>NW_020175047.1:2346146-2565408 GCF_003031525.2 Neophocaena asiaeorientalis asiaeorientalis
AAAAAAAAAAAAATATATATATATACATACTTACACACAAAAATCCTCTTCAGTAATCTGACTTGCCCCTCTGTTTTGGTGAGGTCAGTTATATTTCTGTGGCAAATAACGATTTTTGACCACTGACCCCAGCAACTATACAACCTGAATGAAGTTTCTCCTTTAGATCTGCAAGTAATTCAGTATATTTCTCAGCACATCCAGCCTCCTTAGTTACTTTGGGAAACACTGCTTAGCACTGCTTTTGAGGGTCAGGGTGCAGAAATGTGTTGGAGGAAGTTGAGCATTCACGCCGATTAGATTCGGGAAAGGTGGCTGGGTCTGCGAGTGGGTGGGTAGAGATAACTCAAGCCAACTACCCCTGAGGGCCAGCTGTTTAGAGTCCAGTGGTCCCTAAGGTTTCATTTCTGGAAATAGTTCTGTAAGTCTGGAAGCCAAACTTTTATATCCTTCAGAACTCATGAAATTATAAAATGTTAAGAGTGGGAAGGAATCTAACACATTGTTTAACTCAACCTCATCACCTTGTATATGAGGTAACTGAGACGCACTCAAAATCACAGAGTAAGAGGTGGCTGACTTGAACGCAGAATCCAGGTCTTCTGATTCTCAGGTCAATAATACTTCCACTTTCTACAGTGACCGTATATTTTGGAACTAATATGTAGGCACTTAGACTAAGAAGACTGACTGAGTACTTTATTTTTGTTTTTTTTTTTTGCGGTACGTGGGCCTCTCACCGTTGTGGCCTCTCCCGTTGCAGAGCACAGGCTCCGGACGCGCAGGCCCAGCGGCCATGGCCCACGGGCCCAGCCGCTCCGTGGCACGCAGAATCGGACCGGGGCACGAACCTGTGTCCCCTGCATCGGCAGGCGGACTCCCAAACACTGCGCCACCAGGGAAGCCCTGACTGAGTACTTTAAATCAGCATCGTTCTGGGGAATTGGAAGTATGTTAGCTGTAAAAAAGCTTCTCTATTAAGGCAAAAGGAGCTGGATAGAGAACAAAAGAGCAAATGATTCCAGTTGAGGTCCTGTTCCCAGAGTGTCATTGGAAAGGACAGCTGTTCAGGCCCAATATGGGAACACCAGAGGCTCCCTGGCTCCACCAATGCATGGTCTCAAGGGCCTGTCGTGGTCTTAGAGCGTGGAGAGGGAGTCCCTTGTGCCAAACAGAGGTAGTACATGGCTATCGCTACAGCGACAGGACTGTTCCACTGAGCACGAATGACAGTGATACCACCACAGACCAGTCAACCTGAGAGGATGGGTTCCCTTAGATGCATGTGTTTATAGGCAAGACCACTTATTGGTTCTCCTTGGGATATTTACCGACATCTGGATTTGGGAGAAATTTTTGCTTGGGGTCAATTAGACAGAATATCCACTCCATATGAATTCCTTCTATTCATAGAGGGTGGTTAACATCTTTCTGGGCAGGTATTTTATGGACGGGAAAATGCTAGTTTCTAGAAAATTCTGCCTCTGTATTGTTGCTAAAATTGCTCTTCTAAGGTAAGATAAAACAGTGTATGTCCACTACTGGACAAAAGGAAGATATTTGAGTAGCTGAAGGTACTTCTTGGTCTTTGCAGTATTAGCAAAGTACTTCTAGATTTTTTTGCACATGATTTTCTTCTTTTTTTTTTTTTAAATCCCTGCCTAGTTCCAAATACATTCTGCAAAATGTAATTTGCGTCACCTCTCCTGAGAATCCTACCTACCTTCCCAGAGGCAATCACTTTTAACCACTTCGGTTTTAATTCTAGTAGTTACTTCCCTATTGCTAAACATATGCTTATACTAGAGCTGTTGTCGCTTGAACAAAGGGCGGGGGTTAACCTGAATATAATTGATCGTCAGCCCTCCGTATCTGAGTTTCCTCCACATCCGTGAATTCAACCAGCTGCAGTTAGTGCAGTACTATAGTATTTATTATTGAAAAATATCAGCATATAAGTGGACTTGCACAGTTCAAATCACATTGTTCAAAGGTCAACTTCATTTCATTAAATTCTATTTTGTTCCCAGAACAAACGAAATCCCTCTGGCTTCCTGAGGATAGTTTTTGTTATGTGTGTTTTAATCTTGTTTCTGTCACTTGGTAGGTTTGTTAAGATATTTGGTAACCCGTGGTTGTCTGTTCCTATTTAAGAATGAGGTAGTAGAAAGGTCTCAGAAAGTATTGCAATATAAGGGCAAAACTTTTTCACTGAAAGGCTTCAGGTTAGGGGAGCAAACCCGAAACTGTCCCCCTAACTAGCACACAGTGCAGGGCTTTGGTGTGGGGCACTATTCAAATGAGCTTATCTGGGTTCTTCAGAAGAGTCACCCTATTTCTTCAGAGCAGAAAGCTCATTTTCTGACTGGTGGTAAGTGCTTGCCTGGCAGCTGTTCTGCGTGTAGGGGTGTGCACGCTGAGTGGGGGCATCTTCTATTCTCAGGCTCTGCTCTCAATCCCATCTGTTGTCACTATTCTGAATTCTCTGAGTTTCCTGGGTTCTGTTAGGCGGATCTGCTTCCTCCTGAGCTGTGGGCTCCTCTATGCTTTGCAGCTTCACTGTGGTGGGCTGTTTTGTGGGTGGCATCCCTGGAAACACATCTCCAGGAGATGGCAGTCACATAGAATACCATGTGTAAGGTGCCCCCGCAGCTGTGTAAGGTACAGCACATGCCTTTCCTCTGTAGGTGATCTAAGGCAGGGACTGCTTTGTTCTGTTTCTTCAATTATTACCCTTCCATCTGCTTTCTGTCATGCAGAAGTATGCTGAAATCTTTTGGCCTTTGACGCTCCCTTCTCCTTTACTGTTATGGGACTGTCCCCTTTTTTTTTTTTTTTTATTCCATTAGCTTCTTTTTAATGGGGTCTCAGGAGGGAGAGGAGATTAAGATATGGGCTGCATCTGTCAACTTCAACCTGAAGCAAGGAGCTCATACTGTTAATGGGGACGTTATTCTGCCTCGTTATGTCTGGCATAGTTATAGACGATTCAGATATCAATTTAAAAAACAGCAGTAACTCTAGGTAGAGGCTCAGACAGTTTTATTGTCTCTATGGATCGAATTAACTGGAAATCTGAAATATTTCCACTTATTTTATGTCAAGTAAATAGCAACTTCAGTGAAAAATATATAAACCTATGGCCTTTTAGAGCACCTTCATTTTAATAAATATCCTAAGTAGCCGCTTTTCACGAAAGCATTAGCAAGGAGAATTTTGAAATAATGAAATTTCCAATTTCAGCTGATTGCCCACGTTCAGCAGTATAACACCTTAATGGGAAGCCTGCTAAAGACCCATTGGCCTATGCAAAATGAAAAATACCTCTCCCACTACGCGTTCAGTGACAGTGATTGTATGCCACATTATCTATGTATTTGATGGCCAGCTGGGATGTATAGCATAAACTTTAGTGCTCTGGGCTTTGTAGAGGATTACTGAGGTTTCCCCTTCTAAATATTCCAGCAATGCAAGATTAATTCTACCTCAAATATTTTATTTTATATCAAGAAATGGTTTACATACATAGGTACATATATATGTATTTAATAACAAGTTTCAACGTGGGTCTTCAAACTAACCTAAGCTTTAAAAATGAAAGTTTTGTTTGTTTTCTCACGATACTTGGACGAAGCATATATTCAGCTAGTACTTATTGAGGGCCCTACAGGTACCCGCTGCTTTCACAGGAAGTTGGTGAGTGCTATGCTTTTCTCCCTTTTGGGGAGGCAGCTCATGCTTAGGGAGGGGATGGGTCCTGTTTAAGATTAACAACAGACAGCAGAGAGGTCAGGATCCAAAATGAATTCTTTGATTCCAGAGTCAGTTTTCTTCCATGATTGCAGGGAACAGAATATTTTTCATAGTTCATTATTAACTAGATATGAGGCAAACTGCTTTATACCAGTTGGAACGATGGGACATAGCTGAGAATACCGTTTCCTGTTTTTTAGAAATGGGATCACTCTGTGTTATGACATCAGGGTAAGGCCTTCACATTTTTGTTTTCATCTTAACAGAGAATTAGAGTTAGTGGCTGCATGTATCACAGAGGTCATTTTACTCAAGTGGAAAACAGTGCAAAATGCTGAAAGACTGCTTATTGGCAAACTGCTAATAAGCTTTTGTGAATAAGAAGAAAGAAGGAAAAGGTTTGGAAATAGCTCTAGAAGGAAATGCCATTATTTAGCATAGCTGAAGGAAGGCTCCTTTGTGTAATGACTGAACTGTGGGATGATAGCCACCCTGCACGCTGCCAAAGGAGGTCTTTATAAAGAACTAGGAAGGTGAGCTGGAGACCAGTGGTAAGCTCAGCCTCCACACCCTCGTCTCTACCACAACTAACACCTTAGGCTAGTGTGCGTGTGGGCCTCCAGTGCCTCCCCAGATGCCGGGCTAGTCATTCTACTTAGTGATTTCTAGGCTGAGAGTCAGTTCTACTTCTTTATCATTTCTTATCCTAGGAACTTCTTCACTATGTCTAACTTAGACTGAATGTGGCTTATAAATGGTGGGATCAGTGCTTTCCCACTCAATAAAGACTTTTTTTTTTTTTTTGCGGGGCGGGGGCCTCTCACTGTTGTGGCCTCTCCCGTTGCAGAGCACAGGCTCCGGACGTGCAGGCTCAGCGGCCATGGCTCACGGGCCCAGCCGCTCCGCGGCATGTGGGATCTTCCCGGAACGGGGCACGAACCCGTGTCCCCTGCATTGGCAGGCGGACTCTCAACCACTGCACCACCAGGGAAGCCCTCAATACTTTTCATGCCACAGTATAGGGGATGGAGTTGGACAGTGAAGTCAAATTTGATTTCCAATCTAGGCTTGCTATTTTCTATGTAAAGGTCTTTGGGAAAATTACTTAATGTGTCTGAGACTCCATTTTTAGAAAAAAAAAAAGATGCCTATTTTACAAGACTATTTTGGAAATAAAATCAGATAAGATAGATGGATGGATGGATGGATGAATAGATGGATAGATAGATGGCCTGGCACCTAATAAGCACCCAATAAATGTTAGTTTCTTTTCTCTTCCCTCGAAGAAATAGCCATGAATTTGTACTATTTTTGTTCCCAGAAAATTGCACATTTTGAATATGATCTCATTAAGCATCTAATGAAGCTTTCTTCTTCAAACCAAAGCATCCTAATCCTGTTAGTGTTTTCCTGATAAAATGCTGTCTCATCCCTTTGTTAACTCTGGATGTCTTTTCCTTGGTCCTTTCCACATATCCAATTTTACATGCAGAATTCAAAACCAGTCACATCCTTTGGAGGATATGACAAGCAACTGTGTTTTGTGGAAGAGTTCTGTCTAAACTATGGCACTTTCTAGAAGGAGAAAACCAAGGAGGGTAGTACGGAGGGTACGGTCACAAGCCTGCACGAACTTGTACTGCAGGTGATGACTGGTGGATGTTCTCAAGTCCAACTGGAGAATGCTCACAGGCTGCAAAGATTATTTCCTCTCATGTTTTGAAGTGGTCTCTTTACTTTAACTTTTTAAGATATATATACTAGAAATGTAAGAACATTTCTTACTCTAGTCCTAAATTCTTCTTTTGGCACTGAGGATAAGCTGATGTGTAGAAAACAGCTTAGGTTATTCTTTCCTTGTTTAATAAGCACTTAAATATAATCTTGGTAATTAAAGTATTTTTAATATAAATATGAACTCAGCAATGAGGCAAACTCAATAATTTGAATTGCTTCCACAAACGATTATTACCCATATATATAGGAAAATGCCTCTCCAGAATATAGCAAAGATACCCGTCCCTGACTTTTAACAAATCCTTATTTAATATATATTAGAAACTCTCATGCCTTATTAAGTATATATTATGTATAACAACAACAGCAACAACTACTGTCACACACATATAATGCCAGTTCTATTATAAAAAATTAAATTATATGTATATATAATTTTAATTCCTGAAAGAACTCTACAAGGAATCATCATCAGTATTTCCATTTTACATTAATTAGGAAACTGAGGCACAATGAAATCAAGTAACTTGCTATCACATAGCTAGCAACTTCCTTAGCCCTGGTTTAAATTCTGGGAGTCTGGTGAGGATCCATGATCTAGACCATCTTGTACATTATTACAGAACCAAATGGTCTGAAGTATTGACTGAGAACTTCTATGTCTTTTTTTTTTTTAATGGAAAATAACAAGTGTCGCGATGGAGATAGTAGTTTACTGTTGAAAAATGGGTTACTTACTGTTGAGAAAAGAGTTACTTAATTCTTCCAGAGCAAAGTTTCTGTTTAGTCATCCACTTCTATCTCTGTTTTCTTTTATTGGAGTATAGTTGATTTACAGTGTTGTGTTAGTTTCAGGTGTACAGCAAAGTGAATCAGTTATATATATATATATATATATATATATATATATATATGTCTCCATCCTTTTTCAGATTCACCTCCCATATAGGTTATTACAGAATGTTGAGTAGAGTTGCCTGTGCTATACAGTAGGTCCTTATTAGTTATCTATTTTATATATAGTTGTGTGTATATGCTAATCCCAATCTCCTAATTTATCACTTCCCCCCATATTTCCCGTTTGGTAACCATAAGTTTGATTTCGAGATCTGTGAGTTTCTGTTTTGTAAATAAGTTTATTTGTATCATTTCTTTTTTACTAGATTCCACATGTAAGTGATATCATATGATATTTGTCTTTCTCTGTCTGGCTTACTTCACTTAGTATGATAATCTCTAGGTCCACCCATGTTGCTGCAAATGGCATTATTTCATTCTTTTTTATGGCTGAGTAGTATTCCATTGTATATATGTACCACATCTCATTTATCTATGTGTCTACAAATGACTCAATTTCATTCCTTTTAACGGCCGAGTAATATTCCACTGTATATATGTACCACATCTTCTTTATCCGTTCATCTGTCGATGGACATTTAGGTTGCTTCCATGTCTTGGCTATTGTAAATAGTGCTGCAGTGAACACAGGGGTGCATGTATCTTTTTGAATCATGGTTTTCTCCAAATATATGCACAGCTGTGGGATTGCAGGATCATATGGTAGCTCTATAGTTAGTTTTTTAAGGAACCTCCATACTATTCTCCTTAATGGTTGTACCAATTTACATGACCACCCACAGTGTAGGAGGGTTCCCTTTTCTCCACACCCTCTCCAGCATTTATTGTTTGTAGTGTTTTTTTCTTTTTGATCATGGCCGTTCTGACTGGTGTGAGGTGGTACCTCATAGTTTTGATTTGCATTTCTCTAATAATTAGTGACGTTGAGCATCTTTTCATGTGCTCTTTGGCCATCTGTATGTCTTCTTTGGAGAAATGTCTATTTAGGTCTTCTGCCCATTTTGGGATTTTTTTTTTTTTTTTTTTGACATTGAGTTGCATGAGCTGTTTGTATAGTTTGGAGATTAATCCCTTGTTGGTCACATCATTTGCAAATATTTTCTCCTATCCTGTGGGTTGTCTTTTCATCTTGTTTATGGTTTCCTTTGCTGTGAAAAAGCTTTTACGTTTAATTTAATTTAATCTGTTTATTTTTGTTTTTATTTTCATTACTCTAGGAGAAGATCAAAAAAGATATTTATGGAGAGTGTTCTGCCTATGTTTTCCCCTAAGAGTTTTATAGTATCCAGTTTTACATTTAGGTCTTTAATCCATTTTGAGTATTTTTGTGTATGGTGTAAGGGAGTGTTCTAATTTCATTCTTTTACATGTAGTTGTGCAGTTTTCCCAGCACCACTTATTGAAAAGACTGTCCTCCACTGTATATTCTTGCTTCCTTTGTCATAGATTAGTTGACCATAAGTGCGTGGGTTTATCTCTGGACTTTCTATTTTGTTCCATTGATCTATATTTCTGTTTTTGTGCCAGTACCATACTGTTTTGATGACTGTAGCTTTGTAGTATAGTCTGACCTCAGGGAGCCTGATTCCTCCAGCTCCGTTTTTTTCTCTCAACATTGCTTTGGTTATTCGGGGTCTTTTGTATTTCCAAACAAATTGTGAAATTTTTTGTTCTACTTCTGTGAAAAATGCCATTGGTAATTTGATAGGGATTGCATTGAATCTGTAGATTTCTTTGGGCAGTATAGTCATTTTGACAATGTTGATTCTTCCAATCCAAGAACATGGTATATCTCTCCATCTCTTTATGTCATCTTTGATTTCTTTTATCAGCATCCTATAGTTTTCTGCATACAGGTCTTTTGCCTCCTTATGTAGGTTTATTCTCAGGTGTTTTATTCTTTCTGATATGATGGTAAATGGGATTGTTTCCTTAATTTCTCTTTCTGATCTTTTGTTGTTAGTGTATAAGTATGCCAGAGATTTCTGTGCATTAATTTTGCATCCTGCAACTATACCAAATTCATTGATGAGCTCTAGTAGTTTTCTAGTGTTGTCTTTAGGATTTTCTATGTATAGTATCATGACATCTGCAAATAGTGACAGTTTTACTTCTTCTTTTCAAATTTGGATTCCTTTTATTTCTTCTCTGATTGCCATGGCTAGGACTTCCAATACTATGTTGAATGAAAGTCTTTTTCCTGATCTTGGATGAAATGCTTTCAGTTTTTCACCATTAAGAATGATGTTAGGGCTTCCCTTGTGGCGCAGTGGTTGAGAGTCTGCCTGCCAATGCAGGGGACATGGGTTCGTGCCCTGGTCTGGGAAGAGCCCACATGCCGCGGAGCGGCTGGGCCCGTGAGCCATGGCCGCTGAGCCTGTGCATCCGGAGCCTGTGCTCTGCAACGGGAGAGGCCACAACAGTGAGAGGCCCGCGTACAGCAAAAAAAAAAAAAAAAAATGATGTTAGCTGTGGGTTTGTCATATATGGCCTTTATTATATTGACATAGGTTCCCTCTATGCCCACTTTCTTTTTATCATAAATGGCTGTTGAATTTTGTCCAAAGCCTTTTCTCCATTTATTGAGATGATCACATGGTTTTTATTCTTCAATTTGTTGATGTGGTGTATCACAGTGATTGATTTGTGGATATTGAAAAATCCTTGCATCCCTGGGATAAATCCCACTTGATCATGGTGTATGACTCTTTCAGTGTGTTGTTGGATTCAGTTTGCTGGTGTTTTGTTGAGGATGTTTGCAACTATGTTCTTCAGTGATACTGGCCTGTAATTTTTTTGTGTGTGTGGTATCTCTGCCTGGTTGGTATCAGGGTGATGGCAGCCTCATAGAATGAGTTTGGGAGTGTTAATTCCTCTCAGTTTTTTTGGAATAGTTTCATAAGGCTAGGTGTTAACTCTTCTCTAAATGTTTGATAGAATTCACCTGTGAAGCCATCTGGTCTTGGACTTCTGTTTGTTGGAAGTTTTTTAATCAGAGTTTCAATTTCAGTACTTGTGATTGGTCTGTTCATATTTTCTGTTTCTTCCTGGTTCAGTCTTGGAACATTGTACCTTTCTAAGAATTTGTCCTTTTCTTCTAGGTTGTCCACATTATTGGTGTATAGTTGCTTGTAGTAGTCTCTTATGATCCTTTTTATTTCTGTGGTGTCAGTTGTAATTTCTCCTTTTTCATTTCTGATTTTATTGACTTGGGCCCTCTCCCTTTTTTTCTTGATGAGTCTGGCTAATGGTTTATCAATTTTGTTTATCTTTTCAAAGAAAAAGGAAAAAGAACCAGCTTTCAGTTTCACTGATCTTTTTTATTTTTTAGTCTCCATTTCATTTATTTCTGCCCTGACCTTTATGATTTCTTTCCTTCTACTAACTTTGGGTTTTGTTTCTTCTTCTTTCTCTAGTTGCTTTAGTTGTAATGTTAGGTTGTTAATATTTGAGATTTTGTTTCCTGAGGTAAGATTGTATTGCTAAAAACTTACCTCTTAGAACTGCTTTTGCTGTGTCCCATAGGTTTTGGATCATAGTGTTTTTGTTGTCATTTGTCTCTAGGTATTTTTTGATTTCCTCTTTGATTTCTTTGGTGATCCACTGGTTGTTTAGTAACATATTGTTTAATCTCTACATGTTTGTGTTTTTTAACAGTTTTTTTTCCTATAATTGATTTCTAATTTCATAGCCTTGTGGTATGAAAAGATGCTTGATATGATTTCATTTTTCTTAAATTTACTGAGGCTTGATTTGTGGCCCAATATATGATCTATCCTGGAGAATGTTCCATGTGCATTTGAGAAGAAAGTATATTCTTCTGCTTTTGGATGGAAAAATTAAGTCCATCTGGTCTAATGTGTCATTTAAGGCCTGTATTTACTTACTGATTTTCTGTCTGGATGATCTGTCCATTGGTGTAAGTGGGGTGTTAAAGTCCCCCACTGTTATTGTGTTACTCTCGATTTCCCCTTTTATGGCTGTTAGCCTTTGGCTTATATATTGAGGTGCTACTATGTTGGGTGCATACATATTTACAATTGTTATATCTTCTTCTTGGATTGATCATGTAGTGTTCTTCCTTGTCCCTTGTAACAGTCTTTAAGTCTATTTCGTCTGATATGAGTATTGCTACTCCATCTTTCTTTTGGTTTCCTTTTGCATGGAATACCTTTTTCCATCCTCTTACTTTCAATCTGTATGTGTCCCTAGTGGGTCTCTTGTAGACAGTATATATACGGGTCTTGTTTTTGTATCCACTCAGCCAGTCTATGTCTTTTTGTTGAAGCGTTTAATCCAACTACATTTAAGGTAATTGTCAATATGTATGTTCCTATTACATTTAAGGTAATTGTCAGTATGTATGTTCCTATTACATTTAAGGTAATTATCAATATGTATGTTCCTATTGACATTTAAAAAAATTGTCTTGGATTTGTTTTTGTAGCTTTTTTCCTTCCCTTCCTCTTTTGTTCTCTTGTGATTTTATGACTATCTTTAGTGTGTGTTTGGGTTGCTTGTGTGTGTGTGTGTGTGTGTGTATGTGTGTGTATCTATTGTAGTTTTTTTGTTTGCAGTTCCCATGAGGTTTTTAAAATTTTTAAGTTTTATTTTTTTAAAAAAATTGTTTGCTTGTTTGTTTATGGCTGTGCTGGGTCTTCGTTGCTGTGCATGGGCTTTCTCTAGTTGCGGCAAGTGGGGGCTACTCTTCGTTGCAGTGTGCGGGCTTCTCATTGCGGTGGCTTCTTGTTGTGGAGCATGGGCTCTAGGCACGCAGAGGTTTTGATATAGCAGTCTATATATACATAAGGTTGTATTAAGTTGCTGATCTCTTTCCACCTAAAGAAGTTCCTTTAGCATTTGTTGTAAACGTGGTTTGGTGGTGAATTCTCTTAGCCTTTGCTTGTCTGTAAAGCTTTTGATTTCTCTGTCAAATCTGAATCAAAGCCTTGCTGGGTAGAGTATTCTTGGTTGTAGCTTTTTCCATTTCATCACTTTAAATATATTTTACCACTCCCTTCTGGCCTGCAGAGTTTCTGCTGAAAACTTTATGGAGATTCCCTTGTATGTTATTTGTTGCTTTTCCCTTGTTGTCTTTAATATTTTTTCTCTTTAATTTTTTCCAGTTAGATTAATATATGTCTGTGTTCCTCCTTGGGTTGATCCTGTATGGGACTCTCTGCACTCCCTGGACTTGAGTGTTTCCTTTCTCATATTAGGGAAGTTTTTGGCTATAATATCTTCAAATATTTTCTCAGGCCCTTTCTCTTTCTCTTCTCCTTTGTTGACACCTGTAATGTGAATGTTGGTGCGTTTAATGTTGTCCCAGATGTCTCTGAGACTGTCCTCATTTCTTTTCATTTTTTGTTCTTTATTTTGTTCTGTGGCAGTGATTTCCACCACTCTGTCTTCTAGCTCACTTCTGCCTCAGTTATTCTGCTATTGATTCCTTCTAGTTAATGTGTTGTTCATCTCTGTTTGTTCTTTAAATCTTCTAGCTCCTTGTTAAACATTTTTTTGTATCTTCTCTGTCTGTGCCTCCATTCTTTTTCTGACCTTTTGGATCATCTTTACTATCATTACTCTGAATTATTCTTCAGGTAGATTGCCTATCTCCTCTTGATTTAGTTGTTCTTGTGAGTTTTTATCTTGTTCCTTCATTTGCAACATATTTCTCTGTCATCTCCTTTTGTCTACCTTTCTGTGTTTGTGGTCTCCTTTCCACAGGCTGCAGGATCATAGTTTCTCTTAGTTCTGTTGTCTGCCCCCTGTGGGTGAGGTTGGTCCTGGGGTTTGTGCAGGCTTCCTGGTGGAAGGGACTGGTGCCTGCTGTCTGGTGGGTGGAGCTGGGTCTTGTCTCTCTGGTGGGCAGGGCCGTGTCAAGGGGTGCGTTTTGAGGTAGCTGTGAGCTCAGTATGACTTTAGGCAGTCTGTCTGCTGATGGGTGGAGCTGTATTCCTGTTTTGCTGGTTGATTGGCCTGAGGCATTCCAGCTCTGGAGCTTGTAGGCTTTTGGGTGGGGCTAGGTCTTGGTGCCAAAAATGGGACCTCTGGGAGAGATCATGCTGATCAGTGTTCCCTGGGGCCTCTAACACCAGTTTCCTTGCCCCCAGAGTGAGCTACCGCTGACCTTTGCCTCCTCAGGAGACCCTCCAAGACCCCTAGTTAGGTCTAGCCCTGGTTCCTATGGAGGTATTGCTTTGTGCTGGGTCCCAGTGCATGTGAGACCTTGTGTGCACCCTCCAAGAGTGGAGTCTCTGTTTCTCCCAGTCCTGTGGAGCTCCTGCACTCAGGACCCACTGGCCTTCAAAGCCAAATGCTCTGGGCGGGGGGAGGTTCTTTCTCCCGATGCCTGACCCTCAGACTGTCTTGTAGGGCTATTTTTATGTGGGAACGTCCCTGTATAGCCTAAGTGGGTTTAATATTTTTGGGTGCTAGAGCTGTTTTTAATATGCTTGTCTGTCACCTCTTTCCTCAGTGTATGCTGGCCATTATCCCCTTGGTAAGAGGAGTGACTGATGTTGTGGTGACCTGAGCCTGCACTGGATATTGAATAGGGGCCTCCCCTTGCTCTGAGGTTGTCACTGCCCTGTCAGGGGCAGGGTCTGCTCTCCAGTTGGAGTAGAGGCCCCGAGATCTGTCTCTGAGCTGTGTTTCTGACCTGCAGTGTGACATAGGCAGGATTGGAGCACTCTCTCTGGGAGAGAAACCACTGGGTTTTCCTCCTCCAGAGCTGTTCAACTGTGAGTGTGCTCTGTTGCATCACTTTTCACCTGTTGGGCTGGCTCATAAATTATACTATTGCTGGAACTTCTCTCAGACCCACCTTAACAACGGGTATGCCGGCAATTGGCCCTGGTATCTTTCAGGCGTTGTTTTCACCAGACTACCAGCACAGATCCACTGCAGTCAGGTCCCAGGACTGCAGTAATTGTGCACCAGGGCCTGCTGTGGGAGCTATGGAGGCAGCTCAGATTCTGGCCCGGTCTAGTCCCCATGTGTATGTGCCCACAAACCCACAGTTGCTAAAGCTAGACCCATCTCAGCTGGGGGAGCACTCATTCATTTGGATATTCTGCAGGTGCTGAGTTTACAAAGCCGGCAGCTGGGGTGTAAATCCGCAGTTCCCACAGCTGTGAGGAGAGATTTCAGCTCTTCTTCCTTAGTTGCATGGCCCATGAGGCTCAGCTGTGGTTTCAGCCCCACCTCTGCATGTGGGCCTTCCACCAGTGTCTTTTCCCGAGGCTGCCCCAGAGCCTGCCCAGGTGGGTGGGGTCAGAGGCAGCAACAGGTGGGGCAAATGCCAGCCTGCTGGGGTGGGCAGGGGTGAAGGAGGCAGCCGCAGTGGATGGGGCATCTGAGCCTGCTTGGGCTGTGGGGCTGGAGGAGGGGCGGGGGTGAGTGAGCCTGCTCTTGCAGGCGGTGGCCAAGGAGGGTGAGGCCTGCAAGCCTGTTCAGGCAGGAGCCCCTTCTAGTGCCCAGGGAGGCAGGGGCTGGCATGTGGGGAAGGGGGCTGCAACGGCGGCCAGGGCTTCTTCCACAAACATTCCCGCTTGTAGAGCTCTGTACTCCCATACCTTCAGGCTCTCTCTTTGCAGCTAACAGCAGTTCCCTCCCTGAGTCTGCTCTCCAAACCCCAGGTTCTAGCACCCAGCCTCTGTCCGCACCAGCAGACACATGTCTCAGGCTGGGACGTGCCGTGCTGTGGCACCAAACATTCATGTAGGTCTTACTCTGTCCTGCCTGCCACAGACTGGTCGCTGTGCTATCCTCTGAGCCCCTGAAGCTCCCCAGCTGATCTCCCTACTAACGAGGGGGCTTCCCTGGGTGGGGGAACCTCTCATCTTTCAGTTCCCCCCCAGGGGTGCAGGTTGTGTCCTGTTTCCTCTTGTCTTTTTAAAATTTCTTTTGTCCTACCCAGTTGCATGGGGATTGTTCTTGTCCTTTTAGGTGTCCGAGGTCCTCTGCTAGTGTTCAGCAGGTGCTCTGTCAGAATTGTTCCATTCTTGATGTACTTATGCCATCTTGACTCCTCCCCCACCTCTATCTCAGTTTTTGTTTTCTTTTTTAATAGAGGAGCTAAAATTGTTTGATGTTCTTTACTGCTAAAAACAGAAGAGTAGGACTAGGAAGAGAAGGAGGTATCCTTTTGAGGGGAGGGCAGTGTTCATGCAGAGGTCACATTCCTTTCACTCACGTTCCCATGGGTTTGCGGACATGCAGTGGATATCCTTCGCTAAAGGCAAGAAAGGGCACCCCATGAAGTGTTTATAACATCTCCCTCCCAAGTGGATGTCCACTAGGTCATGGAGTTTGCTGACTTGCCCTGGGGAGAGAAGATGAGAATGTCAGGCAGGGAGAAAGAAAGGAGGCAAGGACTAGCCCTAGTAAGTTCCACCTGAGGGGTAGGAAAGATGGATGCTGCTCATGTCTGCAAGCCTCACATTTGAAGCTGCTGAGGACAGATGAGAAAGGGTGACTATGTGCTTGTGAGGAGGGACTGACGCAGCTGGGGCAAAGTGGGTGAGCGCATCAGAGGACTACAGTGTGCTACTGCCAGGGGGTTTTGTAGAAAAGATCGCTGATGCTCCCAGGGGACCACGTGCTGGGGGAGTTGAGTTTCTTAGCATTGGTGCGTGTTTGGTTCTCTACCCATCCAGGCTACATCACCCGTGATAGCCAACAGAAAGGAGGACTGCTACAGGAGAATGTGAGGAATGCCATTTCCCATTTTTTTTTTTTAAACAACTTCATTTCTACCAGAGAAGAAATCTAAGAGAAAGGAAGATCTAGAGGGCGGTATGAGAGAGAGAGCAGATTACTCCTCTATCAACTCCAGAGCACTTTGGTGGACCCCAAGTCTTAATTATGTTGGAAAGAGAGACAGAGGTTTGACTGAAAACACAAGATTTTAAAATAGAGAGACTAAATAATAGAGATTTTAACTGAAATGCCATTAAGGAAGTCTACTTGTCATTGAGAAATAGGGTTGAACAAAGCATAGTTGGTAACAGATATTGGAAAATAGTGATTTAATTTTTATACAGTAACCAATTAAGTGTTGTCAATTAAATCAGTTGCGATTATAAAGCAAGTGGATGGAAATATTAACTCCTTCTTCTCAGCCCCTTCAGCTTCTAAGTCCTCTACACGTAAGCCTGGCCAGCCAACATCACCATTCTCATTTCCTGCCTTGCACACCTTGCGCCAAATCACTCAGTGGCCTTTTGACATCTGAAATCTGCTTAGATGTTCATGTTTTTGCATATGCTCTTTCTCCTGCAGGGAGTGCCCTTCCTTCCAATATCTGTCAGTCAGGCAAATATCCACAGATGCTTCAGTTCTCAGCTTGAGAGTTATATCTTCTCTGAAACCATCCTGACCTGTTCCCCCCTCCCTCTTTGTTACCCATTCTCGGTCAGATATCCTTTCTGGATCCTTCATTAATCCCTCATACGTATTTCCTGTGTGATGCTTACACTGTTATGTGCAGGTGTGTGTTTATATTTCTGTCATTCTCAATAGATAATGAGTCCTCTGAAGGAAAAGATCTTATTTGACTTGTTCAGTGTAGTACCTCGCACGGTGCTTGGCATATATATAACATAAGCTTCATAGATATTTGCTAACAGAAAGAAAAAAAAGGGGTAACGTGGGGAGGGAGGGAGGAAGGAAGGAAAGAATTTATGCAAGGAAAGAATTTATGCTCAAAGTGACAAGGGTGCTCGGTTTGGTTTAAGAGAAGGCTCCGTATTATTCTTATCATCTTACCCTTCCAGGGAGATGGCCCGTTGGAGAGTCACTGAAGGCTGGCGGGTTGTAGTGCTGTGTTGGGAATGACTGCAAGAAAAGAAAGAAAAAACAAACACAATCATTTATTTAAAATATCTTTGCACATTCTAATAGTCTTATTGTCATGAAAAGAATCAATGTTGGAAGAAATACAGGAGAGATTAAATGACTGTTCTTTGGTGATAAGCAGAATCATCCACCACAGTATAACACTCTACCAGATAAGGGGCTAATATTTCTTTATAATTTGATTTCAACATGTATTATTCAAAAGTAAACTTTAAATGAAGGGTAGCCATGAAAAGAAATATATTTGGAAGAGGTAATTATTTTCCCCTTGGAATAAGGTAACATAAAACCAAATTTCACTATGAGGCAATATATTATTTTTTTAAGGCAGAACATTTTTTTCTAACAAAATTTTAAACAGCAAATTTGAAAATTGTAGTAGTATTTAATTAGTATAAATTTATTAGTTTATATTTGCAATACTTGTAAAAATAATAATAATTCAACTGTTGAATGAACACAAAAACTTGAAAAATGGGATTTCCAGTTGCATATCAACATTAGTTAGAATTTAAGGTAATTCCGTATTTATTTTGGTTGCATGATAAGGTAAGACTGATTTTATAGATAAGTATTTGCACTAGAAATTATATTGTATCTTTGCACTAGCAATTATATGGTATATATAGTATTATCTAATACTTATTGAGTACTTATTGCCTGAGTTCCTTTTCTAAGTATATTTTTACATCCTTTATTTCTTACAACTCTGAGTTATGTACTGTCTCATTTGACAGATGAGGAAATTAAGGTAAGGAAGGTTTAAAACTTGCCCAAATTCATGTGGTAAATACCTGTGCTCGAAATGGTATCTAGACGTGCCATTCTTCTTAACCATCATATCACCTTCCAAATGGTAACAGTTTTTCTGGCTTTGAAAGAATTTGTCTTGCAATCTCAGAATACTCTTCAATTAGAGACAGAGGGAGACTCTTTCATCTGAGATATGCACAATGACAATCCAAGAGCATATTGTAATGAATTGTGAGTTTCCTATGTATTAAAGTATACAATAAAATGTATTTCAGTGTGCAATTTTAGTTTGTAGTATTAGTTTAAAAACTTATTTGTAACATTAGTTACATATACATGTAGTGTGTGAAGGTGTGTATATACACATATATGTATAGAGAGAAACCTGAGGAAAATATTTGCAGAACATGAGGCAACTTCACACAATTCTAAGACTTCTCAGCACATGCTTTGAAAACACTGACATTGCCATAAAGAGCCAAGCAAATAGGCTGCAGATTTTCATTCAGAACCTTTGTTATTATGGGTGAGAGGAGGTGTTTAACTGTGACATGGATGACATTTATCTGAGGTTGAGAGAGCAGAATTTGGGGACTATGGCTAAGGCCTAGAGAATGGTCGTCTTCTTCAAATTAAGGATTGTATCCTTTGTTTCCTAGCATCCCTCATAGTGCCAAGCATCACTTATGTCCACTAAGCATGTTTTGATTGGCCAACTGAAAGGCAGCATAGCATTGAGGAGCTGGACCATGTAGCCAGGCTGCCTGAGTTCAAATTTCAGCTCTGCCACATAGACCAATGTGACCTTCCTCATAGGGTATTCAATGAATACAGTGTTTAGAACAGTGTCTGTCTGTCTTACATGGTAAAAGCTACATAAGTGTTAAATAAACATATGATTTAGCAGAGTGTGCACTTTGAGATCTTTCTTTAGTACTAAATAAGCATAATTACTTAGATCACTTCAATTAGCCATATAGTCAATGCCACAAGGTGTAGACTTGTGAGTATATTATAACTTTGGTGGTCAATATCAAATTATTAAAATGTTTTCTGTTGTAAAAACAACATTATAAAATTAATAGAAATCAGCCACAGCAATCAAAAAAAAAAAAAGAAAATGTATCCAGATTGGAAGGGAAGAGGAAAAATTGTCATTATATGCAGATGACATGATACTATACAGAGAAAATCCTAAAGGCACCACCAGAAAACTACTAGAGCTCATCAATGAATTTGGTAAAGTCGTAGGATACAAAATTAATATATAGAAATCTGTTGCATTTCTTTACACTAGCAATGAAATATCAAAAAGGGAAAGTTAAAAATCCCCTTTAAAATTGCATAAAAAAATACTTAGGAATAAACCTGACCAAGGAGATGAGACATATGCTGAGTATAAAACACTGATAAAGGAAACTGAAGATGAGGCAAAGAAATGGAAAGATACCCCATGCTCTTGGATTGGAAGAATTCATATTGTTTAAATGACCATACTATCCAAAGCAATCTACAGATTTAATGTGATCCCTATCAAATGACCCATGACATTTTCCACAGAACTTGAACAAATAACTCTAAAATTTATATGGAACCACAGAAGACCCAAAATTGCCAAAGCAATCCTGAGGAAAAAGAAAAAAGCTGGAGGTATAACCCTCCCAGACTTCAGACAATACTACAAAGTTACAGTAATAAAAACAGTATGGTGCTGGCACAAAAACAGACATATGAATCAATGGAACAGGACAGAAAACCCAGAAATTAATCTACAACAAGAAGGCAAGAATATACAATGGAGAAAAGACAGTCTCTTCAGTAAGTGGTGCTGGGTAAACTGGACAGCTACATGTAAAAAAAATGAAATTAGAACACTCTCTAACACCATACACAAAAATAAACCCCAAACGGATCAAAGACCTAAATATTTAAGACTGGATCTGTAAAACCTAGAAGAGAACACACGCAAAACATTCTCTGACATAAATTGTAGCAACGTTTTCTTAGGTCAGTCTCCCAAAGCAATATAAATAAAAGCAAAAATAAACAAATGGGACCCAGTCAAACTTACAAGCTTTTGCACAGCAAAGGAAACAAAATGAAAAGACAGCCTATGGAATGGGAGAATATATTTGCAAATGATGCAACCGACAAGGGATTAATCTCCAATATATACAATTATGCAGCTCAATATCAAAAAAAAAGACCCAATCAGAAAATGGGCAGGAGACCTAAATAGACATTTCTCCAAAGAAGACACATAGACGGCCAACAGGCACATGAAAAGTTGCTCAACATGGCTAATTACTAGAGAAATGCAACTTAAAACTACAGTGAGGTATCATCTCATGCTGGTTAGAATGGCTATCATTAAAAAGTCTACAAATAACAAATGCTGGAGAGGGTGTGGAGAAAAGGAAACACTCCTATACTGTTGGTGAGAATGTAAATGGGTGCAGCCATTATGGAAAACAAACAGTATGGAGGTTCCTCAAAAACTAAAATCTAAAAATAGAGTTGGCAATATGATACAGCAATCCCACTCCTGGTCATATACCTGGAAAAGACGAAAACTGTAACTTGAAAAGATACATGTACCCCAGTGTTTATAGCAGCACTATTCACAATAGCCAAGACATGGAAGCAACCAATGTCCAAAGGCAGATGAATGGATAAAGATGTGGTGTATATATACACACACACATATATATATACACCCACACATACATACAACACTGGAATATTAATCATAAAAAGAATGAAATAATTCCATTTTCAGCAACATGGATGGACAGAGATTATCATACTAAGTGAAGTAAATCAGACAGAGACAGACAAGTAATATGATATCACTTAGATGTGGAATCTAAAATGATACAAATGGACTTATTTACAAAACAGAAATAGATTAACAAAGAACAGACTGGTGGTTGCCGAGGGGGAGGGGGGTGGGGGAGGGATGGATTGGGAGTTTGGGGTTAGCAGATGCAAACTATTATATATAGAATGGATAAACAACAAGGTCCTACTGTATCGCACACGGAGCTATATTCAATATCCTGTGATAAACCATATGAAAAAGAATACAAAAAAATGTATATATGTATAACTGAATCACTTTGCTGTACAGCAGAAATTAACACAACATTGTAAATCAACTATACTTCAATAAAAAAAAATTCTCTGACATAAATCATAGCAATGTTTTCTTAGGTCACTCCCCACAGGCAATAGAAATAAAAGCAAAAACAAACAAATGGGACCTAATCAAATTTACAAGCTTTTGCATAGCAAAGGAAACAAAAAGACAACGTAGGGAACAGGAGAAAAATTGCAAATGATGTGACCAACAAGGGTTAATTCCCAAAATATACAAACAGCTCATAAAACTCAATAACAAAAAAACCAAACAATCCATCAAAAAATGAGCAGAAGACCTAAATAGACGTCTCCGAAGAAGACACATATTGGGTTGGCTAACAGGCACACGAAAAGATGCTCAACATCGCTAATTATTAGAGAAATGCAAATCAAAAGTACAATGAGGTATCACCTCACACCAGTCAGAATGACCATCATCAAAAAGTCTACAAATAATAAATGCTGGAAAGGGTGTGGGGAAAAAGGAACCCTTCTACACTGTTGGTGAGAATGTAAACTGGTGCAGCCCCTATGGTAAACAGTATGGAGTTCCTTAAGAACCTGAAAATAGAGTTACCATATGATCCAGCAATCCCACTCCCAGGCGTATATCTGGAGAAAACTCTAATTCAAAAAGATAAATGCATTCCAGTGTTGATAGCAGCACTATTTACAACAGCGAAGACATGGAAGCAACCTAAATGTCCATCAACAGATGAATGGATAAAGAAGGTGTGGTATAGATACATAATGGAATATTACTCATCCATAAAAAAGGATGAAATGATGCCATTTGCCACATGGACCTAGAGATTATCATACTAAGTGAAGTAAGTCAGACAGGGAAAGACAAATATATGATATCACTTAGATGTGGAATCTAAAAAATACAAATGAACGTATTTACAAAACAGAAACAGGTTCACAGACATAGAAAACAAACTTATGGTTACCAAAGGGAAAAGGGGGCAGAGAGGGATAAATTAGGACTTTGGGATTAGCAGATATAAACTACCATACATAAAATAGGTAGACAACAAGGTCCCTATATTGCACAGGGAAGTATATTCAATATTGTGTAATAAACTATAATGGAAAAGAATATGAAAAAGAATATATATGTATTCACATATACATATACATATACATAACTGAATCACTTTGTTGTAGACCCCAAACTAACACATTGTAAATCAACTATACTTCAATTAAAAAAATTAAATTAATGGAAATCAAAATAAGAGAGAGTAAAAAAAATTCACATATAATTCCACTGCCTTGTCTCAGACTTTACAGAATCATCTAATTTAATTCTCGGAGCTGTCCTATAAGGAAGGTATGAGAATCCCCATTTTATATTTAAGAAAACACAAAGAACTTAACATGTCAGAAAACAACAGCTTGCAAATATGGAGCCAGAATTCAAACTAAAGCCCCTCTTGTTGCCAAGTGTATGTACTTTAAACTCTATGCTACTGATTCTCTGTATTTCCACGTGTTTCATATCATTTTAAATATACACAGACCATATATAACTTCATATCTGCATTCCTCCTCCCCCCCCTACATTATAATTTAATCACTCCTGGCAAGGTTTCCATAATTATTATTTTGGTGTTATATAATGTTACTCTGAAGATGTAACTTATTTAATCATCCTTTTACAAATGGATATTTGGGTTATTTCTGTTGTTTTAATATTATAAACAATGCTGCAATGAACATAGTGATATCAATTACTTTTTTTTACTTGACAATTTCCTTTGAATGTATTCCCCCAAATGGAAATATTTATTTGGTTATGTTTCATGACTTATGTTATTAATTACTTTTCAAAAGTTTCTACCATTTTATTGCTTCTAAAATCATACATATATGTGCCAGTTTCACCACAATCTTATAAGCCCAGCTATTATAATTAAAAAAAAATTGATAATAGGTACAAAATGATGCCTCAGATTTATGAGTATTTCTTTCTTTATGAGAATGACCTTTTCTTTTCTATGTGCTTATTTGCGAATTGTATTTTTTTGTTTAAACTGTTCAGGCTTTTCCTTTACCATTTGTCTTCCACTGGTTTAGAGAGTGCCAACATTCCTTGGGTAAAGATCAATGATGCTTACTAAGCAAGATTAATGAGTAACTGGAATCACTGATAGTTTCCTCACCAATAACCTGGCCCATATAATGAAAACAAAGAAATATTCAGTAATCTCACTTATCACTACCTTAAACTAATTACTTTAATATTCTGCCCCAAATTATTCCAAAAATGTCCCTTTAAAAGTTTTAGTGACACTTAGATTAAGTGCAAAAGGTACCATGAAATGCTCACAGAAATTGACTCCTTTTGTGTTACACAAAGTCAGCCAATTTCTCCTAGCATGTGAATCTGGAACAAACGGAGCTTTTTACAACATGTAATTACCCTTTTACTCTACTAAGACATATATGGTGAATTACCTGATAGTCAAGACCTACAGATGCAAGGGAATTTTTGTTATACCCTGATAGTAACATTTAAGCAGTAATTGCAGTCGGTATTAGAAGCTACCTGATAGCTTCTAAGTGGTATTTAAAAAAAAAAAAATCAAATATCTTCCCCTTGGGACCAAGTAGGTTTTATCCTTTCTGTATCATTGGCTACATACACAGCATGCTGCTAGTTCTACCATGACTAAGAAATTATAGGTGACAACTGCCTGGCTATTTCACCTCTTGAGGCAGAGAGGCCAGCCAGATGGAATTCTGAGAAGTGTAGTGGAAAGAACCAAGGAAAGAAAGCACAGCTAAAACTTAAAGCTTTCAAAAGCTAAAAGAATTGTTGTAAAGCCAAACCAGCTTTACAGCAAATGTTAAAGGAAATTCTCTGGGCAAGAAATAAAAGGTCACAACTAGAAACAAGAAAAGTACAGAAGGAAAGAGCTCACTTGTAAAGGCAAATATACAGTAAACGTAGGAAATCATCCACACACAAAGCTAGTAGGGAGGTTAAAAGAGAAAAGTAGTACAGTCATCTGTATCCACAATAAGTGGTTAAAGGATACACAAAACAACTAGATGTAAAGTAGGGTATCAAAAACAGCATGAGGGGAGGAGAGTACAAATCAAGGGTGTTTAAAATGCATTTGAAATGAAGAGATCAGCAATTGAAAACAGCTGCATATATATACAGACCACTATAAAAAAAAACTCATGGTAACGGCAAACCAGAAATCTATAATAGATACAAACAAAAAAGAAAAAGGAATCCAAGGATAACACTAAAGCTAGTCATCAAACCATAGGATAAGAGAACAAAAGAAAAAAAAAGATGTACAAAAAGAAATACAAAACAATTAATAAAATGGCAATAAGAACATACATATTAGTGATTACCTTAAATGTAAATGGACTAAATGTTCCAACCAAAAGACACAGACTGGCTGAATGGCTACAAAAACAAGACTCATATATATGCCAACTACAAGAGATTCACTTTATTTATTTATTTAGAGATTCACCTTAGATCTAGAGAGACATACAGACTGAAAGTGAGGGGATGGAAAAAGATATTCCATGCAAGTGGAAATAAAAGAAAGCTGGAGTAGTAATACTTTTATATCAGACAAAATAGACTTTAAAGACTGTTACAAGAGACAAGGACACTACATAATGATCAAGGGATCAATCCAAGAAGATATAACAATTGAAAATATATGTGCACCCAACATAGGAGCACCTCAATACATAAGACAAATGCTAACAGCTATAAAAGAGAAAATTGACAGTAACACAATAATAGTGGGGGACTTTACCACCCCACTTACATCGATGGATGGATCATTCAGATAGAAAATCAATAAGAAAACTTACATAGGCCTTAACTAACACTAGACTATGAGGACTTAATTGATATTTATAGAGCATTCAACCTGAAAGCAGCTGAATACACATTCTTTTCAAGTGCACATGGAATATTCTCCAGGATAGATCACATGCTAGACCACAAACGAGGCTCAATAAATTTAAGAAAACTGAAATCATGTCAAGCATCTTTTCCAACCACATGCTATGAGATGAGAAATCAACTACAAGAAAAAAACTGCAAAAAACACAAACACATGGAGGCTAAACAATATGTTACTGAACAACCAATGGATCACTGAAGAAATCAAAGAGGAAATCAGAAAATACCTAGAGACAAATGACAACAAAAGCACTGTGATCCAAAACCTATGGACATAGCAAAACCAGTTCTAAGAGGGATCTTTACAGCAATACAAGCTTACCTCGGGAAACAAGAAAAATTTCAAATAGCTTAACTTTACACCTAAAGCAACTGCAGAAAGAAGAAGAAACAAAATCCCAAGTTAGTAGAAGGAAAGAAATCATAAAGATCAGCGCAGAAAGAAATGGAATAGAAACAAAACAAGAGCAAAGATCAATAAAAAGACATATGGACACCAAGGGGGAAAAGTGGCGGGAGGTGGTGATGGGATGAATTGGGAGGTGGGGATTGACATATATACACTAATATGTATAAAATGGATAACTAATAAGAACCTGCTGTATAAAAAACAAAATTCTAAAATTAAAAAAATAGAGACTAAAAAAAAATTAGAAAAGATCAATGAGACTAAAAGCTGGTTCTTTGAAAACATAAATGAAATTGATAAACCTTTAGCCAGACTCATCAAGGAAAAAGGGGAGAGGGTCCAATTCAATAAAATCAGAAATTAAAAAGGAGAAATTACAACTGACACCACAGAATAAAAAGGATCATAAGAGACTACTACAAGCAACTATACACCAATAATATAGACAACCTAGAAGAAATGAAGAAATTCTTGGAAAGGTACAATCTTCCAAGACTGAACCAGGAGGAAATAGAAAATATGAACAGACAAATTACCAGAAATGATATTGAATCAATAATTTAAAAGTTCCCAACACATAAAAGTCCAGAACCAGATGGCTTCACAGGTCAGTTCTATCAAACATTTAGAGAAGAGTTAACACTTATCCTTCTGAAACTCTTCCAAAAAATTGCAGAGGAATGAACACTCCCAAACTCATTCTACGAGGTCACTGTCACCTTGATATCAAAGCCAGAAAGGATACCACAAAAAAGAAAGTTACAGGCCAATATCACTGATGAACATAGATGCAGAAATCGTTGACAAAATACTAGCAAACTGAATCCAACAATACACTAAAAGGAGCATACACCATGACCAAGTGGGATTTATCCTAGGGATGCAAGGATAATTCAATATCGTCAAATCAATCAGTGTGATACACCACATTAACAAATTAAAGAATAAAAACAATATGGTCATCTCAGTAGATGCAGAAAAAGCTTTGGACAATATTCAACACCAATTTATGATAAAAACTCTTCAGAAAGTGGGCATAGATGGACTATACCTCAACATAATAAAGGCTATATATGACAGACCTACAGCTAACATCACACTCAATGGTGAAAAGGTGAAAGGATTCTCTCTGTGATCAGGAACAAGACAAGGATGCCTACTCTCACCATTTTATTCAACACAGTTTTGGAAGTGCTAGCCATAGCAATCAGGGAGGAAAAAGAAATAAGAGGAATCCAAATTGGAAAGGAAGAAGTAAAACTGTGATTGTTTGTAGATGACATGAAACTATACAGAGAAAATCCTAAAGATGCCAAGAGAAAACTACCAGAGGGCATCAATGAATTCAGCAAAGTTGCAGGATACAAAATTAATATATAGAAATCTGTTGCAATTCTATACACTAAGAACGAAAGATAAGAGAGAGAAATTAAGGAAGCAATCTCATTTAGCATTGCAGCAAAAAGAATAACATACCTAGCAATAAACCTACCTAAGGAGGCAACAGACCTGTCCTCAGAAAACTATAAGACACTGATGAAAGAAATTGAACACAACACAAACAGAAAGATATACTGTGTTCTTGGATTGGAAGAATATGTATTGTGAAAATAACCATACTACCCAAGGCAATCTACAGATTCAATGCAATCCCTATCAAATTACCAATGGCATTTTTCACCAAAAACCAAAAAATTTAAAAATATGTATGGAAATACAAAAGACCTCTAATAGCCAAAATAATCTTGAGAAAGAAGAACAGAGCTTGAAGATTCATGCTGCCTCACTTCAGACTATTCTACAAAGCTATAGCAACCAAAACCATATGGTACTGGCACAAAAGCAGACACAAAGATCAATGGAACAGGATCAAAAGCCCAGAAATAAACCCACACACTTATGGTCAATTACTCTACAACAAAGGAGGCAAGAATATACAGTGGAGAAAAGACAGTCTCTTTAGTAGGTGGTGCTGGGAAAACTGGACAGCTACATGTAAAAAATAATGATATGAGAACATTCTCTAACTCCATATACAAAAATAAACTCAAAATGGATTAAAGATCTAAATGAAAGACCAGATACTGTAAAACCTCTAGAGGAAAACATAGGCAGAACACTCTTTGACTTAAATTGCAGTGACATTGTTTTTTGGATTTGTCTCCTAGCGTAATGAAAACAAAAGCAAAAATAAACAAATGGGACCTAAAACTGAGAAGCTTTTCCATAGCAAAGGAAACCATCAACAAAATGAAAAGACAACCTACAGAATGGGAGAAAATATTTGCAAACAGTGAGACTGACAAGGGATTAATCTCCAAAATATGCGAATAGCTTATACAGCTGAATATATATAAAAAAAAAAACATTTAAAAAAATGGGCAGAAGATCTAAATAGACATTTCTCCAAAGAAGACACATAGACGTCCAACAGGCACATGGAAAGATGCTCAACATGGCTAATTATTACAGAAATGCAAATCAAAACTACAATGAGGTACCAACGTCACATTGGTCATGAAAAAGTCTATAAACAATAAATGCTGGAGAGGGTGTGGGGAAAAGGGAACCCTCTTACACTGTTGGTGAGAATATAAACTGGTGCAGCCACTATGGAAAACACTGGTGCAGCCACTATGGAAAACAGTATGGAGGTTCCTTAAAAAACTAAAAATAGAGTTGCCATATGACCCATCAATCCCACTCCTGGTCCTATATCTGGAAAAGCCAAAACTCTAATTTGAAAAGATACACACACCCCAGTGTTCACAGCAGCACTATTTACAATAGCCAAGACATGGAAGCAACCTAAATGTCCATCGACAGATGAATGGATAAAGAAGATGTGGTATGTATACATAATGGAATATTACTCATCCATAGAAAAGTATGAAATATGTCATTTGCAGCAACAAGGATGGACCTAGAGATTTTCATACTAAGTGAAGTAAGTTGGACAGAGAAAGACAAATATCATATGATATCACTTAGATGTGGAATCTAAAAAATGATACAAATGAACTTATTTACAAAACAGAAACAGATTCACAGACATAGAAAACAAACTTATGGTTACCAAAGGGAAAACGGGGTGGAGAGGGATAAATTGGAAGTTTGGGATAGGCAGATATAAACTACTATACATAAAATAGATAAACAACAAGGTCCTACTGTATTGCACAGGGAAGTATATACAATATTGTGTAATAAACTATAATGAAAAAGAGTGTGAAAAAGTGTATTTATATATATACATACACACACACACACACACATATATGTAACTAAATTACTCTGTTGTAGACCCAAAACTAACACAACATTGTAAATCAACTACACTTCAATTAAAAATAGTATACAATATATATATATTTAAATTTAAACAAAAAACAACAACAAAAAAACCCTTAAAGCTTTCAGCATTGGAGGGCTAAGTGCTTGGAATGTTCTTTGTCTGAAAAAATACACAGACCTACTCACAAATGGCCATTCTCCTCATTGTATCTATCATTTTTCTATACAGTGTCAAACACCTCTTCTGTGAAGCTTTCTATGACAGGCCTACCTACCTCCCCAGTGCAGCTGCCATGCTCTCTGTGCCCCGCCCAAGCTTCCCACACATCCAGAATAGCACCCATGGCTGAGAATCACCACCACTTATTATACATGCCTGTTTTTCCTATTATATTGCGTGTGCTTTCGGAGCAAGGAGTAGGGCTTATTCATCTGTACATTCTCAGCCCAGGGCTGGCCCATAGAAGATGCTTCATAAATATCTTTTTGAATGAGGAATACCAAGGATTGAGTTCCATCTACCTGTAAGGCTGATGCTTTATCTCATTTGAACTATCTAACAACATTGAGAACTAGATATTATGCCCATTTTTGAGAGAAAGTAAATCAAATCTCAAGGTCTCACAGGTAGTAGGTAGCAAAAGTAGAAGACAGGTTTGTCAGCTCCATAGTCTCCTCTAAGACAAACCATGTTACCTTTCAGAAAAGTGAAATCAAAGCTCTGTGATTAGTCCATGCAGATGACCCAACACATTGTGTTAGGAACCATTATACTAAACTCATACTAAAGATCATTGATAGCATTTTTTTGCATAAAATACTACCCATTATTTTCACCATGTATACCCAACTTGCATGCCAGTGGCTTTCGAAGATCATTTTAAAGATGAAGATCATTTAACAGAGGGACTTCTCTGCCCTATCCACACCACCTCATTAGTGAGCCCAGGACATTTATGAGTATTTAAGTGATAACACATGGTGGGTGAGTAGGGTGAGAATGAGGAAGGCTTAATATCATGTCACAGCACTGATGCTGGGGGAAGAAGTCCCTGTTACCTGGTAGGAAACCTGCGGCACTGTACTTAGGTGGCTTGCCTGAGGTGCCAAATAAGGGGACTGTGGAGGTAAATCTTACCAAAACTTTTTAAGACTCAGAAAACGATAATAGTTCTATTGCCTTTCTAAATCATGCTGTCATTGAATAAAATTGAGCCAGAAAATAGTAGGGTCTCTTTTCTGAGAACTGCATGATTTTCCAGTGAAAGACTCCTTAGCTGTTCCCTAAGAAAATGGCATTTGAATGGAGCTGAAAAATGCATTCCTATTGCTGCGTAAAATTAAAAACAATTTGAGCATCCGAATTGAAATTGTTTTGTAACACATGGAACACCAAGGACCTAGCTGGTGGTGATAAATGGCTCTTTAATTTTCTCCTTCTCTGAAGCAATGAGAGGCAAGATAAGTGGTCTTTCCAAAATGTTGTAATATTAAAACTATGTTATTTTAATGGAGAGCACAAAGTTTTTTGTGTCTTTAATTAACAAACTGGTAAACTTATTTAATGTGACTTGTAAGGTCCCATCCATCAACTAAAATACCTCCTGATGTATTTTCAATATTCTATTTCATTCTTCACTCACTGTTCTGAAGAACTCACATCTCTCCTTGTCATATTTAACTCTCCACCTTTCTCTTATATACCTGTATCTATCATTTTCTGCTTTCTTAATATTATTTTCTTCTCTTGTTTTTAGTCTACTTTCCCTCCCTTCATTTACTTGCATTAAGTTGCCACTCTTCTTAAAAATAAGAATATATCTTCTTGGTTATCCTACCGCTGTCTCAAATGCAACATAATCAAAGCACCACCACCTTCCTCCATAAAGCTCGATTATTCCTCCTGTTGCTTCATTGATACTTAACATGAGGTAGTTTTATCATTATTTATATGTTCTGTTTACATCTAACAAATATTAATTGGGCACTTATTCCACATCAAGGATTGTGTTAGGTGCTTGGGATGATTTTTTGATTCCTTAATACTGTAGTCCTCAATAAATACTAATAATAAAGAAGATGGTGAAATCAAATAAACCACTTGGCTTCTTTTCATATGGATAACATTTTACAATACACCTCCAGGTAGAGTTGATAGACAAACCATATAAGCTGGAACTGAACAGGTGTATAAGTATTTTAAATGTTGGAGAGGGGAAAGACTTTCTGAGAAGCTAGGAGAGCATGTTCAAGGTCATGGAGGGCCAAAAGTATGTGTTGCGCTCTGGGAACCTGGAGTGGTTTGGCTTAACCAGAGCAGAGTGGCCATGGATGAGGCCTGGAACCTGGTTGGGGGTGGATCATGAGGGGCAGTGAGGTCCGGACTTTATTCTGATGGTAGTGGTGAGCTCTCCAAGGTTATTAAGCAGGGGTATGAAGGGGTCAGAATAGTATCTATGACTCAGAAGGGTAAGGTTGAAAATACTCTGAAAAGTGGAAGGAAGAGGAGGAAATCTACAAGTAGGGAGACTAAAGGGAAATCATCATAGTAGAGAAAACTAATAAATGCCTAAACTTTGATGATGGCAATTGGAATTAAGAAACGGGGATACATTGAACACATTTGGAAGTAAAATATCCAGGAATGAATAAGAGGAGGTTATAGAGAGGGCACATTGATCTCTAGAATTGATCCTAGTGATCTGGATGGGCGGGCATTTCTCCTGAAAGTTAACATCTCCTAGAGAGAAGGGGCTTGCCCTTCCCAGGGTATAGGAGTAGTTGTGCCCTCTTCATGAACTTCCAAATGAACCTTCAAAAGTAGATTGACTTTGGTGCTAGGAGGAGGGTGGTGGTGAGAATGAATTGAGTTCTGCCATTGGTTGAGAGGATGAGCACACTGTTAACAGAATCAAATAGTATTGTGTGTATGAGAAAGTACAGTTGTGGATAGGAAAATATAATTGAGTTTGGTTTTGTACAAGATTAGCTTGATGTGCCTGTTTACACGTGTGGGAGATAAGATTTGCAATGGAACAACCAAAATTACTGGAAAGTTCTTCCTTCTCTTGGTGTAACACCTACTTACCACCCATAATTGGCACTGAATTACTGAGATATTCCTTTCATCTTCTGCTCCTTCAAATAAACATTTTTGGTTTTTTATGAGATGGTTTCAAGATTCCTAGCCATCTTTGCCTGTATACTCTTAATTTTTCCTTTTGATTTCTACTTAAACTGCAGAACCTAGAAATGAATTCAGAGTTCCAGATGTGCTTAGGCCAGGGCTAAGTGCCACTAGATGCTGACTTCCTCCACCTTGATTCCATACGCCTGCCAGAGCTGGCTAAGATACCATGGACTTTAAAAATTTGCTAAACTGAATGGAAAAAGGAATATAAGGCTTAGTTCCTATCTTCTAGGAGTTCACGTGTATTCTGGGACTGACAGTAACAGTACATAAAAATTAAATAAAAGGCATGAAGAGGATAAAATCACATTCTACAAACGGTGTAATTGTAGATACACTGATTCTCAAAAATTAACTTGCTGATAAAATTTTATAAATAAATAAACATGAAAAAGATTTGCTAAATTGTATTGATAAATTTAGGGTTAACTTCTCATATATTTGTAACAAGATAGATTTGATTCAAAATCAAATCTATCATGTACTTGTATATTGGGTTTTGGGAAACTCAATATAGTTATTAATATCCATCCCACCCTTGTCAAATTTAATGGTATTGATTATGATATATTTTTATAGTTTGTTAAGCTAGCATTAGATGATCAATTTAACTCAGTTAATATTTATTAAGCATCTAAGATGTGCCAGCCATTATAGGACTTCACTCTTGCATCTAGTTTCACATCATCTTTGAATATGACTTTTATATTTTCATGCAAACTATTAATTACAAATAGAGACAATGACTGTGCATTGTGGCAAATCATCACAGATCTTCCTACAGCTTAATAGTTAGTCCACAAGTTTCATGTTTGAGCTCTTCTAATCAGCATCTTTCTGGAAATTAACCAGTCCTCAGGCTGACCGATGTCCATAGCAGGTGGAATCCTCATGACCCTTATATTTCCATGCCTTCCATGTACTTGTATTCTTACTAAGGATCAGTTGTAATTGTTCTCAAATCTGTTTATTCGTATTGTACTCATTTTTATATTCATGCAGTTTAATTAAATGTTACAAAAATAAAATACGAGTAGGTGAAAAAGAATTGTTTCTATCAAGAGTAAGTTGTATTGATCTAGAAAGACTTAATACTCACATGTAGTTAAAAACTTTGCTGCCAAATTAGGTGTGAGAGAAAAAACGGTACAGGTCAGAAAATAATTATAAATTGAGAATTTTTCACATAGTTTACTTTCGATTCTCAGGCTAATTTAAAGAAATCCAAACTGGAAGGCACGGATGATGGATTAAGGTATGCGAGAAAAATAAAGCAGGACTTCATAAAAAAATGGGCCTCAGGTTTCAGGTCTTTTGAATCAATTTGGTGTGCCAAACATTTTCAAGCAATTAACAGACAATTCAGATGTTGGGAAGTAACATCATAAAAACTCTGGCCAGAGACTGACAATGCTAAAGAAAATCTTGACCCTCACATATAAAAAAATGATGAAGAACAAAATTTGTTAACTCATCTCAGACAAATCAAAAGTTCTGATCATTTATAGCAAAACAATGTATGACATTGGATTAATGACGATGATTTGTTGAAAATTGAAATTGTGGACAAAAAGAAATCATGCATTCCAGGACAAACAGATGGATCTAAATATGAAGAAAAATACTGGATTAAGTTCAGGGCCCTAAATTTCTCATGCCATAGCCAGAGAAGCTAGAAATGTGGTTTTACTTTATGCTGAACAGATTCAATCAACAGTCAGTAATAACATGGTGACTCAGAAAAATTGGAGGGGCCTTACTGGAGATATTCCATTTCTTTTTTTAAATACCGTCAAACCACTGGTTTTATTTTGCCACCGTACAGTTATATTTTTAAAAGTTAAGTTGAAATAATTAGTGCATGCAAGTATTTTTTCCCCTAAATGATGACTATTGTATTCAATATTTTGACTAACAAATAAAACCTGGTTCTGGTTTTGTGGGTTACAAGACGTTCTACTGTATGAATGTCTAGCAGATTATCACCCAGATATTTGTTCTCTCCTTATCCTTAAAGAGTATCACGGGAGACCTTAGAGTCTTCTTCAAGAGGAGACATAGACTACATTTCATGGTCAGAATGTGGTTAAGGTGAAATTAGAACACAGAGTCAACTCCCGGCCCATGGTTTTCTCTGTCCTGTGCCACTGGGATTTCTTCATATTCTTCTCTGTGGCAACAGTTCAGTGATGAACATGGTAGCCAAAATATTGGCCATTTAAAAAAATCCTGCTCACCACTGTTAAGTAGCTGGAAGACTCTGAAGGTGCACTTCAAATGCTGATTCAATCTCCATGACAAATTCTTTGCTTAAAGCAAGAATGAGAAATCCCAGTATTTTGCCCTCTGGACTGAACCAAATGGTGTATGACTGGTCTCAAAACCTAAAACGTCAGGAGCAAAATGTAGTGTTTTAATGCAGCAGGCATATTCCTGCCTTTATTCATTTTCTTTTAGATGGCTGACTGACCATACATCATTTTTCTTTGCTTTTGTAGTATACAAGCTGCATCTCAGGAGGTAATGTATGAACATGTATCAAAAAGCTCCTTTCCGTGCAGGTTATTTTTCACAAGGAAAGTGAAACATTGAATTTACAATAGCTTAAATCAAGTGTCAGATAGCTCCATGAATGCAGCTACTTCAAAAAGGAAAACTGAGTTTAGTTAGGAATTTTACATAAAATATTGATGACTACTACAGAATGCACCAACAATTAGAGAATTAAAAATGGGAAGGTTTTTGTATACCAGTTGGGATTTTAGGCATTTAATTAATACGACCCTGGATATCCCTTTATTTCACACAGGAAGCAAATTTTTCAGGATAACACTGTCTGGTTTTTAGTGTTTGACAATATCTGGGAAGGAAAGTTGTGTGGAAAAAACGGCAGAATTCTAGAAGTGAGGAATGTGGGTTCTCTTACGAGCTCAATAGCCTTAGATAGGTCACTTCACTTGCCTTGTTTTGATTTTTTCTTCAGTTTGAATAGGAAACAATTGTTCCCGCCCTCCCCATCTACTTTAGTGGGTATAGATGGGAAACAGTACTGTGATGGGAAAGGAGCATGGGCTTGGGAGTCAATGGCCTTGGGTTAGGGATTTCTTACTCTTCTTAATTAGGTACTCGTCAACCTCAGACCGAACACTCTCATCTCCAATCCTGTCATCAGTATAATGTAGATAATAGTGCCTTCTCACAGACTGCTCTGAGGGGGAAAATAAAGCTATGTATGAGAAAGAAATTTTGTAAAGTGTGAAGTATGGGAAATAGTAAGTGGAAATTACTTTCTAGGGAGGTAGTGTAATTTGGTCACAAGATGTCTAAACATAGAGACCTGAGCTAACCAATGGGCACAAGGAAGGAAAATAGGGCTTGAGCTAAGAAACATCAGAAATGGAATTACAGGATTTGGCAATTTCATGTGGTGGGTGAGTGAGGAGTCTAGGACAGCTTCCGTGTTTCTGGTTGAAGTGATTGGGTCAATGCTGGTACTCCATACTGAGAAAAGAGTGTGAGAATAATAATAGATTTGGGGAGAATATAATTGTTTTGATATACATGGTGAGTTTGGGGAACCCTTATGACATTAAGGTACAGATATCTTATAAGATAGATCTTGTAGCCTGATCTCAGTACACTGTTCTGGCATGAAAAAATCCATTTTGGAGTCCACATAGTATATATAAGTACATTGGAAAGCATGAGTATTCCTAAAGCGATTGTGATGAAAAGAACTGAAAGCTGAGATGGAGACCTGGAGATAACCAACATTATAAGATGTGTAGAAGAAGATAAACCTAGAAAAAAGACTAAGAAAAAAATGAGTGGAGAAATAGGAGGAAAACCAAGAGAATATGAGGTAATGTCAGCTAACAATGGGAGCAGAGAGATAGTTTCAAGAAAGAGAGTTTGGTCAACAATTTCCAAAGACTTTAGAGAGTTTACAGCAGAGGGGAAACTGGTCATTGGAGTTTGAATTATATTCTGTAGGCAAAGAGGAGGTCATGAACAATTTTAAGCAATATTAAAACACACCCACTTCTGCAGTTTAGAGAGAGTCTTCTATGATCCCCAGCTACATAAAACAGCTAGAGAAGAGATAGAGAAAGCCAAGAAGCTGTAAGAGGAAGCTTGTCTTAAGAAGACTAGGTATGAATACCAAAGCTTTCTGTCATAGCATTACCAGGGGACAGTCCTCAGAAACCCTTTCTGTAGCGCAAATGGAATAATCATCCTTCCCCTGGCAAACCAGTGTAGGCACCAAGGCAACGAATGGAAACTCTTGCCTCCTATCATACTGTTGGGTTCTATTTTCAATGAAGAATTGTTCTTATTCTATCATTTATTTTCTATATTGATTTTCATGCAGACAGCTGGAACATCCAAATAAATGTGGGCCACTTGGTTGGTAGAAGATATTAGTTTGTATGTATTAGTGTTGTGGAAAAGCTCCCCATGTTTAGTGAAAGGGAAATTGTTTCACTTGACACCTGTAGTCTGAGTCTTCCACACAATGATTACCACAGAGAAGTCATCACCATCACTGCAGTAACAAGTGACATGCGTAAAAGGCCAGTTCGTTTCCCTCCGCTCTTCACTATTCACACCCCCAGAGTAGGAATTGTTTCCTCCTCTGGTATCTTCCCTTGGTTGAATATGTTCAAGGTAGCCATGAGGTTATTTGTTCAGCTAAGCGTCTACATATTACCAGAATTCTAGTATTGAAGAGATGAAAATTGGGACATAAAACCCAACATGATGAAATACAATGCTTTCTAAATCCCTTAATGTAGATTTTTAATTCAGTCCAGTGAAGTGAAACTAGACCCCAGCAGCAAACCCTTTCTTTTTAAATAAATTCTTGGTTTCCTTGGGGATTAATTTTCCAACACAAAGTACCTCTTTTAAAAAAGTTTTTGGGGCTATGAACAGCTTGATAATATTTAGTATTCAGAGCCATTTGACAGTCAACGTAAGAAAAATGTCAAATGTAAAATACCAATGTTAGGAAAGTATCAAAACACTAAAATCCTTTGTCTTTGTATCCCAACGACAAGCTTGCAAATAAAGAAGACTGAATTTCCTCATTAATGAGAAATGATTACCCCTTAGCCACTAAATCAGATGTAAGTTACAACTCCATGAAGATGCAAGTGAAAGGATTTGAAAGGGCATAAGGGTAAAAATTGTGAATCTCTGATAGCTTTCTTCTTCACGTTTCTTAAGATTTACAACGAATTTTAAAAATCATCTTTTTCTAAGATGCCAAAAATTTTAGTATAGTTCATTAACATATTAGAAGGCTCAGACATCGACTCTCCATACTCTGATTTCCCAGTCGCCTTATCTGCCAGTACCCAGTCATTAACACCCACAATATGCAACATACTGTGGCTGATGTAATGAAGAAAACAATAAAGGCTAAAACAAGGGCTATGATCTTCAAGCATTTACAATGTAATTCGGGAGAAAGGACCTCCATGCACTCACTTGATCATTCCAATTCATTCCCTTTCACTCTTCCTTTTGGTAAACAACAGCATTGCCGGTTGTTAAATCCAAAAATCTAGGCATTTTCACTGATTCTTCACTTCCCATCTTATTCCACAAACAATTTATTAACAAGCTCTTTTGCTTCTCCAGTGCTACCACCCTAATGGAGAAACACCTTTCTTGGTACACTTTCACAGCAGCTTCCCAACTAGTTTTCTTCCTCTCTTTCTAGTCACTTCTCACAATGGCCTGAGAACAGCTTGTTTTAAAGCATGAAAGCAGATCATCTTGTCCTCTGCTTAAAGAAAACTTTGCAAAGACTTTCCATCACAGTTAGAATAAAATTCACAGTCACTTCCAGGGCTGTAATATCCTGTGGTCGCTGTCTGCCTTTGGGTGTCCATGGCTCACCACTCTGTCAATCACTCCCCAAGACTCAGCCACCCTGGCCTTCTTCCTGACTCTCAGATATTCTCACTAGCTCCTCTCTAAGGGCACCTTCATTAACTGTTTGCTTTGTGTCTAGGTCTTCTCCTGGATACCTCCCTCTCAGTCAGGTCTTAACTAAAACGTTACCTCTCTAGAGAGGCCTTCCCTGCTTTTCCAGCTAAAGGCACTCCACTCCCATTCCAGGTATTACACAGCCTCTTAACACTGTTTTATTTCTTCCATAGCACTTGCACTTATTATTCACTTAAATAATCTGTTTATTGATTTGTTTTTGTGTTCACGGACTTCCCTTCCCTTCCAGAGTATTGCTTCCATGAGCAGGAACAAGAAATACATATAAAATCTCTCTCTCTCTCCTGCCACCACCCCCCATCTCTATAATACTGAATGAAAGAGCAAGAAAGGCCTGTGAAATCACACTTAGCCCAGCTCTATTGGGACAGGGTAAATTCATTCAGGGTCTTTAATGCCACAATTTAAATCAAAGGTCATCATTTTAACATCACCTAATGTACACTGTATATTTTGCTGAAGTAATGCTTTCTTAGACTCCATTTTTTCCCTACCTTGGCTTTTTGAAATACCTAAGAACAATTTTTTGACTTAATTTTAGAGGGAGCAGCCAGCCAAACCCTTTTGGGGATTACTGTGTTCCCCAAATTCATATCACATCTTGTACTGAACACGCCATTGGCTTGTAAATGCTCCAAATCCACCTCCCAATTTTATCAAGGCATATCCTCAATCATCTGTACACTCATTCAGCCAACATTTATGGAGTATTGTGTATGTGCCTGGCGACAACCTGTCCCGCAATTTACTTAACCCACCACCTTATATTTACAAAATTGTTCCCTTTATTGCTTTCTGGTAACATCCCACATTCAGTCATCAAACATTTCCATGTCTACTAAAAGTCAGTACTGTGCTAGGCACTATGAGATGAGAGATACAAATAGGAAACAAGCTCAATTCCTTCTATAAAGGATCTCATAGTCTATACAGAGAGATAAGTAAGGGATCAACTAACCAAAAAATAAAAAGGGGGTGGGGGGAGATGCAAAAATAAACTGATTACCACAACAGAGGAGATCTCATGCTAGCCTAGAAGTTTATAGAGGTCCAGGAAGAAAAATAGTAAATGACACTTTTTCAAAAGGATTTTTGTTTGTTTACCTTAACATTCTGAGAAAGCATTTCCTTTGAATTTTTGCTATTTTTCTTCTGGGGTTTTAAATTTCCAAATATCCAAATAGGGTTATTTTAGGAATAAAATAAATTATAAATAATGCATACACACCTGTATTATGAAACATCACGCTACTAAGAGTTATTGTCTATCACAGTAGTGGAAATATTCATTAGGTAAATGGAACATTAGAACCAGGAGTCTTTTCCAAATGTCTTCTTATTTAAAAAATTTTTTAAACATCTTTATTGGAGTATAATTGCTTTACAATGGTGTGTTAGTTTCTGCTTTATAACAAAGCACATCAGCTATACATATACATATATCTCCATATCTCCTCCCTCTTACGTCTCCCTCTCACCCTCCCTATCCCACGCCTCTAGGTGGTCACAAAGCACCAAGCTGATCTCCCTGTGCTATGCAGCTGCTTCCCACTAGCTATCTATTTTACGTTTGGTAGTGTATATATGTCCATGCCACTCTCTCACTTTGTCCCAGCTTACCCTTCCCTTCCCTTCCCTGTGTCCTCAAGTCCATTCTCTATGTCTGCGTCTTTATTCCTGTCCTGCCCCTAGGTTCTTCAGAGCCATTTTTTTTTTTTAGATTCCATATATATGTGTTAGCACATGGTATTTGTTTTTCTCTTTCTGACTTACTTCACTCTGTATGACAGACTCTAGGTCCGTCCACCTCACTACAAATATCTCAATTTCGTTTCTTTTTATGGCTGAGTAATATTCCATCTTATGTATGTGCCACATCTTCTTTATCCATTCATCTGTCGATAGACACTTAGGTTGCTTCCATGTGTTGGCTATTATTAATAGTGATGCAATGAACATTGTGGTACATGACTTTTTCTGAATTATGATTTACTCAGGGTATATAATACCCAGTGGGATTGCTGGGTCATATGGTAGTTCTATTTTTAGTTTTTTAAAGGAACCTCCATACTCTTCTCCATAGTGGCTGTATCAATTTACATTCCCACCAACAGTGCAAGAGGCTTCCCTTTTCTCCACACCCTCTCCAGCATTTATTGTTTCTAGATTTTTTGATGATGGCTATTCTGACTGGTATGAGGTGATACCTCATTGTAGTTTTGATTTGCATTTCTCTAATGATTAGTGATGTTGAGCAGCCTTTCATGTGTTTGTTGGCAATCTGTAATATCTTCTTTGGAGAAATGTCTATTTAGGTCTTCTGCCTATTTTTGTATTGGGTTGTTTGTTTTTTAGATATTGAGCTGCATGAGCTGCTTGTAAATTATGGAGATTAATCCTTTGTCAGTTGCTTCATTTGCAAATATTTTCTCCCATTCTGAGGGTTGTCTTTTCGTCTTGTTTATGGTTTCCTTTGCTGTGCAAAAGCTTTTAAGTTTCATTAAGTCCCATTTGTTCAAGCCTTGGTAAATTTAAGAAAATTGAAATCGTACAAGTATCTTTTCCGACCACAACGCTATGAGACTAGATATCAATTACAGGAAACAATTTGTAAAAAATACAAACACATGGAGGCTAAACAATACACTACTAAATAACCAAGAGATCACTGAAGAAATCAAAGAGGAAATCAAAAAATACCTAGAAACAAAGGACAATGAAAACACGATGACCCAAAACCTATGGGATGCAGCAAAAGCAGTTCTAAGAGGGAAGTTTATAGCAATACAAGCGTACCTCAAGAAACAAACAACTCAAATAAACAGGCTAACCTTACACCTAAAGCAATTAGAGAAAGAAGAACAAAAGAATCCCAAAGTTAGCAGAAGGAAAGAAATCATAAAGATCAGATCAGAAATAAATGAAAAAGAAATGAAGGAAACAATAGCAAAGATCAATAAAACTAAAAGCTGGTTCTTTGAGAAGATAAACAAAATTGATAAACCATTAGCCAGACTCATCAAGAAATAAAGGGAGAAGACTCAAATCAATAGTTAGAAATGAAAAAGGAGAAGTAACAACTGACACTGCAGAAATACAAAGGATCATGAGAGATTACTGCAAGCAACTCTATGCCAATAAAATGGACAACCTGGAAGAAATGGACAAATTCTTAGAAAAGCACAACCTTTCGAGACTGAACCAGGAAGAAATAGAAAATATGAACAGACCAATCACAAGCACTGAAATTGAAACTGTGATTAAAAATCTTCCAACAAACAAAAGCCCAGGACCAGATGGCTTCACAGGCGAATTCTATCAAACACTTAGAGAAAAGTTAACACCTATCCTTCTCAAACTCTTCCAAAATATAGCAGAGAGAGGAATACTCCCTAACTCATTCTATGAGGCCACCATCACCCTGATTCCAAAACCAGACAAAGACGTCACAGAGAAGAAAAACTACAGGCCAATATCACTGATGAACATAGATGCAAAAATCCTCAACAAAATACTAGCAAACAGAATCCAACAGCACATTAAAAGGATCATACACCATGATCAAGTGGGGTTTATCCCAGGAATGCAAGGATTCTTCAGTATACGCAAATCAGTCAATGTGATAAACCAAATGTCTTTTATTTTGAGAAAAGTTCTTTGCCTAGTCCGCTGCTATTTATTCTCAGGGCTCATCTCATGCACACCCAGATTGGATACCTTTTCTAACCTCTCAGCTTTGTTCTCCCTGCACCAGGGCATACATTTATCAAGGCATTTTCCACACTATTGTAAAGCACTGTTTTAAAAATGGCTGTTTCCCCAGCTAGACCATAGGCTCCTTGAAGGCAGCAACCATGGCGAATTAACCACTGTACCCCCCTCACTCCATGCCAACACAGTTCCCACGTGTTGAACTGAGCAGTGGGATGCTTTTTATGCCACTTCCACTGGGATTCCAAGGCAAAAATATTCAATTTTGTCAAGCAAAAATATTTATGCTTGCATTTAATGAAACCAAATAAATATACCAGGAACCTTCGATGTATAGAATACCCTTGACTAAAGTGGAAAATGAAAATATATTTTCTAGTGTATTTCATCTCAAATTCATGAAAAAGGATGATGCAAATAAGGGAGGAATCTGTCTACTGCCACTTAAAGAACACAGTGGTGAATCTTAATTTTGGAATAAAATATGTGATGAAGTTTAATATATGAAAATGACAGTAAATGAATTCTACTCTGCTCCAATAAACTTGTGTCTTATTGGAAACATCGAGTTGAAATGTCAGCTATAAAAATTACAGAGATATAAGACCGAAGTAATCAGCCGTGGCAGGGCGTTGCCGGGTTTACTGCTGTCTGTGGTCAGTGCTGCTTAAATGGGCTGAAAGTCATCAATGCAGCTGGGCATGAAATTACAGAATCCTCATCTGCCCACGTGGAGATGCTCACTGTGATTCTAGTTAAATGTCATTTTGAAGTTAGCTTTGCAAAAGATGGAATGGCCACATGTGCTTTGGTTAGACAAAGAAGAAACATAAAGAAAATAGTTTGACCCCATAAACAACAACCTCTAACTACTGGTATTTTAAAAATGGATTAATGAACATTTAAAAATGCAAAAGTGGGCTTCCCTGGTGGCGCAGTGGTTGGGAGTCCGCCTGCCGATGCAGGGGGCAGGGGTTCGTGCCCCGGTCCGGGGGGATCCCACGTGCCGCGGAGCGGCTGGGCCTGTGAGCCATGGCCGCTGGGCCTGCGTGTCCGGAGCCTGTGCTCCGCGGAAAAAGTTGTTCCAGAAAAGGCAAATTTATAGGCAGAAAATAGATTAGTGGTTGTCTGGGGCTAAGGTCAAAAGTGAAATTAATTGTAAACGGGCACAAGGGATCTCATTAGGGACATTAAAACGTTCTAAATTGAGTTAGGGGGGTGGTTACACCACTGGACAAAGTTACCAAAAATCGCTGAATTATATACTTGAAAGAGGTGAAGTTTATGATATGTAAAATATACCTCGTGAAATTGTTAAAAAAATGTTTAGGGCAAACTATAAAGCTTGAAAAATATAGCAGAAGATTAAAAAAAAAAGATGTGTCATTAAGCACGTGTTATTTTAAATTGTAAATTTCTAGGCTCTTTACCAAACTTTTCATCTGATCCCACATAAGCAGAAAGCATTACCTTTTACAGATGGCTGGCCACCTGACAATGACATTCATGTTTAGTCTCACTTTCCTCTCTGGCCTTAAAATCAGAGGAGTGATTGTACAGAGGATTCACAAACTGCAGGTTACTAGGACCGAGTTCACTACAATGGGGCATCTACCAACATGTAGTGATTTTAGCTGCTGACTGGCCTTTGGTAAATTCCTTATATTTGGGCCACAGATGTATTTGAAGCTTTATGGCATGGGAAAATATTAACAAACAAGCAAAGGAGAAAACAAAATTGAAAAGCATAGATTCAAAGGGAAGGTCATAAACTGTCCCTAAGGAGATATTTAACTCCTTTAACTACCTCTTTGAATATAAACTGATATTTAAGTAAAACTACCAGGCCCCAAATTGTGTCTTCAATAAAAATGCTCATATCTAAAATGTTGATTGTCTTTTTGAACTTCTATTTCTTTGAGTCTCTACTCTTCAAATCAGTCTTTAAAATGTACTTGAATATTAAAATACTATATGTCATTATAGAGAGCAAAAGGAGTAACCTGTTTCTCCAGGCCATCCAGGATGAAGGAGAGGCTGAATTATTCATTAAATTATTCATTTATTGGACTTCTCTGGTGGCGCAGAGGTTAAGAATCCACCTGCCAATGCAGGGGACACAGGTTCAAGCCCTGGTCCAGGAAGATGCCACATGCCGCAGAGCGACTAAGCCTGTGAACCAAAACTACTGAACCCGCATCCCACAACTACTGAAGCCCACGTGCCTAGAGTCCGTGCTCCGCAACAAGAAAAGCCACCGCAATAAGAAGCCCACGCGCCGCAACGAAGAGTGGCCCCCACTCACCGCACCTAGAGGAAGCCCGCGAGCAACAACGATGACCCAATGCAGCGAAAACTAAATAAATAAATTTATAAAAAATAATTATTCATTTATTGATTTCTTTCACAAGCTTTGACTCTGTGCCTAACATGTGCCAAGTATACTCTAGGACCTAGAGCAAAAGCACTGAATAAAGTGAAAAAAAAATCCCCTCCCTCATTCAGCTTAACACTCATGGTAGGAGTGGGTAGGGAGTAAAAACCAAAATTGCACTGAAAACAGCTACTACTTATTTAGAATTTACTGTGTCCAAGGCACTTCGCTAACTGCTTTGTGTGTATTATCTCATTTCTTCCTCTTGAAGGCTGTATTATCTCCATTTTGCAGATGAAGACCATGAGGCTCAGAGAGGTAAAATTCTTTGTCTCCAGACACAAAAACAAGTAAGAGATAGGATCCTCCTCCAGTCTCTCAAAGTTCAAAGTCTGTGCCTTTGTATTTTTGGATACAAATACTGCCTTATACAAAGGGCCTTGCAAACTATCAGTAGTTGAATAATGACTGCCTTCAGAATTTACAGATGAAAGTACTCTTTAGATATTGTAAGAAATAATGGAGATCTGTGCTTAAATTTGAGAATTTTTGATTGAATCATAATCACAAATTGTACATTATACATAAATATATATTTATAAATATATTTGTATGTATTGATATATGTATACACATATACATCTATATACGGATATATATGTATAAATATATACTGTATGTATAAATATAAAATGTATCTCTTACATTTAGATTAATATAAATACTTAAGAAAGCTAAAAATGAGTGATTTCCTCAGGCTACAGAGGTTTCAGTTAATATTTTGTGTCTAAGATGGTAAGTTGTGATTCTGTTTTATACACACTCATAAGATAAAAAGGTCATAATAATTTGTGTTATTTGTTTTATGCCTACAGATGATGGAGGATTTTCCTTTAAAAACCTTTCAGGAGCTTGTGCTAATATTGATCAAATGAATTGAAGAACATGTTTCTTCTTTCCTCTTTTCATTTTTTTTAAATCACCACTTTCCATAAGATATTATTTAAAAAAATAAATCTCATAGGCAGGAGTATTTTTTCCAAAAATCAACTTCAATTTTGTCTGACCTGATTTTCTCCAATTACTTCTACATTCTTGTAACATGACTTATCCACTTCTATCTTGAAGAAATCTTCTCTTCCCTGATGCTAACTAACACCTTTTAAATCTTTATAGACTAATGACGAATTCCTATCACTTTTGCTATTTCATCAAGCTGTACTTACGTACTTCTTTTCGTAGCCCTGTGTAAGTCAGAAGAAATATGAACATAGTATATTATGGATCATATGGTCTAACTTTTTATTTTAACAACCTTACCAAGTCTCATAAATATATGAGAGAACATTTCTGTTCTGATAGGTGAGGATTAAAAAGCACAGCTTCCATTGCCAGTTGTCAGATAGTTGCATTTCTACACTGAGTGGAGTATTTTTAATATACAATAAATGAGGGTATTTTCAGGTTGAATCATTTGATAAAGTAGTGCCAAAGGTAACAGTCTTAGAATACTTGGCTGACTCTTATTGCCAGCTTAGGGCCAGGGAAAATTGTCAGCAAGGGCATACTCATCATGCCTTAGACTTTCTCAATAACTTTGTACTCCTGGCTGGAGTCGCCAGTCTCAGTTCCTAAAAAGGATTTTTCTGGTGCTGAGTAGGGTACTTTGAGCTTGTCTCCGACCGCTGTCCTACCCTCTTGGCCTCCCAGGCTGGAAAACTCAGTTGTGCTGGATTACTGTCTCCCCTTCATTTCCCTAGTTGTAAAGTGATACTGGTTCTACTTCTAGAATATTTTCACATTGGTCTCTATCTCACAGTACCCCTGCTATCACCACAGTGTAGCAAAGGACAATGTCAGAAGACCTGGATTAAATTCAGGCCCCATCACCATATAACTGGGTGCCTTGGTAAGTCCATTTAACTAAGCCTCAATTTCCTCATTCATAAAATGGGAATAATAGTACTTCACAGGATTTTTGTGATATCAGAGATGATGTATATAGAATATTTTATGTAAGGTATAGTAGGTACTCAATTAATTTCTAAATACTACTATTATTTTATGATTATTAAGTAACTTCTTACTCCTCGAGGTCTTTTTTTCTCCAATTCATTCCTTAGACTTCTATCAAGGTAATCTTGCAAAACGCTAACTCAATGATACGATTCAAAAGTCTTACATGACCCACTTTTTTAGCCCCCTCTGCCTCTGCATACATACTCCATGATATATTCACTCTGGGTTACTCAGCCTTTCTCAATCATGTCATGTTATGTTATTTCACTAGGCATTTACATATGGTTCTCTTCATCCTAGAATGCCTTCCTCCCATCTCCCATTTCTTGTCATAGGTATAATCTTCATTCTGCAGTACCCACCATAAATTACCAGCCCTCATTGGAAAATAAAAGTTTGGAGGGTTCATTTCATAATAAGCTTGAAATAAATCAAGAATGTCATGCGGATATAAAAACTAGTCTTGGGCTACATTGATAATGGCAGCATCAAGAGCAGGGAAGGGAACAGTCACTAGTTTTTTACTCTACTAATCAGGCCACACTAGGAGTACCATTTTGAATTTGGAAACCACATTTAAAAAAGACAGAGACAAAGTGAAGTGCTCGATCCAAAAGGACCAGGATGATGACTGGTTTTAAATCACGCAACAGGAGGGGCTATGGAAGGCACTGGCAACATTTAACTTGGAGCAGAGAAGGCTCTAAACAAATTATAAACATGTGCAGTCCCCTCATATGGAATGGGCAGCGTACTTCCACTGTGTGGCCTCAGTGGGTAGCACTGAAACCAACAGGTAAAGTTGTAGAGTCAAACAGGAACTCATCCCAAAGAAGCCCTTTTTAATCATCAGGAGTTTGGAAGGCAGACTGGACTGTGTGAAGAGATTGAGTTTCTGGCCCCCGATGATAAGAAAGCAGGGTCTGGGGGACTAGAAGAGACATTGAAGAAGGTCTTACAGCTCCAAATAGCTAGTTTCATGAGATGAGCTGTGATCTTAGCTGCTATGACTCAAGAGCCTCCTCTTCCATGAGACTTTTCCTTGCCTTGTCAGTCAGGGTGATTCATGTACATTTCTTATGTTCCTTTGAACTTGTGACCATTATCAGAGCACTTTCCACATAACAAATTGCATCTCTGCTTCACCCACTATAATGCAAGCTATTTCTGGATGGGAAATGTGTCATCTGCTTCTTGTTTCTCATAGTACCAACCGCTGCTCCTTTCACACAGAAGATACTCAGTAAGGGGGACTAATTTTTTTTTGTTTGTTTGTTTTTTTGCGGTACGCAGGCCTCTCACTATTGTGGCCTCTCCCGTTGTGGAGCACAGGCTCCGGACGCACAGGCCCAGCGGCCATGGCTCACGGGCCCAGCCGCTCTGCGGCATATGGGATCTTCCTGGACCGGGGCACGAACCCGTGTCCCCTGCATCGGCAGGCAGACTCTCAACCACTGCGCCACCAGGGAAGCCCCGGACTGATTTAATTTTATGCCCATGGGCAACTCATTCATCCTTTTAATGAGTTTCCTTAGCAGTAAACAAAAGTTTTAAATTTGATGATCTAGCAGGAAACAAGAGTTTTAAATTTGATGATCTCTATAGTAAACTTTCTAATAATTAAAAAATATGATTACTTTCTAATAATTAAAAAATATGAAAACCAGTCTAAAAATTGACTCTTGAAATGAGTTGGAAAGAGCCCATTGGATCCTTTTTACATGGAGAATATTTGGAGGTGGAGATGCATACGGCTTCACCCGATGTTAAATACTCTGTTGTTCCTCACTCCCTCTCTGGGTAAGAATTTCATAGAAGAAAGTTCTTATGGTTTTATCAATAGTATTCATTGATTCTCAGTCTCAGAAAATGTTTCTGGTGGAAGTAAAGTCCATTTTTTGCATATATTGACCATTTCATTGAAATAGATTGTAAACCCGTGCAATCAGGCTGAAGAGGTTCTGTTACTAGCACCACTCCTTATTGGAAAGTGCCGGCTTGGGCAAACTGGCAATGTCAGCATCTAGCCTTCTCATAATACTTCCTAAGTCATCTATATCGTTACTTCAGAGTGTTGTGCTTTACATTTGCAACCAATCCACGTCTTAAAAGAAATGTTCCTTGATAATGGCCAAAAATTAGAAGCAAACTAAATCTCCTGTATTAAGAGAACAGCTAAGCACATTACTATGGATTGTATTATTGATATATTATGCAATCATTAAAAATCAGTGTTACATACATGATGTGGCAGTTTGAAAAAAATGCTTATGATGTAAAAAACGAAGTACGGGATATAAAATTGTATGAATACTTATGAGTTCAGCAGCTGCCAGAATGATTTTATAAAAAATCAGATCTGATCATAAAATTCTTGGGAGACAATTCTCTGAGTCCCCTGCATTTCTGTAAATCTTGCAAACAGAAAATACTGATTTCCTTTGTTCTGGACTGTATTTTCAGGGATATTTGTATAGTGAACAGCCTAGAAAGATACAGTGTCTCTCTCGGGAGCAATCAGTACATTTGTTTACTGTCCAGCATAATAATGTTCTTCTCTGAGGCACAGCCCAGGGAGGCTTAGGCTCACTGTAAAAGAGTCAGTTTCCCCTGGCTTGGGATTTCTCTCCTGTAATGGAACCCACCGTGTGTGTAGGCATCACGTGGCCTCACTTGTTTTGCTCTGTGGAAACTGAGACTCAGGGAACCAGTGAAAATGCTGATTCTCTGGCTACAACTATTAGTATGAGGCTATGAAGTTTCTTGTCCAGGAATCTCAGATCCTCTGCCAGTATCCATGACAGCACAGCAGGATAACTTGCTAGCTTGCAGGTAAGAAACAAAATCTCAGATCCTTCACAGTTCTCAACATTCGTTCCCTTGCTTAAACCTGCGTCACCTGCTTTCAGTGACATCCCACGTGCATTTAGGGTAAAATTGCTAAGAACAACATCAGAAACAATAATGGCTAATGTGGAATGAGTATTAAATATTGTGCTAAGAGTGTTACTTGTCATATAATCCTCACAACCACCCTAAGGGGTAAATATAATTGGTATCACCACTTAAGAGGTAAGGAAGCTGAGGCAGAGGCTCAGTTTTTCACAAGAACCCCGGGTCACCACACAGCCTAGTCCGTCTGTTAAGCAAGTTCCCTCATTCTGGATCTCATTCTTACCCATCCTGTGGGTCTCCGCTTAACCAGAACTTCCTTAGAAAAGCCTTCCCTTGGTCTACACTTTAGTCTTATCTCATGGAATTCTGCTCTTTTCCTTTGTAGCACTTTCTACAGTTTATTGATTAATTGGGGGACCCTGTAATTGCTTATATATATTGCTTATATACCCTCTGTCTTCCACCCTACACAGACCCCTGGGTGTAGGGATGAGTTTACCTTGTCTTCCAAAGTTTTGAGCATGACAAGTGCTCAACGTATATGCTGAATGAATACATGGATCAGTGATTTGTAAATGATAAGGGCCTGCAGATAACCTCAAATTCTACTTGTATGGCACAAATTTTATTATTTCCATAGTCTGCAAAATAGCTATTTTGCCATTAATGTGAAAACAGTATATTTATATCATTCAAATAAATAAAACCCAAAGGCCTTGTCCTCGTGAGAAATTTCAGAGGCATTTTCAGAGTCTGCGGACTGCAGGTAGAACTGCAGAAAACAGAAAGTGTGGAGTGGGGAATAAAGAATGTAGTAGGGGAGACAGGAGAAGATGGTGGAAGAGTAGGATGCGGAGATCACCTTCCTCCCCACAGATGCATCAGAAATACATCTACACATGGAGCAACTCCTACAGAACACCTACTGAACGCTGGCAGAAGACCTCAGACCTCCCAAAAGGCAAGAAACTCCCCACGTACCTGGGTAGGGCAAAAGAAAAAAGAAAAAAACAGAGACACAAGATAGGGATGGGACCTGCACCAGTGGGAGGGAGCTGTGAAGGAGGAAAGGTTTCCACACACTAGGAAGCCCCTTTGCTGATGGAGAGGGGGGTGGCGGAGGGGAGAAGCTTCGGAGCCAGGGAGGAGAGCACAGCCACAGGGGTGCGGAGGGCAAAGCGGAGAGATTCCCGCACAGAGGATCGGTGCTGACCAGCACTCACCAGCCCGAGAGGCTTGTCTGCTCACCTGCCGGGGCGGGCGGGAGCTGGGAGCTGAGGCTCGGGCTTCGGGGGTCAGATCCCAGGGAGAGGACTGGTGGCGTGAACACAGCCTGAAGGGGCTAGTGCGCCACGGCTAGCCGGGAGGGAGTCCAGGAAAAGTCTGGAGCTACCGAAGAGGCAAGAGACTTCTTCATGCCTCTTTGTTTCCTGGTGTGCGAGAAGAGGGGATTAAGAGCGCCGCTTAAAGGAGCTCCAGAGACGCGCGCGAGCCGCAGCTAACAGCACGGACCCCAGAGATGGGCATGAGACGCTAAGGCTGCTGCTGCCGCCACCAAGAAGCCTGTGTGCGAGCACAGGTCACTCTCCACACCTCCCCTCCCGGGACTTTTGTTTTTTACTTAAACATTTTTTTTCTTCATTTTAATTATTTTATTTTATTCTCTCTTTCTTTCTATTTTTTCTCGCTTTTATTCTGAGCCATGTGGAGGACGGTCTCTTGGTGCTCCAGCCAGGCATCAGGGCTATGCCTCTGAGGTGGGAGATCCAACTTCAGGACGCTGGTCCACAAGAGACCTCCCAGCTCCACGTAATGTCAAACGGGGAAAATCTCCCAGAGATCTCCATCTCAACACCGGCACCCAGTTTCACTCAACGACCAGCACGCTACAGTGCTGGACATACTATGCCAAACAACTAGCAAGACAGGAACACAGCCCCATGCATTAGCACAGAGGCTGCCTAAAATCATAATAAGGCCACAGGCACCCCAAAACACACCACCAGACGTGGACCTGCCCACCAGAAAGACAAGATCCAGCCTCATCCACTAGAACACAGGCACTAGTCCCCTCCACCAGGAAACCTACACAACCCACTGAACCAACCTTAGCCACTGGGGACAGACACCAAAAACAACGGGAACTACAAACCTGCAGCCTGCGAAAAGGAGACCCCAAACACAGTAAGATAAGCAAAATGAAAAGACAGAAAAACACACAGCAGATGAAGGAGCAAGGTAAAAACCCACCAGACATAACAAATGAAGAGGAAATAGGCAGTCTACCTGAAAAAGAATTCAGAATAATGATAGTAAAGATGATCCAAAATCTTGGAAATAGAATAGAGAAGATGAAAGAAACATTTAACAAGGACCTAGAAAAAACTCTTGCACTGTTGGTGGGAATAAAAATTGATACAGCCACTATGGAGAACAGTATGGAGGTTCCTTAAAACACTAAAAATAGAAGTACCATACAACCCAGCAATTCCACTACTGGGCATATACCCTGAGAAAACCATAATTCAAAAAGAGTCATGTACCAAAATGTTCATTGCAGTTCTATTTACAATAGCCAGGACATGGAAGCAACCTAAGTGTCCATCGACAGATGAATGGATAAAGAAGCTGTGGTACAATGGGATATTACTCAGCCATAAAACTAAACGAAATTGAGTTATTTGTAGTGAGGTGGATGGACCTAGAGTCTGTCATACAGAGTGAAGTAAGTCAGAAAGAGAAAGACAAATACCATATGCTAACACATATATATGGTATTTAAGAAAAAAAAATGTCATGAAGAACCTAGGGGTAAGACAGGAATAAAGCCACAGACCTACTACAGCATGGACTTGAGGATAAGGGGAGGGGGAAGGGTAAGCTGTGACAAAGTGAGAGAGTGGCATGGACATATATACACTACCAAACGTAAAATAGATAGCTAGTGGGAAGTCGCCGCATAGCACAGGGAGATGAGATAGGTGGTTTGTGACCACCTAGAGGGGTGGGATAGGGAGGAAGACGCAAGAGGGAAGAGATATGGGAACATATGTATATGTATCACACCACTGTAAAGCAATTATACTCCAATAAATATATTAAAAAAAAAAGAATGTAGTAGGCAAGGAGACATATTGATCATGGACGTTCCTGGTCATATACATTTTATGGACCACTTATTCAGAACTGCATCATTTGAAATATTTTATCCTAATTGATTGTTAAGCATGTCTACTCACTAAATGTCCAAAATGCCCTATTGAGCTTTCATTATCATCTTTTGAGGTGCTGTTGCTTTTTACATTTTAATGGTTTAATTCATCTTTGCCAGAAGCCATTTGTACATTATCAACATTGTTATGCATCTGTATGATAGATAGGGTGGGCCCAATAAATTCCGATATGCAAATTTTGCACTTTGAGAGCACACAAAATAGGAATTGGAAATACTTTCAGGAATAGCTGCATTTTGTTAGAAGTCAGTTAAAGTTTCCAGGTTGCTAATGGGAAGGGTGCCATATAAGATGACAATATTTGATCAAGTCGTCTCATGTGTACAGTTTGGGAGAGAGAGGAGTAGAGGAAAAATACAATAGAACTGCTTACAGTATTGTAGAGGGGGTGAGTTTGTTAAAAAAAAAAGTTGAACATTTATTCATTCATTCAAAAATACTATTGGCATTTACTTTTGGAGAGGGTAGTGTGGTGTGGGTAGAACACAGATGATAACAACAATGGCGGCCTTGTAGTAGATGCTTACTGTGTAGGCAAAACGAAACCTTTACATGCAGCCACTTAATCCTCCAGATAGTTTTAGAGGTGTTTAGAGTTTTAGATGTTGCTTTCCCCATTTTGCCCACGAAACTCATGGAGGTTAAGTCCAACATCATTGGGTCAATGAGCAGAGATGCTATAACAAACAAACCCAAACCAACTAAACCAAACTCAAACTAGCCACCTCCACACCCACAAAAAAAGCCCCCATTCAATCTGGCTGCGAAATTTAACCACACAATAGGGACTCATCACTCCTACCAGGGGTTTTAGAGTCCAGTGGAGACATAAGGTGAGCAAATATCTGCATATACGAGGTAGAGAATTAAAAGTGAGATAGCAGAGGTACAGAAAAAAAAAACTATGAAATTGCCAGGAACGAAGAGCTTGTTCCCCTCAAGGTCTGCAGAGGAAGAAGCAGAAAAAGCTACATAGAGGAGATGGCATTTAAAGATCTTGGACTGAGATTTTAGATGCAGAGATTGTGAGAGAACATTTAGTGTGGGAGAAACAAGGCATGAAAGATAGTGGGAGGATTATTCTAGAAGAGAAGTAGAAAATATAGTCATTCACCAAACACCTACTACATCCTAGACACTTCGGAATAAAATATGAATAAAACATAACGTACTGAGGGATAAAGGGAAGCGAGCATATTATAATTTAGTGAGATAACAGAAGTATATACAAGATGCAAAAGTAATGGGGGATAGAATAGAGAATGTGTGATCATGGGGTCTCTCTTTGGTTCACACTGAATTAATTAAGATGATAGCTGCCCTGAAGTGGATAAGAATTACTTCTAAATACTCAGATACCCTCTCTAAGCTTCAGTATTCTTGTTTTTTAATTCTCAAAATGAAAAAATAAATAAATAAAAGCACGTATTTCATAGGATGCTTGTGAGGATCAAATGGGCAAACACATAAAACATACTTAGTATGGTGCTGGCCCATTACAAGTGCTTGATAATGATCAGTTTTTAATATTATCTTCATTGCCCGCAACTACTGATAAAAGGAAGAAAGTCATGCTCCAGAGCAGTGATAAGAAAATCACAAGCAAGTTTTGAATTCCTTCCTGACTTTTTTTTTTTTTTGCGGTACGCAGGCCTCTCACTGCTGTGGCCTCTCCCGTTGCGGAGCACAGGCTCCGGACGCGCAGGCTCAGCGGCCATGGCTCACGGGCCCAGCCGCCCCGCGGCATGTGGGATCTTCCCGGACCAGGGCACGAACCTGTGTCCCCTGCATCGGCAGGCAGACTCTCAACCACTGCGCCACCAGGGAAGCCCCTTCCTGACTTTTAAGGTCCTCCATATATACACAGTTCCAGCCTGTGGCTTCAGACTTGTCTGCTACTGCTGTTCACATAGCCTAATCTCTAAGCCCACCTACACAACTGCTGCTAGCATCTCCAATCTTATGTTCCCAAGGCACCTGGACTTGCCTGCATGATGGCAACTGTTGTATTAGATTATAATGATCTCTTTATAAGCAAGTTCACTTATACTTAAAGCATGGCTCAAGTAGCAGCTGCACCAGCATCTTCCTGGAGCTTGTTGGAAATGGTGATTCTTACGCCTGTTAAAGTTTGAGAAACATTAAAGCTTGAGAAGTGCGGTCTAGAGTATGAATTCTCTGAGGTCAGGAAACATATGTTTTCATCTATGTATCTGAAATTCTATTAACATCTGGCAGAGTAGCATTTCCTAAATTATCACTTAGTGAATGTATGAATAAGTGAATGAGTTCAAACATGCTTTCTTATCTCCACTCCTTTTATTCAAGTCATTTCACCCTTTTGATTTTTTTCATCAGCCTTGGACACCACACCTTTGTCTTCCTACTAACTTAACCCTTCCAGGCGAACTTCTCCGATCTCCTAACCACTTGTGAGCTCTCTCTCTCCTCAGAGCCTCCCATAGCACTGTCTCTTGATATGTCTGTCCCTTCTCTCTCTCTCTCTCTCTCCACACATGCTCATACGAACACACACACCGCTTCATACTCAGAATTTGTCCTGGAGGTCAAAGATAGTGTCCTCCTTCAAGGTTCCATAATCATCTAACTGAGCCATTCCTAGCATACTAAATACAGATTTGCTCAACAAACATCCATTGAAGGTTACTGCACATGACTGACCGTTGGGAGTTGGCCATTAGCCGGAGGAAGGAACCCAACATGCAGCTTCTCAGCCTTTGCAGACTTTGCTTTCTTGCCTCACCTGAGTTATCAACATAAAGGAACTAATGGAAATACAGGGTTTTATGTCATACAATATTCAAGAGATTCTAGAGTAGAGTACTAGAATGACAATTGGAGTAAAAATAAGATCTTTCTTCCAGTAGGACATCTATTACTGCGTTGTTACACAACCTTGGGCAAGCCATTTTCCCTTTTCTGGGACTGTTTTCCCATTTATACAGTGAGGAGTCCTGAAACCCAATTTCTGGGACTCCTTTCAGTGCTAAACCTCTATGATTCTATTCAGCTGCAAGGTGCTCAAGAATAGTAATTAATCAGAGGAATGAGGATAATAACTCCTGGCAGTCAGCTGAGTACCATCCCAAGCCAGACTGTAGTACTGAGATTGACAGTGTGAGCAATTACCCAAGGCCTTGCTTACATTCATTATGGTGAAGAGGAAGAAAGCACAGTCCTTTTGGGGAACGCTAGGAGATCACATTATGGGGAAGTAAAAAGTGAGAAGAGAATTTCCCTAAATTGTTGGCTGTAAAACAAAGAAATGTTTAACCAGCTTGTCAAATTTACTAATGTCAGTTTCAAATTTAAGATGAACAGAAACAAGGAAATAAATATTTCAGCAAGGAGAGACTTAGGCTGGGCCAACTCAGAAATTACAAGGATCGTTAATTGTTATGTTTCATCAAAAGATTCCTAGTTAAGGGAAAAGGACTTTGATCCCTGGGGATAATATTGCCCAAGCTTTTTTAATATATCACAGGTTTATCTTTTAGTCTAACCTTCCTCTGAAACAGGTGATACAGGTCAATACCATGAAAACCTGGGAAGACTCTTCCTCTGTTCCAGGGAAGCAACCTCACTCAATGTCTCCATGTACTGTTTGTGTCCTAGAAAGTGATCCACTGGAGATTCTAATTAAATTTGCTATCTGAAGATGAGGGAGATGTGACTAATTGTGCTAGGCTCTAAAAGCAGGACAAAGAAAATTTTCTGAGTCCTTTGTTAGTCATTAAATTAAATGAACAGTTTAGTAATAAATGCAACAGAGTAAGTCAATTGAGTGAAGTGGAATGCAGGCTACATTGAGAAGTTGGATTGAAAAGGTGTCGAACCTACAGAATTGCAGCTGTTGAGCATTGCAATGGACGTTTGAGAACTTAATGTGCATTGCAAAAGGGCACACATGCTATGCTGTCACACAAGAAGAGGAGTCTGGTTCTAAGGCAGAAGAATTTTAGAGTTGTCAAAGTGACACACCACCACCTCAAAGCTGACAACTCTGGAACTAAGAAAATGTTTGGTTAATAGTTAGCCAGTGTTTTCACTAAGGTTTAACTGTTCTACTACTGAAGGGGTTAAAGTCCTATGAGATATTAACATCAAGTCAACAGGTCCTGGAAACATCATGGGGAAACTGTTTTCTTTGCTGTTTCAATTTGTGCTACCAAAAAATCGTTCAGGAGAAGAGTACAATGATTTTAACTTAAAGCAAAATCTGGTTTTCATCCAGATACTTAGATAATACACTTCAGTTGCTGTTGATCTGCTGGCTGGCTATCATTGCAGCAGTGATTACTGACAAAACATTGAATATTTGAGTCCCTACTATGTGCTTACCACTATTCTAGGGTTTGGGAAATATTAAAATATTAATATCAAGGGCCTCTATATTCAAGAAGTATACAATATAGTTAGTGAGACAAGACTACAGAATGAATGATTTGTGAATAACACAAGACAATCTTTAATCAAGTGATGGTAATTTGACCTACAGTGGGGAAAACATGATATAACTTCAGAGAAGGCATATAGGTGGGAGTTTTCAGGGAAGGATTCATGGAAGTGGTAAATATCTGAGCTAGATTTTGGTATAAGAGTAGAATCTGGAAAATCAGAGAAGGATGGAGAAGGCCCAGTTTAGGATGGGCAGAGGTACAGAAAAAAGGAGCAGGGGAATGAAAGTGACACCAGAGAAACCTGCCTGAATTGCGAGTTGATTAATGATAATTCAAAACAAATATGCAGGCTTAGTGTTAAAAAAAAAGAATTCTCTTATAATTCTATATTGATTTTACCATGGTTATTTTTTCTCCAGGTTACAGCTTCCTACTAGCAGAATTAAGAGGCTAAACCTATAATTTTCTACCCTCAGCACCTTGTCTTAGATTGAATGTTTTTGTGAACTAAGGTTTTCCGCTTTCATTTGTTTTTTAATATGTGGGATTTATCCTTTGTATTTCAGACCAGCTCCTCTGTATACACAGTATTAATGGGTGACATTTAAGAATGCTGGTTTTACAGCACAATTATCCACTCCATGTGTTACTGCTGGCCTCTGTTGCCACTGTAATTCTCAAGTCTACTTTCCAACATGTGAACCTCATAATGTTTAATAATATAGAGCTATTAAATCACTTTACTTTTCTATCTAGAAGGATAAAGCCACAAAAGAAATGTTCTCTCATAAGGCCAGCATTGTGTAATGAATCAACTAAAATACCAAAGGATGAACTTAGAGCAAAAAATCTTAGAGAATAAAAGGGAAAAGCAAAAGTTTTCTTTGGGCTGTACAATTATAATATGTGTTTCCTTATTTTGGGCTTTAAAAGTTTTATAGAGAACTTGTTAATTTCTACCCCAAAGGTTATAATATGAGCAGTTTAGAGCACTGGAAAGAATTATAAAAATAGCAACAAATAAAGCACAAAAGCAAAAATGACAATCATATTTTGCATTCATATAATGTCACTTGCTGGGGGGCTGACCACAGATCAAGGCAATTATGTATCACAGCTATACTAAAAAAAAAAAATTGGAAAAATGAAAACCGTCATTTAACTATGTGAATTTGTTTTTCTTTTTTCTTTTTGGCCATGCCACATGGCACGTGGGATCATAGCTCCCTGACCAGGGATTGAACCCGCACCCCCTGCAGTGGAAGCGTAGAGTCTTAACCACTGGACCACCAGGGAAGTCCCTAACTATGTGAATTTTACTTTGTTAAACTGAGAGATGTGAAAAGTTGTCAATGACATATCACAAAACCCAAAAGGGTATATTAAAGTAACATTACTGATGATGACTTATATGTACGGCCATTACCAGATTTATGACTGAGTTGTTGTATTTAAGATCTATCTTATTTAGGCATTCAGTGTGTCTGGCTTATGGACTACAAAGCCTAGCTCTAAGGGCTTTTGGAAAGGGAGAGTCCACAGTCAAAACTGTAGGCCAGAACCAACCAGATGTCCAAACACAGTGCTTACCAGCGGTTGTGGACAGGAGTACCGAACAAAGGCACAACAAAGAGAGTGCTCCCTGATTTGAGAGGGTGGGTGTTTGGGAGCTGTGTCAACGGCACACAGTGACAAGAGCAATTTAAATACACAATTCTGGAGACAAACCTACCTCTTAATTTTTCAAATTAAGGCTATGAATACAATAGCTATCTATTATCACCACAATTTCATAAAATAAAATATATTTGACACCGAAGTTAGAAGGAGATCATAATCTCAGGAAGGATTCTTCCTAAGGAAGGACAGAGGGCAATCTAACATTGATGTATGTATATGTATCTTGCAAAGTCCTTCTTTTCCTTCATTTTGCCCCAGACCAGTAGAAGTTAGGCCGTGAACCATCACCAGTCTATGAACTTGAATTTGGGAAAACACTGACTTAAAGCACACCCAGAAGTGCTGGAATTATGTAGAATAGAATGTTTTATAGTATGTCTGTGGCTTTGTCAATGGTTGGGGTATAGCTTAACAAGGCAATTTAAATAGTGGAAAGAATAAGATAGGGAGGGCTATGGTTATATTCAAGAAAGACCTCTCTATTTCATTTCAAATTAAGTGTAATCACTGACCCCCATTAGTTAATATCTTGCAGACTTCTGAGCATCACTATGTGTATGTGTGTGTGTGTGTGTATACATTCCATAACTTCTCTCCCTTTTTTTTTTTTTTTTTTTTTTTGCGGACGCACGCAGGCTCAGCGGCCATGGCTCAAGGGCCCAGCGGCTCCGCGGCATGTGGGATCTTCCCAGACCGGGGCACGAACCCATATCCCCTGCATCAGCAGGCGGACTCTCAACCACTGCGCCACCAGGGAAGCCCTTCTCTCCCATTTTAATCATGCTAATAAATTCCTTCTTGATATCCTCTCAGCATATGCCCTCTATTACAGCACCTATTCTATGGGATTCTAATTGTTTTCCTTCTGCTGTGGTCTCTTCTATTAGAATGAGTCCCTTTGGGAAAGGGCTACATCTAACTTGTCTTTGTATTCCCAATGCAGAGCACTGTCTGTCACAGGCTCACTAAGTATAGAGGTCACTACATATTTATTGGAATAAATAAATTTATAATAATTTAAATAACTCTTATTGTCTTTAAAAAATCATTAATATTTGTCAGGTACATTGCTGGGCACCAGGGATAGAGGAAATGATTACAACACAGTTCCCAAGCTCAAGAGGTTCAGTGTAGTTGATGAGATAGATTAAGGCAATTAAATAACAATAATGATACAGTAGGCTAAGTTCTATAACTTTAGAAGGATGGATGAGGGCCCCCCTCCCAGGCTGAAAGCATCAGGGAGGGGTTTCTAGTGGTACCCCAGAAGTCACACTACCTGGGCTTACTAGCAGTTACCTAGGTGAAGAGATCTGTGAGTGGGGGCTGGCACTGAGATGGACGAGTAGATTCTATGTCTACTTGTTTAGAGAGGAGGCATTTAAGAATGGGAGATGCAGGAGCAAAAACTTGTAAGTAAGGGACACAGTGTTTTTCCCTGGGAACTACAAGGAGAACCGCTTTGAATGAAAGGCAGGTGACGGCAGGAAGGCAGAGGATTAGTTAGGGCAGAGACAAAATCAGATGCATATTTTAGAAGGCTCTATATGTGCTATAATGTGAAGAATGAATTGAAGGTACGTAGAGCTTTTGGTAGAGAGCAGTTGGTAAGTGTTTCAGATGGGCAATGATTCTAGCCAAATCTAGGGTGGATATAATGTGGAAAGACTGCAGAGGAATTATTCCAGAGATGTTAAAGACATATGGATTGGTAGGACACTTAGATATCAACTTAAGGTGAATCAGTAGAAGGAATCCGGGAAAACATCTTAGTGTCATAACCTGTACATAACCAGTACATGGAAATGCTAAGCTTACTATGTGACAGGCATTTTTCACATATAAATTCAATCCTCATAAAGACTCTGTGAGATGGATACTTTTATTATTTCCATATTACGGATAAGGAAATGAAGGCACAGAGAGATCACACAGGTACTTAAGAAGTAGAGCTGGAATTTGAACCCAAGCACATGCTCCCAAATACTAAACCATACTGTGATTGGTCATTAAGACAGTGGATATAACCGGAGACAACAATCTGAAAGGTAAGATGATGAGTGTGCTTTCTGATGTGTCTTAGGCCATTTGAGGAAAGATGTCCAGTAGGAATCTACATGTATGAGTCTGGAGTCAAGGAACGATCTGGTTGCAGATATAGAGATGGGAGACATAAGCACATAGCTGGGAACCAAATCCGTGGACATGGATGCCTTCTAGTAGGGAGGGTGTGCAGAGGAGAAAGAGAAGGCATCACTGAGTGAAATGGACAAAAGGGATGAGGAGAAGAGGAGATGTATAAGGAGATGGGGAAGAGAAAGTCGAAGTTGCAAGGAGAATCACAAGCCTAGAAGAGGGATTATGGAAGTTAAACATAAAAAAGATTTCAGGAAGGTGCAAGCAACAGAGGCAAGTGTACAGAAAGGTAAAATCTGATAAGGACTAAGAAGTTTCCACTGAATTTAGGAGCAGAGACTCTTGGTGACTTTGGTGAAAACAATTTCAGTGAAGAGCTCAGGGTGGCTCTGAAGAGTGAACAGGAGAAAAGGAAGGGAGAGAGTGTAGACAATTTTTCTAGCTGGGAAGGAGAGTTTTAAGGATTATTTTTATACAATGGGATGGCGATTGTTGTATAATAAAAGCACATGGAACTGGATTTAAAGCTCAGCTCTGCCAACTATTAGTTTTATCAGTAAAGTAAGGATAAATATATCTACTTTATAGATGTATTGTGAGAAGTAGTGATTATGTTTGTAGAACACCTAACAAAAAATTGGTACTTAGTGAATGAGAGCTGTAGTCTTATTAAAAATAGGAAAATCTGAAGACCTCTAAATCCTCTGAATAATTAACTATTTGAATAATCTGTCAGAGAGTAGAAAAATCATCTAGGTTTTTAAATCAGTTTTTTTTTAAAATCAGTTTTTAAAATTATTTTTATCTGAATATTTTATGTCATAAGGACATAATCTTAGCTTTGTTGCTATATGAATTATTTAACTTTTAAATGGAAAATTTTTACAGCATTACTGAGTTATAATTCATATACCATAAATTCACTCATTTAAAGTATATCATTCAGTGGCTTTTAGTATATTAACAGAGTTGTGCAATCATCATTAAAATCTAATTTTAAAAGATTTTCAAACCCCCCCCCCCCGAAGGAATCCCATACCCATCATCAACCACTCTCGATTCCCGCCACCTCCTTGTCTAGCCCTAGGCATTCACTAATTTACTTTCTGACTCTACAGATTTGCCTCTTGTGGACACTTCATATAAATGGAATCATATAATATGTGGTCCTTGGTGACTGGCTTTTTTCACTCAGCACGTTTTTCAAGATTCTTACATGCTGTAGCATGTATTAGTACTTCATTCCTTTTCCTGGCTGAGTAATATTACATAGTATGGATATACCATATGCTACTTATCCATTCATCAGTTGATGGATCCTTGGATTATTTCCACCTTTTGGCTATTATGAATAATGCTACTATGAACATTTGTATACGTCTTGTATGGAGATATGTTTTCATTTCTCTTGGGTTTAGGTCTACCAGAGGAATTGCTGAGTCTAAATGGGAAATGGGGGATTCTTAAATTTAGTTTTTACTAACAAAACTTAAACATACTTATTATAAACAATTAAAATAATTAAAAATTGTATAAAGTAAAAGATAATTTCTTTCCCTCATCAAATCATACTCATCTGAGGTAAACACTGCTATCCTGAAGTAACATTTCTGTTTCCTTCCAGGCTTGGTCTATGATATGTAAGCTTTCTTAGCATGAAACGTTCTAAAAGATTGTGTTTAGTTTAAATTACTAACTGGCATGGGAGAAATTGCACTGGCACCTGACATGTCTGACCCCAGTCTTATATCTGCCACAGTCCTATGACTGTGTGATCTTGGTTAAGTTTCTTAATTTTGCTGGACTTATTTTCTCAATTTTTAAAAAAAGTGTTGGGATGCAATCTTCTCTAACCCTTTCTGATCAGGCATTCTCTGATTAAATGATACTTCGGGCCCTCTGGATATACGATTAGTTTTAGGCTTATTTGCAATACGTATTTCTTTCTGTTCCTTTTCCTTTATAGTTGGAACTTTTTCTTTGTAGAATGAACATTAGAGGAGGGGAATGGCAATTACCCTCACCTTGCCAAGCACTGACATTTACTTAGCATGCTGAGCAAACTTACAGAGTGACTGGTGCTGCAAATAAAGTCCTTTTGCATGTCTTAATCTGTTCCTTTTCAATCTTCTAAGTTTGTTGAATTGATTTTTGTTTTATTACCCTTCACAGTGTCAGTCAGAGTTTCTGAGAGGTTTGCTTGCTCTGGACCTCGATCCCACCTTTGAAAGCCTAGCAGTGCACATTACAATGACCTAACCCTCTAAGACATGTTGGAGGAATCCACGTATGACATGACTTCTCCAGAGCATCTGGCATTGACACATGTAGAATACAAATAAAACAGACTTTAACAAAAAGTAGACATCACCTGTTACAATGCCCAGTAGATAGGATGAAGAAAATCTGTTTCTGTGGCCTAACTCAGAAATCTCAGGGAAAACAGTACGTATCACCTTCTCCCAAGATAATAAGGGTGAACTATGGCCCAGAGAGAAGGATTCCTCTCAAATACCTACTCTTCCATGCACTGCCTTCAGCCAGGAGAAGAGCTTCCACTAAATGTAAACCCACCCTTTGGGCTGTGAGTCACTGTTTCAGGTGGACACCTACCATTTGTCATTCCATTGAGTGTCACTGTGTGCTCATGTGTCACATGGACAACATACAGCATTGTTCCTACCCATAAAGAGGTGACAGAGAGTCACCCTGTTTTCATTTATACAGAATTATTACTAGTGGAAAATTTGCAAATATACTTGGTTTGTTCTTGATGTTCACTATTCCCCTGGGTATTATGGGATGGAAGTGCACGAAGAACTAAAGATTGTTAGCCAGCTCCCTCAGTAGCTAACTTTGGACCTAAAAAGAAAAAAGGAAGGGTCTAAATATTGTGACAACTTAAGATGGCAGACGTGGGATTAGAAAGAGCCTGAATCTTGAGTGAATTCAGCAAGTGTCAATTTCCACTTGCTGACCTAAGGAAACAGAGGGGGGTCTCGTGACATTCCGTGAGAGAGGTCTCATTGAGGGGTACAGCAAGAACATGGGATACATTAGGAGGCCTTTTAGAGAGAAGGGAGAGAAGAAACCAACAGTACATGCCCAGATGAGGATTCAGGAAAGGCAACTTGCATTGTGGAGCCGTGATTTATAGGAAGTCTTTGACCAAAGATTACTAGGCACTCTTGACCAACTGGATGCCAGTGGCTGCCTGAAGCATCATTGGACGAGACATCCACCCACCCCAACCTGATTTCCCACAGTCACTATCTCCATCCCTCCTGTTGTAATTTCTTTTAACTTCAGGGTTTTAAAAAGTAGATCATCTTCTGAGAAAGAGTTGATGCTCTGGAAAATGAATATTAAAGTTGCTCAACAAAGAAAAGTCTGTCTGTCTTTCTTGTTTCTCTGCTGGGAAAGAGTCTGGATTAGAAGCTGTTTTTATGGGTCACAAGGATCCCAGAGGAAAAGTTTCCAACATGAAAATCAGGACAAGGAATCTGGCTGGGACAGAAACAGAGCTGCTATGGAAGATGGCAAGAAAAACAGGGAAGGCAACAGTCCCTGCCTGAGGGCAAAAGCCCCAGGTGACAAGAGGTCCCACGTGGTACCTGTCAAGAGGCAGAAGCGTGGATCTCAGTGTCGTAACAGAAGACGCCCAGTTGTGGAGCACCGGTACGGGGTAGAAATGAAAGGCTTCTCGTCTCGCCCCTGCCACACACTGCCCAGCTCCTAGAAGTCTGGCCTCGGTGTGGAGCGCCAGTGTGGCCAGCAGTGGAAAAGTAGATGTACATCTGAAATGACATCATTCTAAGGGGTTGGGACAGTGACAAAGGTGAGAAGACTAGGTGATTTGTTATAAGTGAGGGGCATCCTATGGGGAAACAATGGGAAAGGTTGCCTTGTAAGAGTGTGGAAATGGTTGTTCAAGACAATGCATGAGTCACCAAGGGCCCTGCAAAGAAGGAAGGGAGAGTCTCAGAATTCCAGCAATTATACTGGTGGACATCTGGTCAGAGACTTTTGTTTTTACTCACAGCCCCTTTCCTCATGCCCAGTGTAGCCTAAGGCCCCCCTACAAGGAACATAGATTCCAGTGCTAGCAAGACAGTAAGAATTTATCCAGTAGCTTATCATGTGAGAGTGGGGAGAGCTGGAAGGAAATCTGGTCTGTCACTTGACCTTCAGATTTCACATGAAAAAGGTCTGAATGCCTAGAAACCGATGAACACAAACCTATAAATGTAGTATCTAGGAGAAATCAGAATGGATCCAGAATAAATAAGGCTGAAAGCTAAGTAAAATTCACATATATTTGAAAAATACAATCTGTAATAATTATTTTTTACATTACCAATGGCTGTCAATTATATGCACAAAATAAACCCTCTGGGCCCAGTGGTCCCTAAACCTCCTGAGACTAGTGTTTGACCATGCCTGGACTGTGTATCCCCAGAAGTACTAGCCGTATAATAGGCCTTTAATACATATTTGTGGGCTGAGTGGCAGTTTCCTCATCTGGAGCATATCAAGTTTGACTACATTGTTGCTAGGGTGTCTTCCATCTCTGAACTTGTGTTAGCCTCTAGTTATTTTTAAACCTATAGGGTTGACAGAATGATATCCTCATAATGATGCCAGAGGCATAAGAAAGGAAGCAGAACATGAGAATAAATTTGAGAGAGATGGAAATAACAAAGAGAAATAGACTCTCATCCCCGTCTTCAGTCTGGGCCAATCCATTCTGTTAGGCAGGTTGTTCACGAGAACGCTTGACCAAGGGAATGAGCTAGGGCTGAAACCCGATCTGAACTCCTTTTACATGTCACACTGGGGCCCTGTACATTTTGTCCTTCATCCAGAAGGGGAGCATTTCGGGATTTCCCTGGTGGTACAGTGGTTAAGAGTCCACCTGCCAGTGCAGGGGACACAGGTTTGATCTCTGGTCCGGGAAGATCCCACATGCTGTGGAGCAGCTAAGCCCGTGCGCCACAACTGCTGAAGCCCACGCGCCTAGAGTCCATGCTCCACAACAAGAGAAGCCACCACAATGAGAAGCCCGCGCACTGCAACGAAGAGTAGCCCCCGCTCACCGCAACTAGGGAAAGCCCGCACGCAGCAACGAAGACCCAACACAGAAGGGGAGCATTTCTTAAATTTAGACAAAAGCTCTAGCTGGGTTAGCTAAGCCCAGTATACCCTCCCCCCACTTAAAGCGAACCATAAAATTCCTCTTTACTTTCTAATGTACTCACTTTCTCTGGAATATAGTGATCTTAGGTTGTAGTATTCAGTGTGGAACACACATCCCTGCTGACTTTAAAAACCTTGTTCAAGGGATCCTTTAAACTTCATATGAGCTTAAGGTCTACAGAACTGAATTAAAGAGTGGAAATGGAAGACTTACCTTCTCTGCATTGAGAGGTAAATTTTGATCCTTCAATGAAAACAAAATTCTGCATTCTGAAATATTTAGATCTCTGTATAAATATAAGCAGTCTTGCACAGCCCTTCCTCCTATACTGCCAACCCTAGCATTCATCTCCCTTTACAATTCACTGGACTCACCATCCGGCTAGGAATGAAAACAGCCTCTCGTAATTGTCCTTTAATAAAAATTCATTCCCACCTCAGCCTGAGGTATCTACTTAGGGGGTCATAATATGTCATTTTACACACACACACACACATAAATAGCTAACATTAACAGGAAGTTCATATTTATCAGGTACTGCTCTTCACACTTTACGTATCACTTCATTAAATCCTTACAGCAACCCATGAAATGGATACCACGATTATTGCTATCGTACAGATTGAGGATACAGAAGCTCAGAGTGGTTGTCAGTTGCTCAAGTTTACATAATGAGGGATTTGTGGAGGCAAGATTCAAACCCCAACACTTTGATTCTAGAGTCTAGATCCTTAACCATATGTTCATTATCTATCCATCCACCTATCTATTAAAATTTGACTATTGTTAAATGATGTATCCTTTTTTTTTTCTCAGAATTTAATGCTTGAGGAGTATTATGTGTGATGAGAATAACATTCAATGAATATTTATTGAGCACATGTGAGAAGAACAGATTCTGGTGCCAGCCTGCTAGATTCAAATCCTATCCTAATCCTAAGTGACCTTAGGTCACTTAACCTCTCCAGACCTCAGTTTCTTCACTTGCAAAATGGGGATAATGATAACAACACATGCCTTCTTGGATTGCTGTGTGGATTAATGAGCTAATTTGTATAAAGTGCAGCCTGGCAGGTAATAAGATTATATAAGTGACAGTGATTGTTTTCTTCTCCTCCTTCCGCTTCATCACCATCATCACCACTATTACTGTTAGGACTACATGCCAGAAATCATTTTTGGCACAGGGAATCCAACAGTAAATAAAACAACAAAACCCTCGCTCTAATGAAATTAATAGTCTAAGTATGTCCTGATATATTGTTTCAACAATCTCACCCCATTGTTTCCATTTGTTAGTTAAATACGTAACCATAGTCTTCTATAAAATTGGAATAATCATACCTACCCCAGAGACTGTCATGAGGATAAAATTAGTTAGTACATATAAAAGTTTGGAAAAGTGCCTGGCATATAAAAGCACTCAGTACACTTAGCAGTTTTAATTTGTATCTGTGCTGTGGGTGTTATGGTTTAATGTTACTGTCTTGATTCTTTCTGAGTTCCTGTAATTTGTTGCTATAGTGATTTTGCATAGCATTTTCTCACAGCTACTTTGCCTCCATAAAGAAATGCTTTTGAAATTATGCTTATTCTTCAGTTTCTTATTGCTGCCCAATAGTACAATGATTTACTGAAGTAGATACAAAGATTGCTCCCAAAACAAAAAGAATATACTAAAACTGAGGGAAAATATTCATAACGTCTCAGGTAGATAAGTAACCTGGCTTTTTAGAAACAGCAAGTCGAGTCAGTTTAGATTGTTGCATCACAGAGAGTTATTTGAATGTCTCAGAACAGGAATTTTGGAATAAGATCAATCTGGGTGCATTTCCCAGCTCTCCTGAGACTCCCTCTCTGGACCTACTAGGGTTGTCGTGAAGAGTAATTGAGAGTTTTAGGAAGAGGGTAAGTACCCTGGCCTTCCTTCCTCCTTTACACTATATGATGTAATTTGAAATGTGCTTTAAAAAAAAAATTCTTGAAATCTTAATGAAAGAACACCTCCTCCCTAATATAAGAACAAAAGTGAAGGGAAACAGTAAATGGCATTCTTTTTAAAAAGGATCTACATAGAAAATGCATTACTTTTAAAGCAAGGGGTGTTTCTTTCGGTGTGAATCCTTGCATATATCACACTGCACAGAGAAGAGGCTGTAAAACGGAATGTGGCAAGAGCCGCCTCTGTGACTTTGTGGGAGTCATTAATCTCTTCTTAGTTTGCTTAATTCCAGTTGGGTTTAGTGATCACCTACTTCAAAAAGGCAGCGAAGGCCTTTGAAGAAGAAGCTGCTGCATAAACTCCGGAAGGAGTCGGGCTTTAGGAGCCATGCCCGGAGGGTTTCCTCTCCTGGTTTTAATTAAAAATGAAATTAAGAACTCTTTCAAATTATCTCAGCCTTTTAAGGGCATAAGAAGGTCAATGATTTGTTAAGCATCTTCTTTCTTCTTTTAATGGTGCATTTCCCAGATTACATCGTGTGAACAAGGCTTGAATTGCTTTCAGGATCCACAGATTTGTGGCACTGTGGACATAAGACGTGGGGGCCTGAGTGAGAAGCCGTGGTGAGTGCGAGAGGGATTAAGGCTCCCTGAGAGCAGGTGCCTGGCCGTGGGAAAGCCCTGGCTGGAGTCCTGGCTCTTCCGTTTGCTACGTCAAAACTCACCCTCTACAGAGTTGTCGGGATTGTTAGAAACAAGAAGGTGCATACGGAAAGTGCCTGGCTACTAATCTGTGCTCTAGCTGTCAGATTGTCTACGTTCCTAAAAAGGTACGTGCGGGTTAGAAATACTGCTATGTGAGTAGATTAAAAAAAGAAAATTATACATGCGTGAAGTCGCACGTAGCTTTAGAAATATGCCACCTTTTACGGGGAGACTATAAATGCAATAATAAAAGGGAAAATATATGACTTTGCCTGTGGTGACAAGGATGCTGCCACTAAGAATGATAGAAGAAATTAGCATCCACAGCTTCCTTTTGGCCCCTGGGGATATACCTGTGTTGGTAAATATTCTTCACCTGATTTGTGATAACACCAAAAATAAATATGCATAAGCTCAAGGCTTTAAAACAGAATAAGCATATGAAAACAATTAATAATGACTAATGTAGGTAGTGCCTAGACAAAAATTCACTTGCTCCATTTCCCTGGATCCTCACAACAATCCTAAGAGGAGAATAGCACAGCTATGATTAATTTCCCCCTTTTCTGGTGAGTTAATGCCCAGAAGAAGGCCTCAAACCTAGACAGTCTGGACACAATCCCTGGCTCCTCTACAACATCAGGTTGCCTTCATTTCAAACAAGAGACCTCCTCATATACTTTGCCTCCCTTTCCTTCCACTGAGTTTCCCTCTACAGAGTTTTATGTTTAAATATATTTATTGCAGACAACAGTGCCCTCTGTCTCCAAGGGGAGATGACACAATCACCATCTCATGAATACGCCAAGCCAGAAAAGTCTTCCCCTGGAATCAGTCAATCACTAAGTACCACCCAATCTATTTGATAATTAATTCTGTATCTATTTATGTCTCTCCATCGCCATAGCTTCAGTTTAGTTCTTCATGATTTCAACCCTACTTGATAAGCTAACTAGTCTCCCTGTCTTCAAACTCTTCTCACACAGCAGACAGAGTGATCTTTCTAAAAACACAAATTGAACTATGTCTTTGCTCAGCATTCAAACTCCTCGCTGCTTACAGGATGAAGTTCAAAATCTTCAGCTTGGCAAGTAACACCCTCTATGAACTGCAGCTGCCTGCACCTCCAACTTTATCACCCGCCCAATAACCCTTAGCCACACAGAACTACTGGTTGTTCCAGAGTGCCCTGTGCTTTTACACACCATGAGGCTTAACTCTGTGCTATTCCTTTCACCTGGAACATACTTCTTCCCTCATCTGACCGAGGAGCTCAGTGTCCTTGAGAAAACTTTAAGAAAAGCAGAGGCTGAGTTAGATGATTCCTCCTCTCTTCACCTTTAGAGACTCACGTGTACTCTTATGATAGCATTATTATGTCTAGAAGTTATATTTGATTTTGGGTTTATAGACTTTGAGACCGTTAAAACATTAATAGATACATTTTCTAATATTTTATAAGAAGAAAACGCTTGCCAAAGACAGGCCACCATAACTTTGCCATATGGCTGAAATCTTGTAAGAGAAAGGTCTTGCTCTGTGTTCCCAAACTAGGAATGGCTTGAGGCTGCCAACTTTGATTTCTACACAAGGAGTGAATTATAGACATGGATTCTGAGCCCTGCAGAAAATTGTTAGAAACTAGTCTAGCAGATGGACCTATGAAAAGATAAGGTTAAGTTTCCCAGGAAGAATGGTTCTTCTATATGACTAGGAATTAATAACATAAGGTGTGAGTGGGGAAGATTCCTGTGTAAGTTCACATCTTCGCAGAAGGGACAGTCTGAGTGCTTGTTTGCCCCCATCAGTACCTCTTATAATAGTCTTCTTTTAGTTACCTAGAGACTAAGTACACTGGAGAAACCAAGGGCCTTTAGCAGATGTACATCACAATGCACAGTAATGAATTCTTCATTTACACGTGGAACTGCTTAAGGGGAAGGACCATGTCTTATTCACCTTTAAATCCCTAGCATCCAGGTTAATCTCTGGTGACCTAGTAGAAGTCCCATGAATACATCTCTTCAAGGAGTAAAGATGTTTTATGATCACCTAATACTTCAGAGTCCATTTCCTATCCCAAATCTGCCCACATATTTTAATTAGCCTTCATCTGGTTTATCTCAGTCTCTGTTTATCAACGACAAAACAATAATTAGGACCAATTATGTAAAAGGACAAATGAAAATATGCCGTATGTCGAGAAAACAGGCAAGAATATGATTTTCCTTGCCCCAGGAATATTAAAAGCTGAATAACTTACCATCTTCCCAAAGTAGAAAAACCAATTACAACATCAAAAACTACATCTTTCTTTTTTTTTTTTTTTTCCTTAAAGAAAAAGATATACTGGATAAGCAGGAGCCTCACAGCAATCCCATTTGTTTTTCATAGAGCTCCAAATTTTAGTTTTATTCCAGGCTCTGCCCATTTCTTGCTTTTGCAAGATCTGAAAAGTCAATTACTCTAAACGTAATCTGCAGCCTTAGGAGCTGACACTTTGCCGAGTAATTTAAAATGCTTTGCTAAGGAAAACTTATAACTTCTCTGTTTTCTTTTAGATGATGTTATAGAAGTAAATTGTGCATACAATTAATTCATCCCTGAATATCTGCTATCCGTTCAAAGAGCTGAGAACTTGGGTATTCAAAAGGCAGAGAATACAGACGACTGACTCCTTGCTTTTGCTGACTTGCCTCCATTTTTATGAATGCTAATTAGAGATTAACTGGTGCACAGGGAAGCGTGGTTCACGGGCTAACTTTCACAGGACTAGCTTACATCATCATCTGAGACTGTAATTACTATATCAATATGGGCATACTTCTGAAATAGACTGTGGGAATTTCTCAAATGCCCTGAAAAATATATATTAGCACATATTGCAACTTAAAGATTAGGCATTTCTTCAAAATTTTTGGTTGGCCTCTTCAATTTACGTATTTGTAAAAAGTTGTCCTTAGTATAATATTTTGCACTTTGTCAGTGCTTGATAAATCTTGGTTGAATGAATTGATATTTTCTTATAATATTCTTTGTAGGGCAGAAGATCCCTAAATACTTTTATTTTACCATGAGCAGAAATAAGACGTGGACCCATGAAGACAATGGATTGGGTTCCTCATCATTAACAGAGTTGGATAAGGGCTCGTCTATCTAACTCTCAGTTCTCACCTACCTCTGATATTCTTTAAGTTATTCAAGGTCACAGTGGAAAAAGCAAGTGATGGTGTCATAAATGGAACTAGAATCTTTGAACTTGTCCCGTGAATTACTGGCTGTATTTCAAGAAACATCTGCTCAGAGAGGTATTTCCCATTGGAGAGGAAGTAAATAATCTCTGAAAGGAATTGCCCAGTCTTCATGAAGAGCTGAGAGCTACCTAATCAATCTGTAATGTAGACACCGACCCTCAAGAAAATTGAAGGTGAAAGTGAAATACACAAAATTAGTTTTAGTCTGTTATTTGTTTCCATGCATGGATTCATTCATTCATGGAGGTAAAAAAAAATGGGTAAAGCACAGCTTGAGCCATGACCTGTTCCTGAAACAGGTATCTGTTTGCTTGTCTTCAGATCTTATTTCCACGTTAATTAGGCACGCAGTAATTCTCAGCTCCTGCTGTGCCAGCACTGGGCTGAGTGTTAGCAGTGAACAAAATAGACAGCGTTTCACTCATTGACCTTGCAGCACAGAATGTGAGATAGGCATTTGGTTTAAAAATCACATAAATGTACAATTATAAATTGCTTGAGTCATATGGGAAAAAAGAGAGAGAGAGAATAGAGTAGAGGACCTGATTTCCTTCTTCAAGGAGCTTCTCTGTGGAAGTACAAGTTAAACTTAGACCTAAGATGACCAGAAGTTAATCGGGCAAAGTGTAGGAAGGGCTTTTCAGTTTGAGGAATGAGCATGTGTGAAGCGCTTGAGACAGGAAGAGATTCAGTGCATTTTGTGAAGAAAAGGAAGGCTGGTGTGAACAGTGTGTTCAGCAAAGGGAAGAGTGACATGAGATGTTTAAGAGGCAGGCAGCGGCTTGATCATGCACAGCCTGGATGCCACGTTAATGACTTTGCATTTTATCCTAATGCAAAGGAGAGAGAGCGATCTGATCTGTATTTTTAACAGATCACTTTGGCTGCACTGAGACTAAAAGAGGAGGACAAAAGTGGAAGGGGTGAGACCCATTAGGAGACTATTATAGGTGGAAGATGATGGAGGCTTGGATTAAAGTGGTGGAAAAACAAGTAGAGGAGAATTAATAGATTTGAGATATATTTCAGAGGTAGAATCAACAGGACTGAATGATGGGTGTGAGGGAAAACAAAGTGCGAAGTGTGATTTTCAAGTTTTGGCTTGGGCAGTGGAGTAACTATATGTGCCATTTACTGAGTTGGACAAGTGTGGAAGGGGAACAAAGTGGGGGAGAAATCAAGAATTTCAGTATCAGTGTATTGGTGGCAATGCCACTAAAATGGTGTGTCTGTGTGTGTGTGACATTTTTCTAGAAATAAATATGAAAAAGTATGGAAAAGGAAAGGAAAGACTAGGGAAAAGGATAGGGACAGAATGAGAATAAATAGAAAATAGAATTCCCAAAGGGAAGATGAAGGGTGAGGGTGGGGACTAGTGCATATCAGGACTGCTGAGGGTATGTAATACGAAAAACACATATTCAACAGTATACTGCAATTTTTAAAAAAAAATTGGGGGAAAAAACCCTGTGGTTTTCATAATACAGATTACAGAAAGTAAATGGAGAAGAATCGTATCTGGTGGGTCCATACAAAAGGTAGATTCTGTCATCCACTTACTGGTGAGTTTTTAGGAAGGGATGCATCACAGTCCCCAGTGGGAGGCAAGGAATGTAATTCTTGTGTTCATCAAAAAAGAACACGGGTTAAAAAAAAAAAAGATTCATTGACACTGAGCCAGATGAAGGGAGATGAGCAGGCAGGATAAAAATAGAGAAAGGAAAGACAAAGAGAAATGGGTGGAGAATTTTTCCAGCAAGCAAAGACGTCTGGGCCGTCATGCCTATGCCTATGCAGGTGCTAGTGGTCACCTGGGTTTGAATCCCAGCCCTGCCACTTAGTGGTGGCTGATCGTGGGCATGTCAGGTAACTTCTCAAGCCCCGACTTCTGTATTTGTAAAGCAAGGATAATGATAACATCTACCTCATAAGGTGATTGTCAGGGTTAGGAGAAATAATTTGTAAGAAGTGCTCAACAACACGCCTGGCACACAGAAGAGGTCAATAAATGTTAGCTGCCTTTATGTAGCTGACTATTTATAGATGCATAATTACTAGAAAGTCGTTATTGTAGGTGTGTGTGTTCCTTCTCCCTTCCCTATGGCTATGGTGACTTTGCCCTCTTAGCTTCAAAATTGTATTGTTCACTGTACCAAGAAAACGTTTTTATAATTTGTTAAAAGTATAGGAGGATTTAATTAATATTTATAAAGAATTTTAAAACAAGCAAAGCTATTAGGCTTTACCTGTTGCAAATTAGTGAAAATGCCCCAGCTGATTACATAGCCAAAACTATGTTTCTCATCTATTTCTAGAAATGTTAGATATAACTTAAAATTTGTTATTGAACTCCCCTAGAGAGGCAAATAATTGACTTCTAAACTTATTCTTTGAAAATCTCCAAAGACAGAGATGATGTTCTAAGGAGACCCTCTTCACTATGAATCACTCTAAAATCTGTATTTTCTCAGTCCTAATAATATTATGAAGACATACGAAGATATTCTGTCTGAAAACATAACAATATAAGCACCCCATTACATGTAGAAACATCACAGTTGAGATCTCCCCACTTTAAACTAAATTGGAACTACCTTATGGAACACTGCATTCTCTTTTTCTTTCTCTCTCTCTGGCTGCTACAGGAAGATAGGGTTTTATTATCTGTCATACATATGCTTTAGAATTATAATGCAGAATTATGTCCAACCTTTAGACTTAGAAAAATTTGTTTACAAATTGTGGAAAAACTCAAAACATTCTAAGATCAAATCTGGACTCCACAGCTATTGGCTATATCATACGGAGGGAACTGCCTTCACTTCTCTGAACTTCAGTTTTCTTATATAAAATGGGAGTAACTAAACAAGATAACAGATGTTAACATACTGTAAAGGTGAAGATTATGTTCTTTGTGGTTAGTTAGAACCAACTAGTTCTGTAGTTTTGGATGAGTTGTTTAATACCTCAAGGAGTCAGTTAAATGGTAGTATTCATTTAATAATTTAGTTCAAATATTAAACGGCAGTAATAGTATCTACTTCTTAGGCTGTTATGCATGGAGCACAGTATTATTATTCAAAACGTATTAATCAAAAATGTATTCAGTAAATGTTCTCTTTCATCCTTCTGTATGAGGAGAATAGTGCTAATTAAATTTCAGAATTAATTCTTCTGGAAAAATATAATACCTTATTAAAAATGCATGGGAATCAAGAACATTTAGAGCATCATGTGATCATGTGTAAGTGCTCTGTGATCACACTAGAAAAAAAAGTCAATGTTCTTAATTTCTCCCATTGCCCCAAGGAGGAAGAACATCTTTCCACCCTGAGGAAGATGTAGAGTGCAAGAGAAGTAAGCAGAGGTGGATTCTACCCATTCATCCTTGTGGAAGCACATGCAATTCGAGAAGATGAAGTGAGGAAGTGCATGCAGTACCTGGTCATCTCAGAGTCAGGGAGCAGGCCTAGGTGGTAGTGGGGGTAGGGAGCTGAGAGAAGGAAGCTTTTGTCACACTCAACAGGGGAATAGTGCCTGGGAGAAGCAGGCTTATCGCACAGTTTGTTCACAGTGCTGTAAACAGGTTCCGGAGGCCTGGTGATACAAGAGGCAGACAAAGAGATGCATGGTTAGCACACACACTAAACTGTGCAACTAGCAGCATTTCACCATACTCAAAAGTGAACAACCCAAACAATGCCATGGGCTTCATCAGGCCTGAGTTAAGAGTCTCTTTAGGAAACAGGTTCTCGGCTTAGGATTTAGAACTTCGGCTGACATGTGGCATGACTGAAATCCATGTGTCAGATACCTCAGTAGAGTTATAATCAGCCTTTAAATGCTATATCTTTTTGGATAAGCCAGTCTGAAATGGCAGACTTTGGGATTCTCTGGCACGGCTCCTTCTTAAACTTGAATCTCATCTTTTTTTTTTTTCTTTTCTTAATTTTATTTATTTTTTATACAGCAGGTTCTTATTAGTTATCCATTTTATACATATTAGTGTATACACGTCAATCCCAATCTCCCAATTCATCTCACACACACACACCCCACTTTCCCCCCTTGTTGAATCTCATCTTAAATGTGAACTTCAGAGACCTTCCCCGACCACTTTGGCCGGGACACACTGTTAACTTTTCACAGCACCTATTCATACTTCATAATATTTTTTCTCGGCATGAAATAATTTTTTTGTTTATTTTAAATTTTTATTGTCACTCTCACTACACCATAAATTCTATGAGGAGAGAGACTACGTTTATTTTGTTAACCACTTAAAATACAGTCTGGCACACAGTACATATTCTATTAACTATTTGTTGACTGCATGTATGAATGAATAAATGAATACAACTTCCCACATTTATATTGCGTTTTTTTTTTTTTTGGTGCCTTGCGGGGGTTGGTCTTACCCAGGAATCTAATAGGTTATATGACCTGAGTGGTTCCTCCATATATTTATTCCGAGTTTGTCCCCCAATAATTGACTTCAGAAAGTTTTCTACAAAGAGGATAAGCATTTTAGTAAAATTTCTATTAAGTGAATTCATCTAGGGATACTGTAACATTATCTAAAATAGCAACATTGTTATAGCTGCTATTTACAAACATGCATAGTATGACTGGGTAAAATTTTCTACAATTTTTGGTCACAGATCCATGTAAAAACAAAGTCCTTGGTTATTAAAAGTTTTTTCACAACTCTATTCGCCACTTTTTAAACACATGGTCTGAAATAACTACCAATACCTTTCCAATAAGGTAAGAATGGAAAGATCGGAACTTAAATGGAAGTACCACTGGCAGTTTGGGCCATGGACCCAGGAAGGGTAGGCTTAGCCGGGAAGGTAAGGAGCGTGTCAGGAAACCGGGCGATACCCATGAGGTCATACCCAGGGGAGGCAGATAGCGCCCCTAAGGGCCACAAGACATCATGTTGGTGGTCGCGTGCCTGAACAAAGGCACAGGAAGTGAGGGCACAGTCTGTGTTTCTGTAGCCCTAGCCCCCAACATGGCCCCTAATGTATAACAGGTGCTCAGTCAATGCTTCCTGAACTGACCGAGGATGGAGAACAGGGAAGAAAGGAGGATAAACAAAGCATTAAAAACTAACTACCTAGTTTATAATATTACTGTGGCCAATCATGGCTTAGACATACTGTCTAGAGACTTGGATTCTTCTCTAACACAAAGCTTTCTACCACATGGAAAGAGATTCCTTGATCTGTTTATTTTGTATAACACAGTAGAAGGGCTGAGGAGTAGGCAGGAGGAATCTGGAGGCCTATTTTGTCCCCCAGAATAACTACCTCAGTGGTAAAATGAAGTACTTTGGCTTGTTCTATCCCAGTGGCTAACCCTGTAACATTTACAAGAAGAATTAAAGGTTTTTAAAATAAAAGAGCCAGACTTTTTTCTTACATTAGGGAATCTATTCTTAGGGAAGACAAGTGCTCCATTTTTTAAAAAATCTAGTAAGCTTGTAAATTTCTGTTTATCAATGATACATACACATAATTTATAATGGTAAACACCAGCCCTCAAAAAAGGCAGCTGCAAAATCATTCTTAAAAAGTTTTTTGTTTTTAAATCAGTTCTTATAAGTAATTCACACTGTGGGAAGTAATGTAAAAGGAAAGATACTTTTAGTTAGCCACTGAAACACATCTTTTAAAATAGTCAGATTGACTATTGTTTGATTTGGGGGGGAGGGGGTCTGTTTTTGCTTTGTTGATATAATCAGCTGTATGAAGATTAATGTACATTTCCCATAGTTTTAGAGACAGAAAGACTCATGATTCTGGTTAAAGTTGCCTTGGGAGATCACAGTCTTATTTGTACCTAAAATGTGTTGTCTACACAAAAATTGGAAAAAGCTTTGTATTAATAGGCTGCATAAATATGAATTAAATAAGAAATGAAGAGGCATGCATGAGCTCTATGGGAATAATTCTGGGTAGGTTATCACAAGAGGACCTGCTATTATTCTCCAATTTTTCCACGCTGAAATAGAGCCACTGTGGCAGAGATGGCTGGATTGCTTCCCAAACATTAATTTTTCCTATTTCTTATTTCTTAACCTTTTTTCTTATTAATAGATATCAACTTTTTCATTGGGCACTTTTCCTGTAATAAAGACTTTATTTCTCAGCCTTGTAGATGGATGTGCTTGTGGGATTCCTGAGATGGCTGCTTAAAGGGAAGCTACTTTAGCTGAGACCCCTGCAATTGTATTCTCTCCCACATCCTCCCTCTGCTGACCTGGAACCCAGATATGATGGTTGGAGCTTCAACAGTCACACTGGCATGAAGCAACCTTGAGAATGAAGGCAAACGATACAGATTGTAGAGCATAATGGTAGAGCTTGTGCCACTGATGCCATGGAGTGATACTATACCAACTCTGGACTACCTACTCTGGATATCTTCTTTGTATAAAAATAAACTATCTTGTTTAAGCGAGTGTAATTTTTTGTTATATAAATAGGACTTAATATTAACAGATATACTCCTACAAAATGTAAGACTGATCATCTAATACAAAGAAATTACTACAGATAGGGCCTACCATAAGGTACTAATACATTTAACTCTATCAGAAGTCCAAATAACACTTTCTTTGTACAGAGAAAAATTTAAAGAATGTTATTTTCTGACTATATAATTTAGAACCCCTGGCTGTTTAGAGAACCCACTGAATCTTTATTTAAAAAATACATATATAAAATGGTAGCTGAAGTGTCCATCGACAGATGAATGGATAAAGAAGATGTGGCACATATGTTACATCAGTGGAATATTACTCAGCCATAAAAAGAAATGAAATTGAGTTATTTGTAGTGAGGTAGATGGACCTAGAGTCTGTCATACAGAGTGAAGTAAGTCAGAAAGAGAAAAACAAATACTATATGCTAACACATATATATGGAATCTAAAAAAAATGGTCATGAAGAACCTAGGGGCAAGATGGGAATAAAGACACAGACCTACTAGGGAATGGACTTGAGGATATGGGGAGGGGGAAGGGTAAGCTGGGACGAAGTGAGAGAGTGGTATGGACTTATATACACTACCAAACGTAAAATAGATAGCTAGTGGGAAGCAGCCGCATAGCACAGGGAGATCAGCTCAGTGCTTTGTGACCACCTAGAGGGGTGGGATAGGGAGGGTGGGAGGGAGACACAAGAGGGAGGAGATATGGGGATATATGTATATGTATAACTGATTCACTTTGTTATAAAGCAGAAACTAACACACCATTGTAAAGCAATTATACTCCAATAAAGATGTTAAAAAAAAAAAATGGTAGCTGATCTAAACTGCCAGCCCAGGGCCTAAGAATAAAGGAATCAATGACTTCCTTGAGGCCATAGAACACTGTCATGGTGATGTCATTTCAGTAACGTTGCACTTTCTGCCTAAAGAGCTTATTCAATTTTCTCAGTCTGCTGTTGTCTCCACAGACCAAGAAAATGATGTTACCAATTTTCTTCTAGTCTTACCTTGGTAGCACTATATTTTGAGACAAATTATCAGAATCAAAGCTGGCTAATACATATATACCTTAAGAAAAAAAAAAATCCTACCTGTATTGTACTCATTTAAATTAGGGAAAACATTTTAGTCTCTGAACTCTACAATAAATTCAAGACAAAAAAAAAAAAAATGAGGTCCAGCACACTATTCAGTGCTGAACTTGTGAGCCTTTTACCTATATTTTTTGGAACCATTTTATGACCAAAATATTATTTCACAACTCACATGTTTAGAAGATTTGGTGTTTGGGGCAGGCTTAAATATCTTGGATTTTAGAAAGTCACTTCCAGATTGTTTCATAGTGGATTGATTCTTTGCCTAAGCTTAATTACTCTTGATTCAAAGTTTTATCAAACTCAATCAAAAGAGATACAGCTATTCATATTGCAGGCTTATTTTTACCTATCACTCAGCTTTGATTCCTTTTCTGTTTTTTTTGCATGTTATCTTGTACAGTCACTGGCTAAAGAGTAGACATATGAAATCCAGTTTCTTTTCTTGATTGTGAGAACACTTGATATCTCAGAAGATGGGTAGATGAAAAAACACCAAAACATGACAAAACACTTGACAGGCTTCACAAAGACTTCTTGAAACACTGACAAAGTCCTCATGCAACCGAACAACTACATTAAAAATATCAGCGAGAATCTCCTTTTACGTGACATAAAAATGGGGTTCACATTTGAAGGTTTCTGTCTGCTAGCTTTATTACAGTCCTAGAATTCTATTATGTGTTACGTACTATACCAGCCACAGTAAAATATCCAGTAACTACTACTACTGTCTGAACGTAGGAAATGGCACATAGTAGGTACTTTAGAAATGTCCCTTTGAATGAATGGATGGAGATGTATATCTATAGGTATAGATATAGATTTTTTTATAAACATTCTCCACTGAGAGAAATGAAGAAAGACTTCTGGCATTTTCAAGAAGCCCTAAGTTATTCTGAATCGCCTAACTAGGTTTAAAATTTTTAGACCATCATTAACTACAGGTTAGATGACAGAAGGACAGAAACTCCAAAATTGTCAGGAACTGACAGGTTTTTTTCTTTTTAAAAAATTTCTTAATGATCTCAAATTACTTCTTTATTTCAATACTAGGAACTGACAGCTTTAAATACTGGTTGTGCACAGTTTATCAACTCTCAGAGGGATGGGCTTCATGTATGTGCAAGTCTGGCCACAGCAATGCCTGCTCTCACTTCCTGTGAGAGTCACCCCACAAGCTCGGGGCCCCTCAAAGGCTTCTCAGCCTTGAGTTCCATAAAGCCTAATGCCAGCAGACAGCATCCTTAGTATTTCCCTGCAGTTATATTCTCTGTGACCTCTCTGCCAGACAGACAAGAAACGACAACTTATGAGCTGTCACGGGGATCTGGGTGGCAAGAACAGATGTCACCATCACTTCCAACGTATGCAGTAAAGAAGTGTCACAGGGAAAGCCAGACACAATTGAAAGGGCCTGTTTATCCCATTGCAAACCTCCAGAGTAGCCTAGGTCAGAAGGTAATGAATATGGAAATCCAATCCAAGGTACCTACTGGCTCTCTTCATTTTGTGGATGCCGCCAGAAGGGGGGAAAGGTAGTTAGAGATATTAGTGTAATCTCTAAGTGAATTTATAAACAAATCATTTATCTTGCTGTCCACTTATCAGGGGCCATGGATAAATGGCTTTGTAGTCTCCAGTGCTGAGCCATCAGCATTTATTTGCATATCTATGGGTTTATAATTGCAGGCTCTTATAGCATATAATTAGCACACCCTGGCCCTTGGTGATCTTTCTTTTCTCGGAACACCATTAGCACTTGCAATTTGTTCTGCTTTCTGGGGGCAGTTTCAATTGCTAGCCCACAATGCTGGTGTATTAGAGGCAGGTGCTTCACCTAACCCTATTCTAAGGAAAATTACCTTGCCTGCAACTGCTCCTTCCCATTTGCTCCACTTGACTCCAACCCAACTCAGTCCCCTCCCTAGCCAAAGCTGCTCGGACCAGGACTGGACCCCTGACTCTGCAACCACGGCTCGTACGGTAGTGCTCAAAAAAGTCAACGCCAATTAGATACTCCTATGGAAAGTGAATAAAGGAGCAGGAAATAATTGTAAACTGGTAGCAGAAGGGAAAGATGCAGACAGGTATAGGGTAGCTGTAGCTGTGTCCATTAATTATAGAGCACCAAATTTTGTTGTGAAAAGTAGCAGTTTCTTGAATCCAAAATAACGGTCTGGGTTCATTTTTTAAGAGGGCTATTAAGGCTCATGCTACTGAACTTCTCTGCTGGTTCCCATATGACTTGAGTTGTATAATGAAAATCAACTATCACATCCTACCATATTTCCTTACTGGAGCTTAGGTCAGATCTTTTGTTTGCAATCGAAAGAGTGAAAATGAAACAGGTACTTTGTTTTCATTGTCCTTTTCAGATCACCTCAATTAGACTATGCCACTCAAAAAAAAAAGACAAATGCTTGAACCTGAGACCAATACCATGCTGATCCTGTCTTTAAAATTTTGTTCACTTTGCATTACTTTTATTTTCTAAAAGACTGTATCAAAATATTATTATCTAAATTACTGAGTTTTCTGGTACCCCCCTGAAATGTTGCACCTGACCTGTGTGTTTCACTTGCCACACCCTAACTCCCAGCCCTGCACCAGAGACGAGTTAAATACAGCGATGATGACGACAGTGATGGTGACTGTAAATACTCATCTGTATGGCACCTGAAGATAGGAGGTCAAAGGAATGTGACTCGTTTCTCTTAGAGGTACAGGAAGAGTGCCTCACTTTACTGAGTTTTCCATGTCTCCATTAAAGGTACTGCTCTCAAAGTCCTCAGGCCATCTCAGGCAGGGTTCTCACCTCATTATACTGTCATATTTGGTGCACTGGGCTCTTTCCTTCTCTAGACTATTAGCTCATAGAGGATCAGGACCAAATCTCATCTATCTTTGTTTCCCCATAGCTTCCATGAGCATAAGAAGGTATGAATGAAGCACTGTCATAGAAAGGGACTAGAGCTGTAATAAAAAAAAAAAAACATGATCAGTACTTTTAATTCTCTCTTCCTGAGCTAGAACTCAGGAAGAGCCTAAAATTGCAGTAGGAAGGATTTGGGTTATGTATTTGTATGCCTTTCACCATAAATCTCTCTGTCATATAGACTGAGATGGATAAATCTGTATACCATTCAGTTTCTCCAACCCTCATCCTGCTGTGACCTTCCTTGGCTGCCCTAAATGGGCAGGGAGCATCCAGCCCCATGCACTACCTTAGCAGGACATAGACCCAAACTGCCTTAATGGTGGCAGTTGGTTGGCCGAGGGCTTGGATGCCTAAGCATCTAGAATACTGCCTGGTGTAATTTGGAGAAAAAGATGTTTAAACCTTAAGAGCGTGCCTCAGACTCTTCTTTATAAATAATACATTGCTTTTTGAGCAAAGGATTTGGAGAAGGAAGCATAAGAGGATTGAATTTCAGACCTGGGCTAATAGGTCTTAAGCACAGAATTCTGGGAAGCCTAAAAGTAATTAGGGGATAAAAGAGAATATCGGATCAAGGCGTGAACTACGTGGCTCAACACATGAACTTGACATTATAATGATAAGGATTAAGGAAGAGGCTGATTTCTCTTACACTTGAAGCAGAAAAGTGTTAGCCATTTGGCGAAGGTACTCTCAGGAACTTAAAGTCTGATATAGAGCGATCTGGAGAACAGATTGGTCTAGATGATTTGTAAGAGCCCATTCATCCCCTTAATTCTAGCATCATCAGATTGGGCCCCCAAAGACTTTTACCACTGGGGCCCTTGGAGTAGACGCCCATTGGTACCACACTCATGTAATTTTCACAAAACTTAGCTTCCTCATTTTAATGATACTAAAAAACCTCTGTAGACCGGCAAAGCCGTGAACTGTAAAATTCTACACAGGAGTAAATTCTTATGAAGCAGTGTGGTGAGTGCAAAGAAACAGAGCTAGGTTTGGATTCTGGTTCTCCGAATTCTACCCTGTGTGAACTGCTGTTTCTTCACTTCTCTCAGCCTCAGCATCCTCATTTGTAAAGTGGGCACAGCAATACCAGCCTGAGGGTGGCTGTGAGAAATAGAGGAAGAATGCACCTAAAGCACCGAGCCCAGTGCAGGGCGCTCACTGCGACGTCATCAAACAGCAGCCATGTTATCTCGATTATGACCCTCAGGCACTCACACCGCAGAGAAGCAAAGCCTCTGAGAACGCTGCTCTCACTTTATTATAATGTGGAGGGAAGTAACAATCAGTGGTTTTCAGTATCACAAAAGGCACTGGCTAATAGTGCCTTCTAAAGGCTCACTTTTGCTCCTGATTCTAAAGGCAACTGATCCTGTATCAGAGCCACGTGAGGGGGATGTTCACTTTCTCTGAGCTCCTCAATTATTTTCTTTGCCTTTAACAAGACATCATCCCCAACCCTAACCCCAAATTTATGCCTGCACCTTCATAATGATTTGCTTTCCTGTGTGGCTCACAGCTGCGGTGTCATAGCAAACTGTTGGGCCATAAGTAATTTGTTATTAATAATAGTCATGTACCATAATCTATAACTATTTACTCTTTAAAAACAGAAATTAGGATGGAATCCCCATTTTCTCTATATAAACATCACTCTCAGTTATATTTTACTATGCTTATTGAGGAGAGAAATGGCAGACCATTTAAAGTTATTTTAAAAGTTTTGCATTATTAAGTGTTTTATTTCCTCAAAAGAATGTTTGGGTTTCAGCAAAATTGGCCCCTTTTATGACAGTGGGTTATAAATGGTTCATGAGTGTTTTATTGGAATAAGATGTTGAAAGTCGATGACCTTGACAACGATGACTATTAACAGGCATATTTCCAAAGAATGAGGAATCACAGTACTGTGGTATTGGGTGAATGTGTCCAGCTACAACAGTATTTTTGTGGCATTTTGAAAGATGTTGAAACAAATATGATCTAAGACACCAGATCAGTACGGCCAGACCAAGGCCTTTGAGACATGGATTTGAATTGTTGGAGGAACGTTTAATATGTCCTGTTGTAGTGTTTAAACTCTTTTATTCTTTGTAAACCTACTTTTAAAGATTAAAAAAAATTTTTTAAACTGACCTCATGGAATAAAATATAAATCTACAGAAAAAAATCAGGTTAATAGTTACATAGCATCTTGATGGAAAAGAAAATATTAAGCATAGGATAAATAGAAGAAATCACATAAAAGATGAGAGATTTGACTACATAAAATGTAAAACTACGGAAGTAAAAAAAACCTTATAAACAAGAAACAAGCTGGGGAAACATCTACTCAAATATATTTATCAATATTTTAAAGATGTTCCTACAACTCAATAAGAAAGAACACAAACTTTTAATAGAAAATAGAGGCTGTACCGCATAGCACAGGGATATCGGCTCGGTGCGTTGTGACCGCCTGGAGGGGTGGGATAGGGAGGGTGGGAGGGAGGGAGACGCAAGAGGGAAGAGATATGGGAACATATGTATATGTATAACTGATTCACTTTGTTATAAAGCAGAAACTAACACACCATTGTAAAGCAATTATACCCCAATAAAGATGTTAAAAAAAAAAAAAGAAAAAAAAAGAAAATAGGGGCTGCTAGTGCCCAATCACAAAAGAGGAAATAAAAATGACAAACAGACACACAAATATAAATGTTTAACCTTAGCAGGAATAAAAATAATACAAATTAAATGATACTCCCCCTTTGCCTGTTTAAAAATAACAAAGGATTTTCAAATCGATAAATCATTATTTAGTTGTGGTATGGTAAGATAGACACTCATATTGCTGGTGCTATGAAGTGTAAAACCCCCTTAAAACACCTCAAGAAAGCAATTTGGCAATATATTTCAGGAGTTTTAGAAATAATCCTGCCCTTTGTTTCAGCAATTCTACCTCCTGTGTGCAATCTTAAGAAGAGAAAAAAAAAAGTGAATAAAGGCTTCCACAGAAAGTCTTTGTGGTCTGTTATAAGAGCAAAACAGAACAAAAGGAAACAATCAAAGTGTCCAACAAAGAGATAAAGGTATAGAATATAAGATATATCCCCATGTTTAGTTATTAAAGTTAATATTCATGAAAAATTGTAATGATACAGGAAAATATTTTATTGGAGTACAAAATTATATATGGGGTTGTCGGGGAATGGGAAGTGAGAACACCTAATTCTCTTACCACTTGGGAAAGAGATTTGAACTAAGATGTGAAAGAAACCACAGGGGAAAGTAGGATTCAGGTGCAGGGCGGGAGTGGGATGAAAGAGGGCTTTCTAGGAAGTGGTAATACACAGCACGTGCAAAGTTAAAGGGGAATCTGAGAACAAGCCCCATTTAGGGAATTTGTTAAAGGCTTGAGTAGGAGACAGACTTGAGAAGATGGGCAGGTCTTGCATACAACTATAATATTCAAAGGCGATGGGAAGCCATGGAGATTAGTGGGCACTGAATGCAATTAAATGAGTTTAATCATTTTGACTGTTCATTTGCATATTCATTCATTCATTTCATAAATATTTACCAAAGGCCTCCTCTGTACCAGGCCCAGAGAGAGGTACTAGATATATATAGATTAGTGACTAAGATAAAATGTTCCCTCTGTCATTGAGCAAACTTTTTTTTGGCAAGGAAATCTGATTGCAAGGAACAGTGACTTATTTGAGCTACTTCAAGTAGTAGGACATATGCACATGGCAACTCAGAAAAAGCTGAACTGGCAGAGATGAGGAAGGGTGAGATCCAATGAGCTGGATCTTTATTCCAGAGCTTTCCCTTCAAGAGGACACCTTTCCTCTCTGTGCTATTTCCTTCTTCTCTCTCTACTCACCACTTTTGTTAACTGACAGTTTAGAAATGAGATACTCTCTACCTCACAGTTTCTGCTTGCTCTTAGCTTATGCTTCCTAATAACATCAACTTGCACATGACTCATGATGGACCCTCTGGCCTCCTTTACATCATTAACTATTAGCTTCTCCTTTCACTTACAGTTGCTCACTTGGCCTATTTTTTAATGAAAAATTCTTAAGAGAGAATTTGACAGACCTAGTTCACTTTTTTGAGTAAAGCACATTATTGGTCACTGGCTAGCTTCTAAATTGGCCTCCTTTGGGTCAAGTACACACTCAGTCCTTTCGGGTCTGGCTGGGGGGTGAGCCACCCAATCCTTTTGGGTCTGCCCTTTTGGCAGAGCTGTAGGCGGGGCACAACCATTTGAGGTAAGCTGGGCATCCCACTGGTATTCTAAGGTTTGGCCTGTGGAGTAACTACCCACATCTTCATATTCTCAGCCAGGTCTGTTCAAAGGTGGTATAAAGAAAGCAGAACCATTCCTTTGGGAGAAACATTTGGAAACAACAGAAGAGTTTGAACAATAGAAAAATATGGGGAACATCACATTCCCCCCTGCCTCCAATAAGGTCCAAAGCTTAATATCTCACTAGGGTTTCTCTCTGTTTATCATGGTATTAAAACATAATATTGCAAAATGAAAACTCTACCTCTACAACAATAATTTTCTTTCCTCAGAGGCTCCAAGATGATTTCTATCTGTGACGCTGCAACTAAAGGTTTCTAAATCAGATTAGGTCTTGAGTTTTAAAATTCACACCTACGTATGAATTTCTGAATATGTTTAGCTCAATCATATCTTCTAAAACAGAATGCGATATGTTAATTCAACTATATACTTCTGTATGTCGAGTTTACATTATTCATACTGACTCTAGGGGAGAAAACCCCTTATGCCTTTAACTGAATGAAAGCTCAAGTGGAGTATAAGAGCAGCTCCCTTGGAGGAAAGATAATGTTCAAATATACGCTCTACTTATCAACAGGAAGGATGAACTGGCTTTAACCAAATCCCTTAAATGGGTTTCTTTTCCGTCCTTTAGGAAATGGTACATTTTCCTCTATTTCATGCAGCTGTTGTCATTTACTCTTTTGGGTCTGTTACTGCCGGCAGGTTATGAAGACTGTCTGGTAGCCAGGAAGGAAGGATAAGACATCCATAAGAACAAAAGATTGCTGTCACACTGCCTCGCCCTCTTTCCAGAGGATTGCACTTCTAAAATCGGATAAAGAGATAGCCTGAGGTCATAAGTTATCTTGAGTTGATGGTTCACAGGCAACTAAAATTTACATTGATTGGTCCTTTCTTCCAGCCATATATTTTAGGAAGTTCCTGTGAATGTATGTATAACTTGTTCCTGGTTTCTAGCAGGGTCTCAATCCTACTTTCTCCATAAAGTCTCTGAAGTTTATGGAGGCGGATTGCAGACTTTTCTCTCTTCAAAACTCCTATATAGTGTATTCTTTATGATTGCCACTTCGTTTTGTACTCTGAGTATTTTAAATAATAATAACAACAACAATATCATCAACATCTACTTACAAATACCTCGGGAACTTACTGTGAGGCAGGCATTGTGCTACATATGCTTTATATATCATATATTATGTAATTTACCCATTAATTCTAAGGCATATATAATACTATTATCTGCACGACTTAGCAGTACCTTGCCTCTTCTCACAGAGCTGACCTGTTAGTGGTAGGGATGGGCTTTGAATCCAGGTCGCCTAGTTGCAAAGCCTGGGTATGTAACCATTATGTTTTATTTTAAAAAATTCTCTGTCTAGCATATACTTTCCCTCAAGGGTCTAATTATATTTCTCGGTCATCCTGGCAATTATAGCTCCTATTTTAAAGGCAGTAGAGAATAGAACAAAGAGAGCAAGCTGTGAGTCTGACTGTCTAGATTCAAGTTCCAGCCTCATTACTTAGAAACCATGTGATCTTGGGCAATTTGTTTAGCTCTGTGCCTCAGTTTCTTCTCTTGTGATCAGGAATAGTGCCTACCTCTTAAGGCCTGATGAGTATTAGACGGAATGATGCTTGAATAGCACTTAGCACAGTGCCTAACTGGCACTTAGTAAATGTCATGATTGCCACAGACTTTTTTTTTTTTTTAGCGGTTCGCGGGCCTCTCACTGTTGTGGCCTCTCCCAGTGCGGAGCACAGGCTCCGGACGCGCAGGCTCAGCGGCCATGGCTCACGGGCCCAGCCGCTCCGCGGCATGTGGGATCTTCCCGGACCAGGGCACGAACCCGTGTCCCCTGCATTGGCAGGCGGACTCTCAACCACTGCGCCACCAAGGAAGCCCTGCCACAGACATTTAAACAAGAAATCTGGCAGTCGGGTACCCAGTTTATACATCCATCTTTAGTCCCTTTTGTGGATGTGAATTCATTCTTAAGAGTTGATTTCCTCTTATGATGACAAAACCATGTTTCTGGCCATGCTTAAGATTGCCAGATTTAGCACATCAAAATACAGGATGCTCAGTTAAATGTGAATCTCAGGTGAACAATGAATCATTTTTAATATAAATGTGCTAATATTGCATAGGACATATTTATACTGAAAACTGCTCATTGTTTATCATAGTTGAAATCCAGTGTTTAAATTCAAATTTAAATGGGCATCATTATTTTATCTGGCAGCCAGATGGCCCTTTGCCTTGCAAGCTCTCCACTGTGTCGCCAGGATTCTGCCTTCCAGCATATACATTCACACTGTGGTATAATTTACTTGTTTACTCTGAGTCCCATTTTGGTTTGGTGCATTCTTTTAAGTCAGAAAATGTTCTTAATTTATTTTTGTATTCCCAGTATTCAATGCTATATCTCTATACCTATGCCCGAATTCATATCTATACTCAAATCTACACATAAGCTGGAGACAGATAATAGTTAAATAAAAATTTGATCTAGATCATATTATATATATTATTATGCAGCTGTTTTTATTTAAAAAATTTAAATTGTATGTTAGACATCCTTCCAAGTCAGTACACATAGCACCATCTATCTTTTCTCTCATAGGTGCAAAGACCTTCTTTATACATCAGTGGCAGTGGTATAAACTGCTGAACTTATGACCCAGAAATCCCACTTCCAGGAATGTGTCCTACAAAATTGAGTACAATAGGTATACACAGAATGTCATGGTTGCAAAGTCGTAAAAGCAAAACACTGGAAAAAACATGTATGGTCATCAGTATTGAACGGACATGTAAGTATTAAAAACATTGCCATGGAAACAGATTTGGTGACATGAAAAGATATTCACAACATATTATTAAATGAAGAGTGCAGGTTAAAATAGTATATATGCAGTTTAATCCAATTTTTGTAAGTAATAAAAAACATAAAGTATGATCTCAATTTTATATAATAGATACTGAGAAAAAAAGAGTCTGGAAGCATATGTCAGGGAATTTACTGAATATCATGTCTGGGAAATACATCTACATAACATTTTTATTTTCTCTCAATATTGCATGTTTTCTAAATAACTTTTAAATGATTTTAAAAAGTGTTTATCGTATCAGCTGAGAGATAAAAAGCCATAAATCTGCATATGTAGTATGAGGCCAATTCTGTGAGAGGTATATCTCTATGCCTATATGTAGGTTTGGAAAAGTCACTGAAATGTTAACAGTGCTTTCTCTGAGTGGTGGAATTATAGGCAATGTTGATTTTCTTATTTTCCCATATTTTAAAATTATTAAAAATTTTTTCTTTTATTCCAGAGGACTATTAGAGATTTGTATTGGGTCTTGTTCAATTCAGCCCCAAAGATCTACATATTCTCAAACAACAGAAATGGAAAATATACATTTTCCCATTATAGGGCTAATTTTTATTTAATAATGAGTAACTTTTATTTCTGTATGATGTATAGGTACTAACAAGTTATTATAAGAGTGGTAATGTAGCATTATGAAAACTGGTTATGACTAACAGCATGGCTTAATGGATATCACCATATTTGTTATTTAAATTTGTCAGAATCTCATATGTCTTGAGTTATACAAATATATTCAATATTAAGACGATTACACCGAGAATCCATCCCCATCCTCAAGCCAATGAACTTGCTGCTGGGACTCTGGCTGGACCTCCCCCTGCTTTGCACTCCTTGTCCATAAATACAGCCCATCCCTAATCCTCAAGGGACTCACTGGAGCTGGTTCACAGCATGTGTTTCTTAATTGCAGTTCCTCCACTCTTCCTGAATAAACTCAATTTCTGGTCATTTGAAAAAATAAAAAATAAAAACACTTAAAAAAAAGATTACAGTTAAGGTTTAGTCTACTTCAGGGAAATTATGTGTTAACTAGGATCCTTTTATAGAAATGATGACAATTAAAACACATTTACAGCAACTGTAGTCTTTTTACTAATGCATCTACTCATTCATTTAACATATACTTACACACTTAGAAACCATACAGGGAGGCTATGGACATGGTGGAAAGAACATGAGCTTTCAGACTACAAAATCTGGGTTTGAATTCTGTTCTTCCACTTACTTAGCTGTGTGACTCTGGGGAAATTACTTAAATTGAATCTTGGCTGCCTTATCTGGAAAATGCTTTACCTTAAGCCCTACCTTATAGGATTGCTAGGAGATTAAATGAGATGCAATATACAAAGCCTTAAATAATCACTGCCATATGGTAGGAGCTCAATAAATAACTATATTTGTGTTCTATTTTTATGTATGAATCTAGATGATGTGGAAGATAAAAATCCGATCCAACATAGATTCTTCTCTCAAGCATCACTTTGTCTTAGAGAGATGATGTGCGTATGCGTGTGCCTGTGTGTGTGTTTAATCAAATAAGGCTAAAACCAGCTACGTGTGATGGCGGGGAAGGATAGACTGTCTTGGGAATTCAAACGAAGAGGAAATGATATCCTGCAGATAGAAGCAGGAACAATCTTATGAGGAGGCATCATTGGAGCTGGGACGAGAAAAATGGATAGTATTTGGACATGTGAAAATAAGGATGGCGATGGCTAAGGGAAGCATATGTTTGGTCGAGTGTTGCAAGAGCAGTCAGGGAGGCTGGTAAAGCTAGTTATCTGGTTAAGCTGGTTGGAGCATGGGGGCACGAAGGGGAAAAGTGGAAGATATGTCTGAAAATATGGCAATGCACAGCATATGAACCCATTTATAGCAGAGTTTCTATTTTAATAGACAAAATAAACTCCCTCAAATCTTGGGATTAGGTATATTTGAAGAATTTTATGAATATTTAATATTCTAGGTGGTAACACATTTTAGTGAAACACAAACCAAGTTTGAGTCCCAACTCTCCTACCTATCAGCTGTGCAGATTTAGTCAAGTTACCTCATCTTTCTGATTCTCAGTTCTGCACAATTGTGATAGATAGTACATGACAGGACTATTGTGAAAATAAACAGAAAAAAAAAGTATCCAAATGACTTATCAGAATGCTTGACATTGGCAGAACTCAGCCAATATTAATTGCATTCCCCACAGTCACCAGACTATTCTCATCATTTCCCAAACCTCCCCTCCCTCCCTGCCAAACACATTTTTGGGATAATCATACCGACGGACCTCTTGTTCATGCTCTGAGGAATTTTAAATAAGAGATCTCTCCTTGTATGCTGTTGTCCAAGGTATTTCCAGCAGGCTGAGTAAGAGCACAAAACACCCAGAGGGATGAGATAATCGGCACTGAAGTCCATCTGCAAAGAGGACTCCTGGCCAATAAGGAGGATCTAGACAGGACTGCTTCTTTTGGGAAATCCCAACTAGACCAGTACATCCAATGGAAGCAAAAGCTGCTTTTAAATGAACTACTGAAATGAAGATACAGCAGTGAAACCGGATGGAGGAGATTTTTCTTTTTCTTTTTAAGATTATCAATAGAGTGGAGGCTTCCATCTACCATATCTAACCAATCTGGAAGACATTCAGCAGAAGGGAGAAAATGTAGAATGATACATTCTGATCACAACTAAGATGGATATCATGCAGCAAACTACACGAGGGTCATAATAAAGAAAGAGACAGTGAAAAGTAATGGTCAGAGCATCAAAGAGCCAGTGGACTTCATAGGTTTTCAGTTTAGTTCAGGACACCTCAGTGCCAGCAAGGTGGAATGCAGAATATAGAGCTTAAAAGTCATTCCATAATCTTCTCTTTTGTCTTCATATTTTGATAAATCTACATGACTTTCCTGAGCTTTGGAATTGAATTTTGAGCTTTGGAATTGAATTTTGGGGATAGCGGGGTAGGGAAGGAAAATGGTTGAATATAAGTTTATTATGAATAGCAGAGAATCCCTATTTCTCAGTCACTGGTCACATACATCACCACCTTTAATCCTCATAGCAACAGACTTTCACAGTGGATATTACCTAGAGTTTTTGGATAAGGAAACTGAGGCTCAGTGAGGATAAGGTGGTACCAATGAGGGAGTGGTCAAAACGTGATTTGAAGGCAGGTCTCTCTGACTCCAGGGTTCACTATGCAATATTTCACTGAAGGATACTAAGTGGGAAAATGTAAAGCAAAATAAGAATTGCCAACAGTGTATGTGGTAGTTGTCTGCATTGTTGAATCTCTTGTGTTTACTGAAGCATCTAGATCAATGGGTTCCTATAAGAAGCTTGTAGTTACACACAAGAGACTCAAGGTATAGGTGGCAGCCTAATGGGGGTACGGAAATTGGATTCGAAATCTCAATTCACCTCCCCACAGCCTCTAATTTCTTGCCATTGGCATCTGTGATAGGTCCATGAGATGATCAACAGCTACTCCTGACTCAGATATGCATTTAGCCATAAGGACATTGTCTGGTCTGCTGTAAGATGGTAGCTATGTACTTAAGGGACCTAGAAGTACCAAAGATTCCTTTATAACATTTAACATTTATGACATATAACATTTGTTTCATGATAAAAGGGGGGTAGTGGCGTGTCTGAATTTGACTAACATAACCTGTTTCTTCTAAAGCAATGTAAATAATAAAGGAGAGGGGTAGGATAACTTATTGAAATATTAATGTGTGTTTGGAACTTACTATGTTTTTTCTTCCCCAAGTTTGAAGCAGCTATTCTGTCAGTGCAATGAACTTATATTTGACTATATTCCCTTGGCTCACTGGAGACTTGTGATACAGGAGGGAAAGCAGAATTTTCCCAAAGAAATGCTCTTCCAAGTTTTTGTTCTTCAAAAGTCTGAGCTCCTAAAGGATTGATGTCCAAGGAAGAACTTTAAGAGGAGAAGTAGGCAAGATAGGGCCCTACTATCAGGTGTAATTTGATTTAAAGAAAATAAAGTCGTGTGCCATTTAAAAAACATGTGTTTGTAAAGTAAAATGCATATCTGCTATAGGTGTATTTAAATAAAAATTCTAAAATTTTAATTGTAAAATCTAAGCACCATTGAACAAATTCTGTGATTGGTTAACTCTTGCTCAGGGGCAATGCCCTTTCTTGGGCATATTATCACTAGTATTGTCGGTGATTTAGTGTCACCCAATGTTTTTATAAAAACTCATCCTATGGGAGAAACGCCTGACCATGATTTCTTCTAATGTGCTCCATTTTGCTTTTATTTTTGGTAATATTATTTTTCTGAAGTCAAAGACATAATGAATTTAAGTCAGTGGTTCTCAAACTTGCCCGCATCACAATCATCTGTGAGGGCTTTTGTTCTATTTTTATTTTTTAAATTATGGAAACATTTAAGTTTTGCAATGCTACATGCATTTAAAAAAATCCAGTTACTGACAGAATTTCAAAATATAGATCCTATAAGGATATTTTGCCTCCAATTTGCATATAGAATGCTTGTCTATATTTCGTTGTGAATGTCTGAGTCATTTTGGGTTGCTAGAACAAACTACTATAGACTGGATGCCTCAACCAACATTTTTTTTTTCTCACAGTTCTGCAGGTTGGAAGTTTGAGATCAGGGTGCCAGCATGGTCATATTCTTAGCAAGTGACCTCTTCCCGGTTTACAGAGAGCTGTCTTTTTGCTGTGTCCTCATAATGCAGAAAAACAGTCAGCTAGCTTTCTGGCCTCTTTTTTTTTTTTTTTTTTTAATATTAATATCCCAGTTCTATCCCTGGACACACAGATTCGGTAAGTCCGGGGTAGGACTCAGGACTCTGTGTTTACAAAGGTTTCGCAGGTGACTGATTTGTTGTGAGAGTTTGGAACTAGTTTTAGACAGCAGACCTTTTCTTTCTGAGAGAGTTATGAAGTAGTCACATTTTGAGTTGCATCGTCTCTTTCAGTACTATACAATACAGGTATTGCTTTAAAATTTTTTGACTTGGTAATATTCAGCTGATAAATATTAGTATCTGTAGAGTGTAAGTATTAAGTTCTTTTTCCAAGGGACGGTAAGGAGTTCTACTCTTCTTTATTTCACCAGTGAGATACATAAAATTTAATTTTTGTAAGCAGAATTTAACCAAATATTTCTCTCTCAGCTACAGAACACAGTGGTTCTTGGGAAGATCCTACTTTGATTTAACTGGGGAGACCACCTTCTCCCTACAAGCTCCTCCTCACTTGTAACTCCTCCTATCTCCCTTTAGTCCTCATGATTTTAAACTCAGCATAACGTCATCAGGGCTACACTCAGCATTACATGGATTTGCATACATACTGTACGTGAAACTTCATCCAATCATCTATGGTCCAATTTAATGTTATACAGCAGGGGTCCCCAACCCCCGGGGGTAGGAACCGGGCCGCACGGCAGGAGGTGAGCGGCCGGCGAGCGAGCAAAGCTTCATCTGTATTTACAGCCGCTCCCCATCGCTCGCACTACCGCCTGAGCCCCGCCTCCTGTCAGATCAGCGGTGGTACGAGATTCTCATAGGAACGCGAACCCTCCTGTGAACTGCACATGTGAGGGATCTAGGCTGAGCGCTACTTATGAGAATCTAATACCTGATGACCTGAGGTGGAGCTGAGGCAGTGATGCTAGTGCTGGGGAGTGGCTGCAAATACAGATTATCATTAGCAGAGAGGTTTGACTACATAGAGACCATAATAAATTAACTGCTTGCAGACTCATATCAAAACCCTATCAGTGAGTGGCAAGTGACAATGAAGCTGCATCTTACGGAGTAGACTGGACATAAGCAACACACTTCGGGTGTCACTGTCTCCCATCACCCCCAGATGGAACCATCTAGTTTCAGGACAACAAGCTCAGGGCTCCCACTGATTCTGCATTATGGTGAGTTGTATAATTATTTCATTATATATTACAATGTAATAATAATAGAAATAAAGTACACAGTAAACGTAATGCACTCAAATCACCCCGAAACCATCCCCCCACCCCATGTGTGTGGAAAAATGGTCTTCCATGAAACTGGTCCCTGGTGCCAAAAAAGCTGGGGACTGGTGTTGTACAGTAAAGCCGTGGAATTAACACTACCCTTGGGAAGTGGGAAGTCTCATCATAGGTGTTGCTCTGCATATACTTGATTTCTGTGCTCAAATCATGAAGCTATGCAAAAGCAATCACTCCATTTACTTAAAAAGTTTTAGGATGCCTGCAGAGTTAATCTGAGTATTTGAAAAAGTATATATTTGTGTTTACTTAACATTCTAGAATTTTTAATTTTAGAGTGTTCAAATTAAAAATCAGGGACTTCCCTGGCACTCCAGTGGTTAAGACTCTGTGCTTCCACTGCAGGGGGCACGGGTTCAATCCCTGGTTGGGGAACTAAGATCCCGCAAGCCGTGTGGCACGGCCAAAATAAATAAATAAAAAACCAGTTTCTTTAACACAGACTTTCCTTTTTATATAACTTTAATAGTTAGGCTTGGTTTTGAATAAAGTCTTCTTAATTAGGATCTCTCTCTATATATATGTATATATTTTAAAAGAAATTGAAATATAAAGGAAACATCACTAAATCAACATAAAGTCTCAAAATCTGCCCTTTTAAGGCAAGTGTAAATATAGTATAAGTCTAAGTATTATTAGGCTAGCTGGAAGCATATTTCCCTTTTGTTCACTTCCTAATCTCATTGCCCCATCTCCAACCAGCACTGCTATCAATAACTGCAACCGGTCCTATAATCACCATGGTGTCCTGGACTAGAAGTCAAGACTAAAAATAATAATAATAGTAATAACGGTTAACCTGAATGCAGCTTATTTTGTGCCAAGCTCTGTTCCAATTGTTTTACATAGATTACTTCATTGAATCCTAATAATAACCCATGGTATAGGCATAGGTGGGGAAACAAGCACAGAGAAGTTACATAACTCATCCAATGTCAAACAGCCAGTAAGTGGTGAACCCAAAGTTATTATGAATCCAAAATCTGAGCTCTTAACCAAGATGCCACCCTGCTTCTGGACTCTGGGTTTTGGATTTGCCACTTACTCTCTATTGTTACAGGAGAAAGTTGGCATCTCTATCATCTCAGATTCTCAATCTGTTAAACAAGCATAGTAACATCTCTCTGCTCGTTTTGTATGGTGTTATAGGAACTAAATGAGAAACAGGAAAGTATCTGGGCAGTACTGGACAGCTATCAGGGTTTACCAGTTCTGCTCTACATGCAGAGCAAGGCCTCACATAATTGGCTTTGAAATCTCTGGCTATCACATTTATTTCAGCTCTTTCATTCTGCCTTCTTCCCCTGTCTGAACCTGGTAAATGAGACTTTAGAAAAAGATTAGGGGGAAAAAAACATAAAACAAAATATCGAGCAATACTGGCTCAGCGGACAGAGTTTCCATGTAGGACACAGTCTGCATAATAAAGGACTCACACGGTTCTACTTCAAGGTCAATCTAATTTAAAACGAGACCTAGGATGAGGGTTGATATTTAGATGTTTATACTCAGAGACACATATACTCACGGGGACAGCTAAGTTCTTTCAGGGAGGACTTAAAATGTTCATTAAAGCAACCATAGGGGGTCTGGTGTTACAGCCGGAATGAAAGGCATTAAGGACTCACTGACCCCCCACCTGGTAGTGCACCATGCAGAAGGCCTCCCTTCTTTCTGAGCAAAACAGATTGCCTCCCCTGAACAGGTTGTAAGTGTTGCTGGGAGGAAGCAATGACATAAAACTTTAGTTTTACCTTTATGGACAAAAGAAAAACCAGAGAGAGACTAATTTGAAGCACAGAGAAGATTCTAGAAATCTTAAAACTAATACTGCTACCCATGCAGTACAGCAAAAAGAGCCAGACGTTGGAGTCAGTTTGAATCCTGATCCTGTTCTACACCAACTGCGTGACCCTTGCTAGAGGGGTCAAGGATATGGATTCTGCAGCCAGACTGAACTGTATTCAGATCTCAACTTTGCTACCTACTATATGTAGAAAAACAACTTAGTGGAAATGTATCACATAATAATAATGATTATCCCTCTGTGGTGTGAGTTTTTCTTTATATTTTTGTTACTTTGTAACTTTTCTACAAATACATATTACTTTTACAATTAGGGAAAATATTAACACTTTTTGGAGAGAAACAGTTGAAGAGGGGTATAAAGCAATAAAAGGGGCAAGAAATAGATTAAAGATCGAAAAGGATGTCTGGAGAAAATGTATGAAGGCAGTATTTTTAAGATGTGTTTACTCAGATATAGCTTGCTTCATTATCTAGATTAAAGAAATTACCTAGAAGAAAAAGTGAATGATGCAACCCAAAACGTATGAAATTCATGTCTATATTATATAAGAATATAAGTCTTTGAAATGCAATAATTGTGTGCCACGATTTTCTTACATTTTTTTAAAGCAAACATCACCATTAACACGGTAGCCTTCCCCACAGTAGCAAACGCCACAGGAGGGGGAAGGAGTCCCTCAGGGATGGCAGTGCTGTGCTGGGTAATTTTCAAAGCACACACCACATGTGGACAATTAAGAACCAGCTGTCTTCTGTCTACTATTACTTTATTGACACCTGGATGTGAAAACAAACTCCTAGAGGAAGAGGCTTTGTCTACTTGTTTTGAATCATAATATACAGCCTGTTTCAATGTCACAAGATAAGGGCCAGAAATAAGTTACACATTGTGTTGTGGTAGTAGTTAACTTGCAATTTAAGGGGCCTGGAGTCAATTAACAGTCCATTGGTTCTACACGTGGTGCCTCCAAAATTTTCCATTGCCCACCATTAACCCTTTTTTTTGTCTCAACCAGCCCTGGAGGCCAAGGATAAATTCATTCTATTAAAATGTAATACAGCATCGATTAAACAATTATCTATTTGAATTTTACATCTATAATAACAATAGTCATAGATGTGCAATAACCATCTTCCATAAAATTATAAGGCCTAGTGTTGTATGTTTATGTCTGGTTATTAGGTACATACAAAATGACAAACACCTATAAAAGGCTGTCTTAAAATTCCCATGACTGTTTCATTTTTCCTATCATTAAATTAATTTCCCTGACAACAAACAGCAGCTTAACATGTTTTCCAATACATATTTGGATATCTTCCTTTGATTAAGATTCATCCCCATTAGCATAGCCACTCTCTCTGTTTCTAGCAGGATAGCTCTATCAATCATGCCTCACAGTTTATGTAAGTAAACCTAAATGGTTATGTGGAGCCACCATCAATAAAGACAAAACTCTCCTGGAGGCTTCCACTAAGTGGGTTATCCTCCATCTGTCTCACCCCTTTTGTCCCAGTCACCCCTTCTCATTACTATCCTTTGCTTCAGGACAGATATTATAATGCCAGGCGGGATCCCCACTGCAGAAATCAGGCATGCAGCACAGAGCAAAACAGATAACTGAGAGACACTGTTGATGCATCTCTGACGTGGTTAAGTTCAATAATGCCCTTTACAAACGCTGTGAGGAGTCTGATGCCATACTTTGCAGAATTTCTTTGAGGGAAAAGCTACATGGTGTTGGTTGTTGAGTGCTACTATGAATAATATATGGCAAAATCAAGAAATTATCCAGAGGATAATTGTATCTGGCCACAGAAGCCAGACTGACAGACTAGTTTTTATCATATTTGGTTCCACTGAATCCTATATTATATTTTCAATGAAGAGGGTAATAGATATTCATTGTGTTAATAAAAATAAAGATCCTTAATAAAGCATTAAGACTATAAGACTTCTGTAATACAATATTCTGAGGTGTGCTGGGAGATAAATTAGTTGAAAAAAACTTATATGTAGATTTTGTTTGAGCGTCTGCATACCCTTGTTGGCTACAGTTCCATTCCACCAAAAAATGATTTTATTTGTGGAGTAGTTCATCTTAAACCCTTGTTTTAAATGGTATTAACAAGAGGTAACATTTATCAAGTGCTTACTTTTTTTCTAAGAACTTTACATGTTTTAACTCAGTTTCTTGTCACAATAAGCCTATGAGGTGGGAAGTATCATTCTGCTCCTTTTAAACATGAGAAAACGCAGGCAAAGCACAGTTACATAACTTGCCCAAGGTCACACAGCCAGGAAGCGGTCGAGGCAGGACCCTGAGCAGGGTGGCTCCAGGGCACACCCACCTGAGCACTGTGCTGCCCAGATCCCGATTCTAAAGCAGGCACAGTTGTCTGCCTAGGGCACACCCAGTTCTTTTTTCCTATACTTGGTTAATGGCAGGTAGGAAAAGATTTCTTCACTATGTCAAAAGAAGGACCTTCCAGTTCATCCAGAAATGGTTTTAAGTCATTAAATATAAGTTAAAAAGAAGAGAGCCTAGAACAGGACCAGACTTCACTGATGGAAAGTGCTGACATCCTTTGAGAACCTGTCCCTAACGGAGACCACAAAACTTGAGATATAATTAAGAGGTGGTTTCTATAGCACAGAGTTAATAACTGACATGTTTGTGTAATTTGGCTCAGTGCTTCTCAGAGTTGGGTATTCACCCGCAACTTGGGGCTTATGGTATTTGCCAGGGACTTAGTATCCCCAGAAAACCCGTCTGGTATGTTAACTTTACATTAAGACTTCGAATAAAAACAATTAGATTTCTAATCAAAATATTTCCACATTAAAGCAAACAAGGATATCTCCCAAAATTTTATGACAAAACATAAGACTTTGTATGTTTCATGCTTGCACAGAAAGCTTCATGTTCTACCCCAGATCCTGAGGAGAACAAATTCCTTTTTCAAAGCCTAAGGGCATGTGGGTAGCAATATTTGAGAAACAGTGATTTAGCTTCTAACCAGTTCTGATCCACAAAGTTAAACACCAAGGAAAACAACAACAACAGTGGCAAACACTTATGGTGTTTCTGAAAGCTTACTCGACAGCGAATAAAAAGCGTAGAAATGGCCAGTAGATCAGCCTGACTGAAGCAGGCCTGTCCCTCCTGTGCAAGACGGCTGTTGAATCTAGCTCTAAAATCTAGCTCAGATTCCTGTGCCCCTCTTCTCCTCCACTGCCACCTGTTCCCCCAGCCCCAGCTGTCATGATCTCTTCCTTTGTTTCTTCAAATGGTCCCTGACCTGCTCCATATACCAGTCAGGAGGGGTTTTTTTTTTTTTTTAAATAAAACATAAATCAGATAATTTCATTCTCCTGGTTGCTTCTCTTTAATAGATTCTCAAAGCACTTAAAATTCAACCTACACTTCTTCATCATTACCTACAAAGTCCCACATCATCTGGCTGCTGACTCTTCCAACCTAATTTGTTGCCATGCTCCCATTAGCTCATCTCTTCCAGCCAAGCTTGACTTCCTTATATTCCCGGAACCCACAAAACTTATTTCTGCCTCTGGGACTTTGGCTTTGCTATTTCCTCTTCCTGGAATGTTCTTCCTCTGATCTTTATATCACCACTTTTTTTCTTTTTATTCAGGTCTCAGCTCATATCCTATCTCCTCAGAGGGACATTCCCTGGTTGTCCTCCTTTACACTGTTCTCTTCCCCAAACTCTGTCTATGGCATATCATACACTTTTATTTTCCTTATAGCACTTTTTATCTATAACTCATTTATCTATATATCTCCTATTCAATACACTAGAATGTAAAGTCCCTAAGGGCCAGAGCCTTGTCTGGTTTGTCCACCATTGTAATTTTGTGGCTAATAACTGTGCTTGACACATGGTAGAAGCCTGAATATTCACTGAATGGGTAAATGAATGAATGAATGGGAGAAAGAGAAAAGAACTAGAATACATTTTAGATACTATGTCCAGTAAACTAATGTTCTATAATTTGGGGAGAGAAGAGGGGAGGCAGACTCTAGTCTGATGGGTTCATATCTATTTAGTAATAAGGGAGTCAAACTGAATATCACAGTCACAGTTTAGAGTGGTCCTTGAAAGTTTCTGGAGACAAGAAATCTTTCTTGAGACTTTATTCGGCTTTTGCTTTTTGCTCAACCAAATTATGTGAGGGAACATTACACAGAGCCAGTTAGAAAGACATCTGGGTACAATAAGTTCAGGTCCAGGTGAACCTGGTTTTTAAACTGGGAAATATATTGCTCACGGTGATAGTTAAGGCCCTTGGCTTTCATGACAGCATTTATCGCATTCATAGTTTGGGAAATTAAGTCCCCACATCTTGAAAGAGAAATTGTACTTTGCATCCTCAATTTTTTTTGGTTTCATTTTAGTATCAATGATTTGTTTGTGTATCCTGAGAATACTTAACCAGATAGTGAGGGTGTCTGGTTTGCATCTCTTCTAGGTGACCAGGGAAGACTTGGCTCAGTAGAGAGGGGATCCATAGTTGCAGCTAATGTACAAAGTGGGCACTGCTCACAGGTGATCATTGACTGATTATAGCTTCTTACTCCATCATAAAACAATGAACATCAGCTTAGAGAAAGAGAAAGAGCACTGGACTGGGTGTTTGAAGACATGGGTTCTAAATCTGATTCTACTACTTACAAGTTGTGAGACCTAGGGATAGCCAACAAATCATGTTCGGCCTCGTGTTTCTTACCCATCAAATGGAGGAAGATTAGACTCTATAGTCATTTATGGCCCTTCCAAATTTGACAGTCTATAATTCTATGAGCCAAAAAACCATCTCAGCGTCATTGTAACAGCTTTGTTTCCCCAAAATTGTATTTTGTATTTACATAATAATAGAGTAAAAGAGTATTTACATAATAATAATTTTGACTTATAAGGGCCTCAGTAGGGTTTCTACTAGGAGAATTTCATACAAGGCTTTTTTGTTTAGGCTTCCTTTCTCTAAATTGAGGAAAAACAAAATTTCCCAGCTTACTCGGGTACACATTTCCTTAAATAGTAAAAGAGATTTAAAACAATTCCAGGTAAGCCGTTGTAGCATTCTTCTAATCAAAACTCTTTTTAAAATTCTTACTGTATTTCCCAAGAAAAATGAATATAAATCAGGAAGATAGGAAAATATTATGAACATTTGGAACAAAAGACTGCCAATTTGATATAATTTTATAGGTTGTTGGAAGGTACCCATTTCACAGAAATGTTTCCCTGTCAGCCCCAGTCCCATCATTAAAGATTCATTCCCTTGACTTACTATTTTAGGAAAATGTAAAGTAGGCCCCAAAGGTAAGCTACTATAGCACCTTAGGATAATAATAATTTTATATAGCTCTCTAAAGATGACAACTTTCACACATATTATCACATTAAAACCTCACAATTCCATGAGGAAATCTGAGGACCCAAATCTACAGATGAGAAAATCAAGACTCAGGAGATTGAATGACTTGTTCAGGGTTATCTGGGTGGTAAGCGGTAGTACCAGCCTCCTGATACAAGCCCAATCCCCTTTACCCAACATCTCTAAATAAAAAGAGACTGTATGAGATGGTGGGTTGGAGGGATGGGGGTGAGGACTTTGAAGACAGACCCGAATTCAAATTTTGATTCTTCTATTTGCTTGCTGTATGATATGAGAAAATTACTTCAACTCATTTTTGTTACCTGTAAAAATCAACACTAAGAATATTATATAAATAATATCAGAGCGATAATGTATGTGAAAGCACTTAGCGTAATAGTGCATAGCAGTGATCTTTTTGTTTTTACTACTCTATGTATTTCCAATCTTATGACGAGGTTGCAGATGAGAGAAAGGATAGAAATAGACAACTTAAAGGTAGGTACCATTTTTCTTTATGAGCCTTGTATTCAAACTATAACAGGAGTGTTCATTTTATTCTATTTCACATTCTTCCTTGAGTACGCATGTGCTGTCCCCTACCATGAGTCCCCTTCTTGATCTCTTGACTCCCTGATGAATGCCTACACATTTTTTCAAGCTCAAACACAAGAGTTATCTCCTCTTTAAAACTTTATTTGATGTCATAGGCTTTTCCTGTGGCATTCACGGAAAACTCAAAACAATTATTTATAAATATTTACTAAGTGCCTCTCTGGTGCTGGGGAACTCTGCTAGGGCAACACGAGAGCACTTCACTGAACTGATCTAATTTTGTTTGTTTCTGTTAGTAGTTCCCACACTTTGGGATTTTACAGTACTTTTACATTTAAAAAATGAGGACTAATATAAAGTTGCCAACTTTTCATCTGCTAGGTTAGGATATAAGTAACTGCCATTGACTACCATAAAAGAAAGGCCATTTTGACACCAAAGTATAAAATCTCAGGACTAAAAATATACATATAGGCTTTATGGGAAACTTCATGGAGGGGGTCTGCATCATCAGGGAATAGGTACTGGGGGATCCACCGGTTCCACGTATATTTTTGTCCCAATTTGATAGTTCTTAGAGATGTTGTTTCTTACTCCATTTTGCATCTCTACTGCAGTACCCACTGTCTGGTAGGACGTATTCAATGAATATTCATGAATAATGCGGTGAATATGCCTCAGAAAATATTTATCTCTGAGACCTGTGGTAATGACTTATAGCACAGAGCACCTGTGAGAGGATACAGCGGTGGTGAGGATGTGAGGGAGGTGTCTGTGTGTTTGTGTGTGTAAACTGATATAATTTATTTCACAAGTTTCCCAGGCACCAGACATTCAGAAGATTTTATGCAGAGTTATGAGATTGTCCTGTCAGAGAGCAAGGAAGGAAGCAGGCAAGAAGTAAGACACTGAGGCATATCACTGTAGGAAGAAATGAAATCTCTTCCCCAGACACCATCTGAAATATTCCACGCGAATAGGTAGATTGAGAATTATAATGAGTATACCCACAGCAAACAGATAACATTCATTTAATGTTCATTATGTATCAGGCACTGTTATAAGTTCTTTGCAGGTATTATCTCATTTAATCATTACAACAACCTATTGAGAAAGATTTGATTACTCTCCCCTTTGTAGAGATGAAGAAACTGAGGCTTGCAGTGGTTAAAAGATTTGCCCAAGGGCTTCCCTGGTGGCGCACAGGTTTCTGACCCGGTCTGGGAAGATCCCACATGCCGCTGAGAGGCTGGGCCCGTGAGCCATGGCCGCTGAGCCTGCGCGTCCGGAGACTGTGCTCCGCAGCGGGAGAGGCCACAACAGTGAGAGGCCCGCGTACCGCAAAAAAAAAAAAAAAAAAGATTTGCCCAAGCTCACACAGTCAGCCAGTGGTAGAAGTATGTCTCAGACTGCATCTAATTGTCTTCAGAGCTCATCAAAACTCTTGGGTCCCTTTCTAGCCACATATTTTTTTTACGATGAGAACAGTTTTACATGACTTGGTTTTCATTTTAAAAATAAGGAGAAAATTAACATGTTTCTTCCTAGCCAGAATTTTAAAGCTGGCAGGGCACCCAGTTTTCCTACTTAAAAGCTGTGTGCCCACAAGCAAATTCCCTAACCTCCTTGAGCTTCAATTTCTGCATCTCTAAAATGGGGATGACAGCCCTTCTTTCTGTGTTTTGGGGAGGATTAAAAGGATAGTGTAAGTAAAACAGCTAGCAAAGGGCCTGGATTATGAATGGGGTTTAATAAATTTTAATTCACTATGGGGCCTAGTAAGATAAAATGACATTTTCAAATTAAAATCCTATCAAATATTGGCGATAGGATGAGAGCAAATAGATTATTGCTCTGGTGAATAAAGGTGGCTATGTTTATACAATCTTCAGAGAAACATGAGGATTATCTTTCCTGCAGCCTTCATTTTAATTAAGAGCAGAGAGATTAGACATATCAGCGTAGGAAGAGGTTTATATTTGATTTAAACCACAGATGCACATTTGCTGCATCCAAACATTCCATTCCTTGGCTAAAGATGTAACAAGCCACTTCAGCAAACCTGAAATTGCAAAATAAATGGAAAATGCTTAATCATTTAAAAAGAAATAGGAAAGGAATGAAAAGACCAAAGCACACACGGGCACCAGCAAGGAAAGTTAAGCAGCAGGAAGTCTCCTCAATTTTTTTAAAGGCTGACAAATGACTTCAGTAGACAGGCAGGATATAAAAACTAAAGGATCCATCTGTATCGCTTTTCCACACAAACATTTTCAGAAAAAAAGTGTACATATCCGTATGCAATCTCATCTTGGGTAAAAGTTTTTCTCAATGAGAAAAGCAAGTTGCAAAGCAATGTGTAAAATACAAACTTATTTTGTAAAAACAATGTCAAACCCCACCTACATCTGAGTATGCTTTGTACACGTCTGTATGAACACAGAAAAGGTATGCACGGTTCAAGCCAGAATGCCACACTGGGAACCTTGCCGGGCTTGAGGGAGATTTTTGTTTCTTGAAAATCTTTGCATTACCTCACCAAATGCAGTGAGCACGCATTACTTTGGAACAAAAACATTTAAAGATAAAAAAGAAAAAATGTACCTTTCCTATTATTCATCCACCCCTTCATTCATTCATTTGTTCATCATCCAAAAGTTACTTAATCCTGACCAGTGACCATGATGTAAACTAAGTTGGTCTTCTCTGAACTGTCAGACCTGACTTTTTCAGAGGCATGCCAGCTAAATTTGGTTTTTTTAAAAAAACTAATTAATTAATTTATTTTTGGCTGCGTTGGGTCATTGTTGCTGCGTGCGGGCTTTCTCTAGTTGCGGCGAGCGGGGGCTACTCTTCGTTGGGGTGTGTGGGCTATTCATTGTGGTGGCTTCTCTTGTTGCGGAGCACGGGCTCTAGAGTACAGGCTCTGTAGTTGTGGCGCACAGGCTTAGGTGCTCGCAGCATGCGGGATTTTCCCCGACCAGGGCTCGAACCCGTGTCCCCAGCATTGACAGGCGGATTCTTAACCACTGTGCCACCAGGGAAGCCCTAAATGTAGTTTTGTTTTGTGGGGTTAGCCATGTGGTTCTGTGCTGTGTCCTAAAATCCCGTGCTGTTCCCCTTTGAGACTGAGATATATTAAATTCAAACCATTTGGAGTTAATTTCACTCCTTTCCTTTCCACCTGTAGTTACTGCACACGAGGGAGGACTGACTGAAGCCTCAGTTCCAGTGAACTGTGTGTAGCCGTTGGTGGCAAGAACATGGAATTTAGAGTAAAAAAAAACCCCAGAGCTTTTCAGTTCTGACTCTTCTACGAACCAGATATGTGGTTACAAGGGGACTCGTACATACTGCTATGCTACTTCCTTCTTTCTGAACCTCAGCCATCTTCTGTCTTTGAGTAATGATACCTATCTTACAGTATAGCTGTAAAGCTCAAATGTTGTTAGATATCGAAAGTCCTAACAGATTGCAAGGTGATGGCTGTGTGTCTATTACTACTTCTCCACAAAGAATTTGCGGTTTTTGCTCCCAACAGATGACAATGGACACATGTTTATAAGTCTCGGCAGATTTCCACTTGAGGTGAGACTATCATAAGTTTGAATGGGGCTGAGAAGCAACAGCTGCCATGTTAGGCAAATGCAATTTCTTCCTTGTAATGATCGCAAACCCAATTAACCAAAAGCATATCTGACCTGGTATAATCGTCTTCAACAAGCATGTGCTTTGGAATTGGTGAGTACCTTCCTGGAGAGATGGGCGGCAGGGAGGTTTTGTATTCTAAAGTGCCATTGTTGCCAGAGAGAAGATGGTTTCCCATTGGTGGAGAATAAGCTAAGGGGTGAAAGAAAAGAAAAGAAATCTGTTATGTGGCTGATTCAATGTGTCATGCTACAGTTCTGTTAAAAATAGAAAGGCTTTGCTACCCGCTAAGAATATTCTGATCCTTCAAGAGGAGGGAGTTGCTGTTTGTTTGCATTTAATATGTACAAGCACATGGTGACCTTTAGGATTGGAAAGATGTAATAACAGTTATATCTGTAAGCCCAGTTCGTATAATTAGGTGAAGAGAAAAACTGGAGGAGAGACCCAGCACTCATATTTTCAGAACAATGATTAATTTTCTATTGAAATAAAAATGTTAGCTTTTTAATTGCAGAGCTCGCATTCTTTTCATGTAATTAATATCAAACCATCAAAAGCAGAAGGCTCTTAGGAGCAAGTTCTTGTATAAGACTTTAATCCCTAAATATGCTCTACTCCCATGCCAGACAGGCTAACTCTGGCCTTTCTCTTCTGTTCCTGCACCCTAATTCATCCCCCTTTTGGGTGACTGAAAAGCCTCCTAACTGGCTCTCCTGCTGCTGTTCTTTCCCAAAATCCATTTTATACATTGAGAAATCCAGGTCTGATCATGCTGTTCTCTTGCTTACACACTCTCCATTGCCACTACTGTATTGAATATAAATTCTCCCTTTCACCATGCTTACAAGATTGACTCATTTCAATATCCCCCCTTATGAATCTCCTATGGTCCTTAAATAAGGCCTGTTCTCCCCAACATCTGTACCTTTGCTCCACTCTACCAGCTACCTGCAACTTCTCTCTCCTATCTCATCTCTGATACCGAAATCTCATCCAATTTTTCAAGATAAAATTCAAACGCCACCCTCTGCATAAAGATTTTTCTGATCTTCCGAAGACAGTTGATATCCCTTTACTTTGAGTGCCCAAAGGACATATATTTTTACCTGTCTCATAGCATGTACATCCCTCTCAGTTTGCCAAATATTGCTACTATTTATATATCTGCATTAGCCTTCCTTTCAATGAAGGCCATGATTTTATCTCCTTTGTATCACACATATTACCTTACAAGGTGTCTTGCATGTATTGAAATTACTCAATACACATTTCTTGAATTGAATAGCAAGTTTTGTTTTCTCCTTTTTCTCTTTGACGTTGATCTTATATGCCCTTCAAGAAGAGGCTCACAGAGCCTCAAGACAGATTTTTCTAAATTTATCCAGTTTGAAAAACTCTGAAAGTTAACACTCTTTCACATCCTGAGGTAAGGCTGATCTCATCTTACTGCCTGCTTGACAAAAAGACATATTTTGGGGCAAGTCATTTTAGAATCACCATTAAGAAAAGCAATAGCTAATGTAATGGGCAGATAACAAAATCATTCAACATTTAAATTTCAAGAGAAACGTCCAAATCTAAGAGAGGTCAAACAACTTGCTTAAGACCACAGTACTAATTAATGACAGGTCCTGAAGACATTCTGAGTTCCCAGCCTCACAACTGGTTTCTCAAAATTTCAGAATGAGCACATTTACTCATGCTGACAAAACTATCCCTTAAACTCACATCAAAGAAATGAATTGCTTCTAAATCTAGTCCCCAGGGACAGAATCTTCTTGTTGACCTATTAAGAAGAGGGGAAAACACGGGGCTTATGCAGCAGTGGACTTTGTGAGGATGCAGTAGAGCATCTTATTGTTATTTGTTGCCCTAGAAGCACGCACCTCCACCCCATCTCCACTGCCATAGTGATCAACAATTTTCTCTGGCTTCCTTGCCAATATATCAAATTCTGGTAAAGGTAACTATAATGATAGTTATTAAGGATTATGATTTCACCAATTGACGGCAAGATCCTTTCCCCCAGGAAGAAGCACAGTGCTATCTCTGGTTTATTTTGCCTGTCCCTCTTTTCCACTCTGTGGCTATATAGATTTGAACTAGGAAGAGAAACTATTAGGACATGAGAGCTATCATCCTTCAGGGGCTTGAGAAACAGACTTTAAAAATGCATTGCTCCTTGGAATACTACTCAGCCATGTAAAAGAATGAAATAATGCCATTTGCAGCAACACGGATGGACCTAGAGATCATCATACTAAGTAAGTCAGAAAGAGAAAGACAAATACCATATGATATCACTTATATGTGGAATCTAAAATATGACACAAATGAACCTATCTATGAAACAGAAACAGACTCACAGACATAGCAAACAGACGTGTGATTGCCAAGGGAGGAGGGGTTGGGGGAGGGATGGGTTGGGAGTTTGGGATTAGCAGATGCAAACTATTATATATAGAATGCACAAGCAATGAAGTCCTACTGTATAGCACAGAGAACTATATTCAATATCCTGTGATAAACCATGTAAAAAGGAATATGAAAATAATGTGTATATATATATATATGTATAACTGAATCACTTTGGTGTATAGCGGCAATTAACACAACATTGTAAATCAACTATACCTCAATAAAATAAATTGAAAAAATGTGTTGCCCCTATGCTATTGTAATCACACTGTCCATAACATACATCATCAAGTCTTTCCATAAGGGTGAATCTGACAACTCATCAGGTAAGGCCTCCAAGGCAACTGGGGAGTCAAGTGCAGGATCCCCGTGAAGTATTTCCACAGGCTAAAAAGAGCGAAGGTGCAAGTAGAGGACTTTGCCAAGCTTTGTAGAATTCCGATTTTGCAAACCTGGCATGCTGTTCAAAGATGACACCGAGCGTGGTACTTACAGTGAGTAATATCAGGTGGGCCGTAAGGATCAGTCATATAAATGGTGGTGGCTTTGCCAACTTTTAGATAAACTACATCTGATGTGTTCTTCAATATTGCTACCGCCTCTTCATGTGTTACTTCTTCTAAACTGTAATTGTTTACCTGAAAGGGGAAAACATTCATTATTAGAGCCAAATCTATGCAGGTGAAGAGAACTATTCAGGCAAGAAGATGTACAAAATTATGACTTATGTAAAGATTAAATTGCAATCATTACAGTCCAGTATCTATATCACACTTTGACAGAACAGATAGATTAAAGGCATTAGCCAAAGCAGATAAGGTGCAGTTGTTGGTGCTAAAAAACAAGGTTGCTTCTGCCTTTTTCTAAGAGGAAACGATATTTTATAATAGAAATCAGAATACTCTTTGTGGAAAAAGGAACAAAGGGGTCAAATGTCCTTCTTATGCTATAGTGATTGTGATTACAGAAGTAATACACATCCATTGAAGAAAACAAACAAAAACAGCAGAAGAAAATAAATATTATCCCTAATCTCCCTACATGGATATATTTCTTTAAACGACTGTGACCATATTACACACACTGTTTTAGAACCTGCTTTTTAACTTGGAGTGAACATTTGCCTCTAACATGAATGTACTTCAACAACATGAGTTTTGTTTCCTACAAAGCACTGTGCTGCATGGCTATAACATAATGATTTAACTAATCTCTTACTAAAGCATGTTTATGTTGGTTCTAATTTTATTCTATTATAAATGATGTTGCAATAAACTTTTTTCTATATTTGTACACCACTTTGATGACTTCTTCAGGATAACTCATACAAACGAACGCTGGACAAAGTATATGAATATTATAAGCGCTCTGATACCTATGTCCAAAGTGCCCTTTGGAAACATGAACCAGTTTACTCTTAGACCACAATTATACGAGAGCCCCCATTTCCCACGGCTTCACCAAACTTGGCTTTTCTCACTTTAAAAACTGTTCGCATCAAAATGTCATTTAACATGAGTCTATTTTCTAAGGAAAGAGTGCTAATGTTGGAACACAGAACTTTTCAGGTGAACAAGTTCAAGAGTACCTTAATGCTATAGGCTTTAACAGCCACTCCTCTTTTGTTATTGGACAGAAAAGCCTGTGATACCTGAGCAATTACTACTACTTCATGGCAGTGGCTTACAGTGGGTCTTTGCAACACTTCTCTTAAATGGTTTTCAAATATTTAGGAAATATTTTGCATACCTAGGTTATCCTTATTTGGCTCCTATTTTTTTATGAAGCAATTCTTTAGTTGGTTCCTGCTGAAATGATGTGGAATTCAAATAAATGTAATATAAATGTAAATAAATACAATAGATTGGATTCCTACATATTCTCTGTACTATCTAATCAGCACTTTAGTCATTTAATAGCTCGTAGCATTGCTTTTTATTTTTGCTTCACGTTGCTATATAAATTCCATGTGTCAGTTAATCCTTTGGTGGTGTAGCCCAGGTTAGGGACCCTGGAACAGGAGGGAACTGAACCTGACTGCTGACCATGAGCTCTCCAGTAAGCTGTAAGCCTCTCTACCGGTTCCTACAGTTCTCTTCTAGACAAGTGACATTCTTGTAAATCTTATATATTTCCAGTGTCTAGCACTTGTTTATTCATTGATCAAATATTTATTGCATACCTATTATGTGTCAGTCACTGTTCTACATGTTAGAGATATAGTGATAAAAAATAAGAATGATAATCAACATCATAGCAGACACATACAGCCTTATTACATGTCAGGCACTACTCTAAATTATTTTACGTATATTAACACGATAAAGCCCCACAATAACCTATGTGCTGGCTATTATGATCACTTTCATTTTACAGATGAGAAAAGCATGCCTCCAAGAAGTTAAGGAACTTGCCCAAAGTCATTGATCAAATTGTAGTAGAGGCAGAATTCAAAGCCAAGCAGTTTGGCTCCAGGGACCATGCTCTTAACCACTCATCTACACTGCTTCCTCCAGATGGACACAGCCCCTGCTCCCATGAGACTCACATTCTATTAGAACATAGCTGTTTATGGAATGAATGGATAGAAGAATAGACCCATATAGAGTGGGAATGTAGAGGGGCTACAGGCATGGGGAACACAGTTGATGATGGCAGCCTTTAGTTATAGACAGAGAAATAACAAAAATGACAGTAATAATAATAAGAGCTAACATTTATTTAACACCTCTATGTCATATATCTTGGAAGTACTATGTATATATTTTGACATAAGTCATATAATTGGTCCTGGTTATAGCTCCTGGTTATAGGTAGACATGAATAATTAGGCCCATTTTACCGGTGAGAAAAACTGACATTTGAAGCAGTTAACTTGCAACAAATAGGTCACACAGACCCCATGTGGCAAAGCCATCAGTTGGATCACCGTCGTCCTGAAAAGACGAAAATGAGACGGCCCTTGAGTGTTGGTTCATTGAAACCTAGGGCTTACATCACCTATTCTTTCTTCCTTTAGGAGAAGAGTCTCTTTCCAAGTTTACATATAGAAGTCATGTGAATTCCTAAGTGTTATAAAAGCCTGAGTAATCATTACCCTTCTTGCTTAATCCAGTGGTGACATCAGCCAAATACACTGACAAAGTCAAAAAATAAATAAGTAAAATGGAAAGTAGTTTGATATATATATGTTTCTTCAAAACCTTCTTGTATATTTGATTAATCACTTTTTTTTTTTGCGGTATGCAGGCTTCTCACTGTTGCGGCCCCTCCCGTTGCGGAGCACAGGCTTCGGACGCACAGGCTCAGCGGCCATGGCTCACGGGCCCAGCCGCTCCGCGGCATGTGGGATCTTCCCAGACCGGGGCACGAACCCGCGTCCCCTGCATCGGCAGGCGGACTCTCAACCACTGCGCCACCGGGGAAGCCTGATTAATCACTTTGTTAAGGGCAGTACCACTTGTACCTAGATAATGAATATTTACAAATAATGCTCATATACAATGGTTTAAAATGTGTATGGAAGTGGGTGTTTTCTCTTAAACAATGGTTGCTTAAGGTGGCTCTGAATATGGTGACCATGCACCCCAGAAACATCTACATTGAAAAAAGAGAAGAGAGGAGGTATTTGCTGGCATAAACAGTGAGGATCACAAGCCAACATATAAAGACCCTAAAGGCTAGAAAACAACTGGATTAGACTACACGTGGCACAAAAGCTCTGTTTCTGACAGGGCTCATTGTCTCTTTCTCCAGGGTACAGAAAGCACACAGCTCATTAGATTATCAGTGAAAAAGAGATGTGGCCAGTGTATATTCAACTGCACTTTTTCCATTTTTAAGTTGGGCCTTGAAACAGTCTAGAAGATGTTAACTTTTTTTTTTTTTTTTTTTTTTTTTTTTGGGGGGGGGGGGATGTTATCTTTAAGTGTGTTTTCTGAGAATGACTGCCTTAACAGACTCTCAGACCACCAGGAAAATCTTTAGAGCAGAAAACAGAAGTTGAGGAAAAGTTGGAGGTGAGGAGTGAGGAAAGAGAGGATATTGGGGAAAATACTGGTAATTTAAAATAGTGGTAGTTCAGTCAGTTTTTGTTTGGTGACTATGAAATGTTGGAAAATTTACACTGATTTTCGTCATGGTAGAGGCGGTGGCAGCAATACGTAGTGATTAAGAACACATGCTTTTGAGTCATGCAAACCAGGACTCATCCTGTTCCTGGCACTACCTAGCTGTGTGACTTTGGGAAACTTATTTAACCTACTTAGCCTCAGTTTTGGCTTCCGTAAAATAGGTATGAGAATAATCACTGCCTCAAAAGGGTTATTGATTTAAATGTATTGACCTATGTAAAGTGGCAGGCTCATTACTTATTAATGTGAGCTCTTGTTACTATTACTCTTGGCATCATCCATCTCTCTTCTCAGGAAACAGGAATTCTTGGTGAAAATTTTCGCTGAGCATTTTCCTGTAAACATCTGTGAACTGATGAGTTTAATTAGAGAACTGTTGATGAGGCTTCTGTGTGGTCTTTTTAAAAATTCAGAATAGTATAGGATCTGGACCCAAAAGTGCTCTTTTGTGCTGAAGTCTTCAAAATGTTTTTCACGAAAGTGGGTTTATTTGGGGTAATTATATGTGTGCATTATCCTCTGAACTCTCAAGATAAAGGGCCTACAGCTGGAGCTGACTGTACACAGAGAGAAGGGACATTATACTGATTGGCTGGTTGCTCTTGTCATTGTTTTCCATTGTCTTTTCCTTTTCCTTTTTTCTTTTGCATCAAGTATCTGCCTATAATGGTGAACACTGAGCAACTGGCCTGGTTTCAGAAAAAAAAAATCATGTGCATTTGAATGAAGTGTTTCTGTGGGGTGTGCTACACAGAGCGGGGGACATGTGTGCAGCCTGGCCATGTATTTCAATAGGACAGAGGACTGAGGCCAAGAGAGAGAGGTTGGAGGTGAGATGACTCATTCTCTCGAATGGAAGAGGGAGCACTGAACTGGAGCACGATGCTGACAGAAGAGGGCAAACCAGTTGAAGAAAGAGGTGCCAGGAGACTTGCAAGAAGGGAACATGGCAAGTGTTGTGGGAATTCAAATAAGTGTTAGCAAGTACATATGTGATGGTACAAAGGTGGGAGGTGTGCGGGCATGAGAGGGTGCGATAAGGAGAAATGAGCAATGTACAGATGGCAACATACTGACCTTTCCATATTCATTCAGGAATAGCAATGTAGTGAGACAAACTGGGAGGTATTAGGGACATAAAAATTGTACTAAGACATAGTACAAGGAAATGTGAGACTCTAGAAACACTGGAAGAAAACATCACAAACTCCAAAGTTAACTTTAAAAGAGAAGACAAAGTAGATGATCACCATATTGTAAAATAACTTAAAAAGGGGGCCAATCTAATGTAGTAACGTCAATGGTATGAAAAGAAATATGCATAAAGTAAAGACTGAAATCTCTGCAGTCCATTGCAATGAACTGCTATAATAAAATTTGTTTTAAAAATAACTGTGAATACATGAGAAACGTTAATAATGGTTATCTCTGGATAATAAATATTTTCTTATTTTTCATCTTTTCAGCAATGAGATGGTTAGAACAAAATTAACTATGGTTAATTATGGTTAGAACAAAATTAGTTATGGTTAGAACAAAATTAACTCTATTTTTCAAATGAATAGGAACAAAAACCTTAAGTAAGGGAGAACAGAAACTAAGTGTGGTGACCTCTTTATGAGACACACATAGCAAGACCTCATGAGTAATGGAAAATTGGAATAGGAAAGAAGGAAGTTGATTTCTCGTGCCCAGTGACTTAACTTAAATTTATGAGAAATAATAGCCATATTTTATATATATATATATTTTTTGTGGTACGCGGGCCTCTCACTGCTGTGGCCTCCCCCGTTGCGGAGCCCAGGCTCCGGACGCGCAGGCTCAGCGGCCATGGCTCACAGGCCCAGCTGCTCCGCGGCATGTGGGATCTTCCCAGACTGGGGCATGAACCTGCGTCCCCTGCATCAGCAGGCGGACTCTCAACCACTGCACCACCAGGGATGCCCAATAGCCATATTTTAAACCTAGGTGTTTTTTAGAAATGAAGGCCACCTGGTATACAATGAGAGTAATTTTGAAAGTAGACTCAGATCTGCTATCAATTTCTAGTTTTATGAATTTTGGCCAGTTAACATATTTACTGAGTTTTAATTTTCTTATATGTAAAATGGGGATAATATTGATTTATTTGCTGATTTACTTGTGTTTATGAGAAAGAAATGATACCATGAACCTGAAAAGACACTGTATAACATACAGCAGCGTACGAATAACGATCAAACATCAAAATCAGACATAGTGCTTTTGCTGATCCTAATGCTGGAAATAGTTTCTTCCTGTTCAGGGTTCTTCCTGTGAAACTGATCTCGTACAACACTTACTCCTGCAGTGCCTCTTTCCATCTCAAAGGCTGACCTTCTCAAGGGCAATGATTAGATGTTTTCATCTTTGTATTCCCCCAGCTGACACAGGGTAAACAGTAGGCACTTAATAAATGTTGAAACAATCCACTAAATAAGTTAAAAAAAACAATGTGGGGGCTTCCCTGGTGGCGCAGTGGTTGGGAGTCTGCCTGCCAGTGCAGGGGACGCGGGTTCGTGTCCCGGTCCGGGAGGATCCCACATGCCGCGGAGCGGCTGGGCCCGTGAGCCGTGGCCGCTAGGCCTGCGTGTCCAGAGCCTGTGCTCCGCAACGGGAGAGGCCGCAACAGTGAGAGGCCCGCGTACTGCAAAAAACAAAAAAAAGCAAAACAATGTGGCATATCAAAGGAAAAGCAACCAAAATTCCCTATGTTATGCGAAGAATGAGGCATTTATGTTGAGCTTCTATTTTACAACTGTGTTGAGTCAGAGAGGGAAGGGTAAGGAATGAAGGTCATTCAATCCACAATACACATTTACTGGACACTCACTCTGTGTCAGGCATGGGGTAGAAGAATGAAAGGCTGGTACAAAATGTGAACACTGGCTCACATCAGCTTATAAGGGACATAATCAGAGCTCCAGCAGTGCAAATTTCTTCCTCCTCCATTAATCATTAATGCATTTCTTTTTTAAAAAACTATTTATGTAGCATTTATTTTTTAAAATTAATTAATTTATCTTTGGCTGTGTTGGGTCTTTGTTGCTACGCGTGGGCTTTCTCTAGTTGTGGCGAGCAGGGGCTACTCTTCCTTGCGGTGCACGGGCTTCTCATTGCGGTGGCTTCTTTTGGTTGCAGAGCATGGGCTCTAGGTGAGTGGGCTTCAGTAGTTGTGGCACACGGGCTCAGTAGTTGTGGCTTGCGGGCTCTAGAGGGCAGGCTCAGTAGTTGTGGTGCACGGGCTTAGTTGCTCCGCGGCATGTGGGACCTTCAAGGATCAGGGATGGAACCCATGTCCCCTGCACTGGCAGGTGGATTCTTAACCATTGTGCCATCAGGGAAGTCCCATTAATGCATTTCTTCACCTTTCATTGCATAGAGAGAGAGAGAGAAAGTGCCACTGATGTCTTGATTGACTCCTGCTTCCTCTATAGCAGTGGTCACCAAATAGACCGTATGATAGGAACCCCAGGGCAATCAGCTGGGTACAGGAAGAAATGTTTGAACTTCTATTAATATTTATCACATCGATCTTCATCTTTCTATTTCTTGTGTATGGTTTAAAATAAAATGTATATATTACCATAACAATATATGAATGCAATCTAAAGTAGAGAAATATACATATATTAAAGACAACTTTTTGTGTTTTACTGATGGGGGGTGCTGTTAAAGAATTTTAAAACCACCGCTTTACACTATGTACTGATATATGATGACTACAGAGTAAGTTCTATAAACTGAATACAAGCAAAAGGAATAAACAATATAACGGAAGGCTTTAACCCTTTATATCAAGTCCCTTTATAAATAGAGCCCTTAAACCCTTAAATAAAATATATCATTGCATTTGCATTACATTGCAATTTTATTGTATGTGAGACAAATTAAAAGGGAGTTCAAGAAATAATTATCCAAAATGTTTTCCCCCTGGTGTTTCAGAAGGTAATCTAACTACTGGAGACAGAGTCTGAAGGGTTAACTATTTCTAATGCCTTTTAGCCCATGACTGGAAATTGCTAAATGATGCTATACCAGCTTGATGGAATGAGCATTACCTCAGAAGCCACCCTCAGGAGAAGCAATGGAGTGGCAGCAGAGTGGCGTAGGATGTGATTAGGTTAAGGTAGAATTATGGTTCTTAACCTGGCTACACATTAGAATTGTTTGGAAAACTTAAAAAAAAAAAAATGAAAATGAGGCATGGCTCCTACTCCAGAGATTCTGATTTGATTATTCAGGGTTGATTGAGGCCTGGGCATCCATAGCGTTCAAGAACTTACTATGAGATTCAAATGTGAAACCAAGATCGAGAACCAGGGGGGTTGAGTAAACAGCTGAAAGGAATGTGGCTTTAGAAAATTGATATCTAGGTCTGAATCCAATCTCACAATTTATTAGTTATGTAATATTGGAAAAGTCTTTGCATCTTTGAGTTCTAACTTTCTCTTCCGGAAAATAAGAACAGCAGTAATGACTGCCCTATCCATCTCTCAAGTGTTGGAGTGAGGAGGTGCTGTGGGTGAAAGATCTTCTTAAGGAGGAAGCAGTGTGTTGGTGGTAGGAAAGAGCCATGTGCAGGGACAGTTATAGCTTTTGGTTCTTACTTAAGGTTGGCCTAAACAATGAAAGTGTTTTAAAATCCTCTTCATTATTCAGATAACTCCTACATATTTGCATGGTCTTCAAGGTGATTTTCTTATTGATATTTGGATGAAACAAGGTGATAGTGGGTCCTCACAACTAATACTCATTCAGACAATTATCTTGTTTCTACTCATCTTCCCCAAATCCATTTAATGTCCTTACCATAGGATGCACACTTTGGAATAAAAATAGGAGATGCTCACACATAGCATATCCCAGAGTGACTCCAGTGAACACTAGTTCTAGGTATTTCATAAGCATTACTTAAGAAAAAAAGTTCCACAGTAAAATATATTTGAAAGTTAGGGTACCAAAGTTAAATTAGTTCCTTGACTGGAGGACTTCATAGACCCTTATATACGCTAAAGTTTGTTGAGAATCTACAAAAGAGGTGAGATACAGGTTGTAGAATTTCAATTTGACTGTAGATTCTTTTCATGTGACACAGACATGAGACTAATATTTTAAAACACACTTGGGAAACACTGATCTAAGGCAATGCTGTCATGGTATTGAGGACATAACAAAAGACAAAAGATGAACATGACTTGCCCAAGGTCAGTTAGGTAGAGTTAATGCTGGCTGCCTGGGACTTGAATCCAGATATCCTATCTCTGAGTCCATTGCCTTTCCATATTATTTCAATGCCTCATTTACCTTTCCTCTTGTCTTCAGCTTCCCTTTAAGCAAAGAAAACATACAGACTTATTTTCTGCAAAAGATGTAAAAGGTCTCTCACTGACAATTTTTTCTTCAAACATCAAGCAAAGGTTATGGAAAAAAGAGACTAAGATTATAAACTTTAAATCACAATGCGGCAGGGCCTTTGCCAATTAACAGTTCATGTTTTCCCTTTAGAGAAGACAATTAGATGACCCTAGATTCAAAGTTTCTGGTATTGTGTAGAAAAAAGATGAAGAAGATCACATTTCTGTGATATATGTGGCTCTATGTATCACCATGGTAGGGCTTAATAAAAATGAGTGTGTAAAAATATATGAAAGAATTAGAAAATTATCGATACTGCTAACCTCTGACCATCTGTTCCATGAAGTTCAAGGCCAAGAGAGAATCTATTCAGTCTGAGATTGCAACACTAAGCTACTGGTACAATCCATTAAAATCAGATGTCACTGTCATTTGAAAAAATAAAAAACAAAACAAAACAAACAAAATTCTAATGAATGATAATAAGTGCCAGTAGCAGGGGAAATTTTAAAAATTGTTATTTTGATAAAGAGAACATACACCATGCATCTGGGTGACCCATGAAACATCAGAGAGGTCTGACATTAAAGTCATCTTATTTGAAACACTAAGGGGGTTATCGCAAAGGTTTTAGGCAGGATAATTTTTTCTTACAGTAGAATAAATGTAAAGGTCAGATGCAATAATATTGCCTGTTTTTTTTTTTCTTTTAAGTTGGGGAATAACATTCTAAAGAATCAAAAGAAGTTTTGTTAAAAGGGTGATCTATTTTCAGAGGATAAATGGATGTATGATAAAATTTAGTGCAAGAGCGAGAGGAAAAGTGTAAAACATCTTAAAAGACCGAGAACTGGAGAATTGGCAAGACATAGCTTTTTAAACAAATGTGGAAGAGGAATTCATATTCATCATTGTGTTTCCAACGGAGAGAGCTTTACTAAAGGGAGAGACCTTTACTAAAGGGAGAGCTGTATAGGGAAGTATATTTTGATATAATTTTAAGGGAAACATTTTTACTGATGGTTAGTATCTAATGGATAACTTCGACGAGGCATTCTGTTCTCCGTCCTTAGAGAGTTCTAGCACATGGTTGCTTTTCTGTGGGATTCTGATGTACTAAATGAGAGTTGGAATAAGATAATATCTAAGATAGATACTTTTCAATTCTGACATATAAGAAGTATTTAGGGGAAAAAAAGTACCCAGTATATATGGTATGATTCAGATGGTGTCCAACATTAAAGTTATTTCAGTTGAGAAACTGAAAGGTTTATTAATAATGAATGCTCACCCTGCAGGGTAGATGCTGGGAGACTTCCTGAATTATGGTGATCTATACACAAAAGTCTAAAGAAATTAATGGAATTTTATTCTCGATCAACTTACTTACAGAACTATGAATGAATAACATATGGAGGAATTTTTCCTAAGAAGTGAGTGAAGGGAGTGGTACAAATTGTTTTAGAAAAAACCTATTTATAGAAAAATAGAGTGTGGTACAGCTGGTAAATCACAGAATCTAAATTATTCATACTTCCTTTGGGGGAGGAGAGTAGAAGAGGAGAAAGATGAAGAAGACATGAATGTAGGGTAGTAAAGGGAAGAGGAGGTGGAAAGGAATGACAGAAGGAGAGCATTAATAAATATTTTTGGTTGAAGCAAGATAATTGACCTTTTGGGGTGGCTTCTGATTTTTAATTTATGCTTTCCCTCAGGCTCATTTTTCTTTCAGAATTTTATAAAATGAATCATTTTCTTTCATTTCCAGATTCAGCTTGGCAGTTGCCTTGAAAGTACTAATTATGTTTTCCTTACGTAAGAGGAGAGAGACCTATGATTGTTGAAGCTTCATTTTTTTTTAAACTATGCTTTAAAACTCAAAGGAGGATTAAGGATTATGCTAAGGATTATGTCACAGCTATTTTTGAAATCATTCTGTCTACAATGAATATCAAGAAAATGATAATGGAAAAATAGCACGGTGCCTGGAAAATCCTTTGACAGAATTATTTAGACTTTGAGGGTTTTTTTTTAAGAATTTGAACATAATGCTAAAAATTTAAACAGAACTTCAAGAAATCAGCACATGACATCTAGCATGATATGATAATAGCAGCAGTTGAAGAAATAACAGAAGCAGTCCAGAAGAGTTGTCTACATCCAAACTCTTACAGAACAATAAGCCAAAGGTCAAATCAGTCGCTATGACGTGCTACTTTAGAATGAAACTGTCCTCTTCATTTTTCAATTTAGCACTATGTAGAAAATGGATATCACAGTTTATTTTATTCCTAAGTCCACAAACAATAAAGTTTGTCTTCTTGAGAGAAGTTGTTAGAGAGAAGTTGTCTCATATCCCAATAACACTTCTCTGTTTCAGAAGACACGACATCATAAGAACCAACTTTTAGGACTTCCCTGGTGGCGCAGTGATCAAGTGTCTGCCTGCCAATGCAGGGGACATGGGTTCGAGCCCTGGTCTGGGAAGATCCCACATGCCACGGAGCAAATAAGCCCGTGAGCCACAACTACTGAGCCAGCTCTCTAGAGCTCACGAGCCACAACTACTGAAGCCCGCGCACCTAGAGCCTGTGATCCACAAAAAGAGAAGCCAGTTCAGTGCAATGAAGAGTAGCCCCCCACTCGCCACAACCAGAGAAAGCCTGTGCACAGCAACGAACACCCAATGCAGCCAAAAATAAATAAATAAAATTTAAAAAACACACAAAAGAGCTTTAAGTTTAAAAAAAAAAAAGAACCAACATTCACGTCAAAGGCAAAAACAACAAGCAAACAAAATTCAGAATGTCCTGAGAATGAAAATGGTAGTTCTACTATACAGCCTAGTGCCTATAGCTAACAACACTGTACTGTATACTTAAAATTTGCTAAGAAGGTAGATCTTATGTTAAGTGTTCTTACCCCATACACACACAAAATAATAATGATAATAATGGTAGTGAGAGGAAACTTTGGGAAGTGATGGATAACTTTATAGCCTCGATGGTGGTGATGGTTTCATGGGTATGTACTTATCCCCAAAGTCATGGAGTTGTATATATTAAATATGTACAGCTTTTTACAGGTCAATCATACCTCAATAAAAAGGTTTAAAAAAAATAAAAATAAAATTGTAGTGACTTCAAGTAGTAAAGAAGCCAAAAACTCTTAGTGGCAACTTTGACTGAAGTCATTAATGCCACATTTTTTGCCCATTCAGTTTGACTATACGTTTTCTGCTGACAGAGTTCCTTCCTGAGAAGTGCCTATTGCCTGGGACATGGTAGGTGCTCAATATGTTACTTGTTAAATAAAGGAATTAATGAATGATAACTAAATGATGACTGAATGATAACTAAAGGAAGGAAGGAAAGAACTGACTGACAGATTTTACGAAACAAATGCAAAGACCATGTTTGGTGGTTACAAGCATTTGAAATCCAATTCTGTCCATTGTTAACTATATGACCATGGCCAAGTTAGTAAACCTCTCTCTATACCTCAGTTTCCCTTTGCTTATATAAAAGAGGCTGTTGTGAGAAATACATACTACATTACAGAAAAACATTTAAAAAAATACATGGAGCACAGTAAATGCCAAATAAATGTTAGTTATCAAGATTATTATAAAGCTCTTATCCAGATAATTCAATACAAAAATCATTGACAACTATGAAATTAGCCCAGTGTGACTACAAACAACCTGTCTAGAGTCCAGGGACATGGGTACAATGAACTTTGAGGTTCAACCCCCAAAACTTGCACATGTCCTAGAAATTACTATTCTGTTGAAATTGTATAGGTTGATCCTTCCCAAACACTTCTCATGAAAGTATTGGAGATAATGGCTCCTTGTGACAAAGATTCAAGATCCTGTTTTACAAAGGGAGACATATGACTAGATACGACTAGATATACTTCTCTTACTTGACAACTATCTTCTATTAATTTTCAGTATTTGATTATTATCCTGTAGATTTAATATGAAACAGTAAATGGAGATGAAAGAGTTTTTAGGTGCAATCACCAATTTTTTACTGCTTGTAATTGCCTACATTTTGCTTTCGTTTATTGTATAACTCCATGGCTCAGAAAGGGTGGTTGCATGTTGGTGTCAGTCATTGTCCAAGACTCCTGAAGCATGTGAGCAACTGGCAAATAAAATAGTAGAAACCCTGTCTGAAAGGAGAGGGGGAAGGGATCCATTTGCACACGTGACAGAACTCAGATTATGAATTCTTGGAAGTCAGGAAACTGGTTGAACCGAAGAACACAGGCATAGAAATGTACAGATCAATAAACCAGATAGTGTTTTTCACTTTGCTATGCAAAGCCCATCTCTCTACCAGTCTGGATTTAGCAGTCTCTCTGGCTGATAGGAGATGGATGATACCGGAAGAACAACACATAATCTCTGTGCCTATGAAAACTGGTGAAAATTTAGATTTCTGTTTTTAAAATATCAACAAATCAGCTCCAATTATACCTGTACTTTTGATATCTTTTACCACAAAATCTGCTCTCCCTTTTATGTTTCTACCCAAGGTCACTGCTTCCTCCCCCCAAATTCTTATGTTGAAGTTCTAACTCCCAATATGACTGTATTTGGAGATAGGGTCTTTAGGAGGCAATTAAGGTTATTAATTACATGACTTAAGGGTGGAGACCTAATCTGATAGGACTAATGGCTTTATAAAAAGAGAAAGAGAGAGAGAGCTTTCCCTCAGCACAAGCCCAGAGGAAAGGCCAAGTGAGGATGCAGCAGCAAGACAGTTGTCTGCAAGCCAAGAAGAGAGACCTCACTAGAAACTGAATGGGTCAGAACTTTGCTCTTAAATTTCCCTGCTTCCAGAATTGTGAGAAAATAAAATTTCTGTTGTTTAAGCCACCTAACCTATGGTATTTTGTTATGGCAGCCTGAAATGACTAAGACAGTCATACACTGGGAAACAAGAGCTTTATAAATATACACATAGTTCTGCTTCAGTCACACTCACCATTAGTAGTCTGTCTCCTACTTGCAACCTTCCATCTTTCTGTGCAGCTCCTCCATCTATAATTTTAGTTACATAAATGCTGTTGTCTCCAGGAATGTGTTGGTTCCCCACACCTCCTGCAATACTGAAGCCTAAACCTACGGAAAAGAAACAGAAAAAGAAAAGCCTTGTATTTGTTTAAGAAAGTGCTATAAGTCACATTTCAGCAGTCGAAAAAAAATTAATCCTCAATTTATTACAACAGTAATAAATAACAATAAATTCTACTTCAATCAACTGTGTCCTTTAAACATTTGAAAGCTTGTTGATTAATGCTAATGAGGCAAAACACAAGTGCAATCCTGCCCACGTTTAGTCTATGGGCTTAACTTCATTGCTGCTGTTGTTACTCTAGCATAGAGAACAGAAGTCCTGCCAGTCATTTGGGTAGAGACCTAGATATTTCTGACATTTTAGAATGAAAAGTACAGCAATTCGAACATTCCACAAATTCTGAGATAAGAGCCATGAGGAAGATACATTGGATATCGGTGTAATAATTTCAGAGAGAAGATAAGGAAAAGAAGCTCGATGCTTGCCCTTCAAGTTTCCTTCTCTGGGTACCTTGTCATATTTTCACACTTCCTGGCACTTCCTGTTATTAACTTATAGTTAATAAAGAATGAACACAAACGAATCATCCCTGCACACAGTCTAAAGAATAAAGAAATAGATTATATACTTTGACTGCATTATGTTTGTAACAAACCACGAAATATGTAATCATTTTAAACATGGAAAATTTCCTTTTTTTAAAAAAAATTTTGTCTTTTGGAAATTTTCCACCTTGAGAGAAGAATTTTACTATGCTATGGCTTATAATTTTTTTCTTTCAGTTTTATTGAGATATAATTGACACGCAGTACTGTATAAGTTTAAGGTGTACAGCATGATGACTTGACTTATATACATCATGAAATGATTATCACAGTAAGTTTAGTGAACATCCGTCATGTCATATAGATACAAAATTAAAGAAATAGAAAAAAATTTTTCCTTGTGATGAGAACTCTTAGGATTTACTCTCTTAACTTTCATGTATAACATACAGCAGTGTTAATTACATTTCTCATGTTGTATGTTACATCCCTCGTATTATTTACCTTTTAAGTGGAAGTTTGTACCTTTTGACTGCCTTCATCTAACTCCCCCTCTCCTCTTCCCCCATCTCTTGGTAATCACAGATTTGATCTCTTTTTTCTGTGACTGAGTTTGTTTTCGAAGTATAATTGCCCTATAATACTATGTTAGTTCCTATTACACAACACAGTGATTAGATATTTCTACACATTTCGAAATAATCACCATGATAAGTCTAGTTACAATATGTCACCGTACAAAAATATTACATGGTTATTGACTATATTCCCCACATTGCACATTTCACAACCACTGACTCATTTATTTTGTAACTGGAAGTTTGTATTTCTTAATCTTCCTCACCTCTATCATCTCTCCTCTCCACCCGTCTCTCCTCTGGCAACCACTTACTTGCTCTCTGTATTTATCACTGTTTCCATTTTATGTTTGTTCTTTTGTTTTGTTTTTTAGATTTCCACATATAAGTGAAATTATACAGTATTTGCCTTTCTCGGTCTGACTTATTTCACTTAGCATAACATCCTCAGGGTCTATACATATTGTCATAAACTTTTATTTATATTAAACTATGGAATGATAATAAGAATAGAGTTATTAAAAATCATTATGAGGCCATTTTAAAAGAATGACTGATAGACTCTTTAAAAGTATAAGAACAAAAAAAATCTTTCTCAGAATATAACTGAATACACATTCGGTACAATACTTATAGCATATATTTTCATTGCATTTTGAAATGATAAGAATTAACATGCAAATTACTCAGAAAGATAGATATAAGTCAAAGACATTTGTAACTAAAGACAGAACATTTCTGTAACTTGCTTAAGAAATTAACCACCCCCCCACACACACACCCCTAGTTGCCTAGTTTTAAAAAACCACACACTTCTTTTATGATAAGACAATCATAAAAATTTTTGGCATTTTATACAACAATGAAAAACACTTTAAAAATACTCCATTTCACTATCCTTGTATTGAATAAATATTGAATATGGCTATGTGCTGCTCTTAAGATAGCATAAGTGATTAGTTAATGGAAAAATAATGGCATGGTAAATTATAAAGTAACACCTCTGGAATGATACCTGAAATGAAATGATTTTTTTGTTAAATTAGCTGTTAACAATAAATGGAAAATGGATTTAAATTGATAGGGCAATTAAAATAAGTGTTATTTCATTTCCTACTAGAGTGGGTAATTATTCTTTATTGATGCTTTGACATTGCATAGATCTATAAACATATTTGTTTCCCTCATATTTAAAGAATTTGTTTACCAAGTAAAAGATGACCAAGGGTAGATAAAATGTCCCCAGCTGGCTTTTCCTATGAAATTAAAAGTACATATCAGCTCATGTTTTCTAAAACTGTTACTTCATATTTATATATGATTATAGAAAAGCTTAAAAAACATATTTACAAAAGTTTCATAGCCACATGCTAGGATCAATCTACTGCATTTACAATAGTACAGAAGTCATTCCGAACTTTGGACAAAAGGTTAAAGAAAATTCAGGGACTCTGATTTACATCTACTATGCCAACAGTAAATGCCACAGCCGGTCTGAGTTACAGAAGAGCTAAGGAAACAAATTACCACTATAAACAAGGTTAAGTCCAACAAAGGGAGTAACTATGTAGTTGAGATTTGAAGTTGAAGATTTTACCAAGACAATGAAATCCCTGTGGATACTGTAGACATAAATATATCAGCTAAAAAGGAAACAACGTTTTTTCCGCTAAGATTAGGCTTAAGCGCTTCTTAACTGGTGACTCTGCTTAAGCTAAAGTATTTTTAGTAAGAGCCAGAGAACGGCTCTAAAGGTACAGAACTAAACATTTCCCTTAATTTCTCTTACTTTGGTGGAACATGGATACATTTAAAAATAATCAATATTTGGTCAACATTCAACCATATTCCAGATATTCAATTCAACATGATAGGTAAACGTATAGCTTATGTCTACATCCAGAATACAAGGTTATTTACAGGTGGAAGTATCCATCTGTGTTATAACATCGAATCTGGTCCTATCTATCCATCCATCCATCCATCCATCCATTCATTTATTCATTCATTCACTCACTCATATATCCACTCATTCAACAAGAATCTCCTGAGTACGTACCATGCACTGCATAACAGCTGCTATCAACTGTAGCCAACATAAATGTAAAGAAATGGATTGACCAGAAACAGTACAGAAATAATGATCCATGAGTTCATATGAGTGACTGTGGCTGAACCTGGCTGAAGCAATGCTCTAAATCCAGATGATGTCATTGCTTTTTGGAGGGCTGCTCTATGAAGACAAATGTGGTCTAGGTCCACCAAGCCATAAGACCAAATCTAAATGATCAGTTTGGAGGTACTGGTTTCCTTGCACATGCTCTGTGAAAGCAGGGGTAGTCTGTCTACATTATAGGATCATTCTCTACCCTCATTTGCTCATACTTCCTTCCTTCAATCCACTCTAGACACACTTACTGCCTTGATATTTCTAGAACATGCCAGACACACTCCCACCTTAGGGCATTTGCTCTAGCTGTTTCTGCTGCCTGGAACACCCTGCCTTCAGGCTGTTGTTAAAATTTCAATTTCTCTGGGAGCCTGACCCTGACCTCCCTATTTAATACTGTCCCCTAACAATCCATCCCACTTCCTTATCCTGCTCTATTTTCAGTGTCCCTTAGCACTTATTACCTTGTGATATACGATATAAATTATCTATGTATTTTATTTAATTTTTTATTGCCTATCTCCTTGGTGAAAATATAAACTCCAGATGACAGGGATTTAATTTTTTTATTTTTTATTTTATTTTGCAGTATGTGGGCCTCTCACTGTAGTGGCCTCTCCCGTAGCGGAGCACAGGCTCTGGACGCGCAGGCTCAGTGGCCATGGCTCACGGGCCCGGCCACTCCGCGGCATGTGGGATCTTCCCGGACCGGGGCACGAATCCGTGTCCCCTGACTCTCAACCACTGCGCCACCAGGGAAGCCCGAGAACGCATCTTTAAAACCAATACATCAGACTAAGTAACTAAAGAGTCAGCTGCCCTGACTTAGATCATACAGTGCTCATAAAATCCCAGCTCCCCTGTGCTGGAAATTGAGACAAAAATGCCTAGCGAACACTCAAAACCTGTATTTACAGCAAGATAAGCTAGAGCGGCCCCTAACAAGACAAATACAATGAGTATTATAACGATTTGAGTAAGGAACACTGATTTTTGGTAAGTGACCAATTGAGAGAATTGGATACAATACTGAAAAGATGTGTCCCTGATAAAGACATTGACTAATCAATTATAATATAAACTCAGTGAGCAGAGTTGGTAGGTCTCATCCTAAAATCGTGACCCTAACACTATCGACTGTGGAAAGTTTGGCTACTGAGAATAATACTAAACCTGCCTATGCATGTGTCAGTAATAAACAAAGCTGACACAGAACAGTATAAGTATTAAAATCACAAAAGGAAGTAAAATCAGTGGATATTTCAGTACTCTGGCAAAGGAAAAAAGCAAGTGAAATTTAAACACCTAATTCCCCAAACAATTAAAAACTGATCGGTTTGACAAACCTGAAGTGCAAACAATTTCAGGATTACATCTAGTGCACAAAGCTGGGTTCTTCTTTCCATATTTCCTGCATATCCCCAGATTGTATATCCTCATGTTAACACAGGAGGTGCAGGCGTAGGGAAAGGAATGTCTGAACGTTGTTTAAAGCCTTTAACTTAACCTTTTCCCATGCAAAATCTTTTCCTTCTCCTGTGAATAAAGAACACGAGGAACGATCCCAGTTCACCCTTTCCCCTTGGTGCCTGAGGAGCAGGTGTCAGTGGAAGGTGGAGGCCTGAAGGAGGAAGTCTTGAGAAAACGAGCTGATTCTGTGTGTGGGAAGCTTAGAATAAAAACCCCAATACCTGAAAGAGTCATGTGACTACAATGTACCCATATAGTCTTTATGGGTGTAAAGAACTAATCCCCATGATGTCTTATCATCTTTCATCAACATGGTTCAACTGCATTTTATATGACTTTACTAGGAGGGCACTCTGGGGCGCCTCCAAAAAATTAATATTATTAAGCAGACTGCTTCTGTCACAGTTCATCTAGGATCTGCAAGGTAGGGTGTTTAGTGTTTTACAAAAAAAAAAAATTCTACAGTGGTATTCTGTACATTCTGACTATACTATCCTATTTTATTAAAGGAAACACAGAATCCATCCTGAAGCCTGGCAGGCTTTGTTTTAGGAAATACAGGCAACCTAACTGCTGAATGCACATACATTTCACTTGACAAACAAAACAAAAACTTCACCTGCGGGTCTGGTCTACACAGGTAACAGACTACTTTACATCTCTTCTCCTTTAGAAAAAAATCATTGCTTAAAAAAATACCAAAAATGTGTTTAATTTGAGAGAATGATTAATTAATCATATCTACAGTGCCAGATGAGAGTAAAGACCAAAGCTGTATTTTCTTACTCTCTGGATTCTCCCTGGGTTCAAACGACAAAGTTCGGAGTTGAAAGAAGTGGCTCTGTTAAAAATGCCTTCGGCGCTGGCTAGGCAGGCTCAATCCTGCTTAAGGATCTCTCACAGATCACCTAATTCACTTACCACAGTCAATGTTCCAAGCTTTTCTCCTGACTATGTACCTCAAAATACCCACTTAGGGGGCTTCCCTGATGGCGCAGTGGTTGAGAGTCCGCCTGCCGACACAGGGGACACGGGTTCGTGCCGCGGTCCGGGAAGATCCCACATGCCGCGGAGCTGCTGGGTGCGTGAGCCATGGCTGCTGAGCCTGCGCGTCAGGAGCCTGTGCTCCGCAAAGGGAGAGGCCACAACAGTGAGAGGCCCACGTACCGCAAAAAACAAACAAACAAAAAAACCCACTTATACTTTCTGCCTAAAAAGAGGCATCACTCAATGCCTATTTTATTGTGAAAAGTCTCCATGTCTATACCTACCCTTTCTCAAAGGAATGAGTATCATTCCTCTTTTCTAAACCTAAATCTTCCCCTTCACCATTGAATTTTACTCATTATTCCCTTTTTTTCCCTTCTAGAATATTCAGTCTCTTACCATCAATGCTTTTCTTCTATTCTGGTTTTGACCATGCTTCTGTCCTATCCTAGAAAGATCTTCTCTTGGGACTTCCCTGATGGCGCAGTGGTTAAGAATCCGCCTGCCTATGCAGGGGGCATGGGTTAGAGCCCTGGTCCAGGAAGATCCCACATAATGCAAAGCAATAAAGCCCGTGCGCCACAACTACTGAGCCTGCACTCTAGAGCCTGTGAGCCACAACTACTGAAGCCCGCCTGCCTAGAACCCGTGTTCCACAAGAGAAGCCACCACAATGAGAAGCCCATGCACCACAACGAAGAGTAGCCCCCGCTCACTGCAACTAGAGAACGCCCGCACACAGCAACGAAGACCCAGTGCAGCCAGTAAATAAATTAATTAAAAAAAATAAATTAATTAAAAAAAAAATCTTCTCTTGAACTTGCTGCCTCATTTACTGTAAGAGCTGGAGTTTGTAAACAGTGATCTCCAGTTACTAACTCCATTTCCGTATCACACATACTTTCCTCAGTCTCCTCCATCTGACTCCGTATAACACAATCTACTCAAATGGCAGTGGTTATAGGTTGAATTACGCCTTTCAAAAGACAGACTGAAGTCCTAAGCCCTGTTACCTGTGAATGTGACCTTATTTGGAAACAGGGTTTTTGCAGATGCAATCAATTTAAGATGAAGTTAAATTGGATTCCTGTGAGCCCCAATCCAATGATTGGTGTCCTTGTAAGAAGAGGAAATTTGGACCCAGAAACACAGAAACACACAGAGAAGAATGCATGTGATGACAGAGGCAGAGAGCAGGATGGTACATGTATAAGCCAAGAAATGCCATGGAACAAACTCTCCCTCAGAGCTCTCCAGAAGGAATCAATCATGCTGGCCTCTTGATCTCAGACCTCCAGGCTCCAGAACTGCAAGAGAATAAATTTCTATTGTTTTAAACCACCCAAGTTTTGGTCATTTGTTAAGGCAGCTCCAGGAAATTAATACATCATCTAATTCTAATGGTCTAAGTGGTGGTATGTATATCTACCTCTTTATAATGAAATCACACACACACACACACACACAAGTTTGGGCACTTATCAACATAGCAGTGGTCATTGAAACTATGAAAATGGATTCTCCACAAGAAAGAGATTACAGAGAGAATAGGATTCTATAGTATGTGCCTTGGGGAATAACTATTATTTGAGAGAAGTGAATTTAGCCTGTATGCCCAGAGTTTCTGATTCAGAATATCTGGAATGTGCCCCCAAATTTGCATTTCTAACAAGCTCCCACGTGATGCTAATGCTACTGGTGTGAGGACCACATTCTGAGAACCACTGTTTCAGAGCAATAGAAAAAGATAAAATGAAGTGAGAAGTAGTAAAAGAAATATGAGAAGAAACGGGGCCGTATAATGTGGTGAGGGTAGGAATGTAAAAGAAATCAGTAGAGTTCTATGTAATGCAGAAAGAACAAAAACCCATCAAAGAACTGAAATTTCCGGTCCTTTTGGAGGAAGATTCTGGACGACTGGCTGGGCTCCTTGCCTGGTGGAACTGCTAGTTTGTAGTTACCTCACCCATTCCCATAATAGGAGGGGACGGCACAAAATGTGTAAATGTATTATATATATGTACATATGTCTTCTCTATTGCTACTTCATTAAATCAAGTGCTTATCCAATCATGCTTGCTTTAGTGTAAAAGGCTCATGACCACAATCCCTGATTCCAGTCTTCCCTGCCTGATTCTCCAATCCGTTCAGCAAAGATTTTCCAGGTTATTCTTTCCCTAAAATTCTACATCCATTGTGTTGCTCTGTTTCTTGAAATTGTCCGTCACTGTTCATTTTTTACAGGAATGCTATATCCCCTCTTCTCACTATTCCTTACTTCTCTGCTACTAAGCTTCCCCCCAAGCAAGATGATCTTGCTGTGCTGTTTTTCTACTGTTACTCCTGTTTCCCATCTGAAATGCCTTCACCACTTTAATTTTCAAGACCACTCAAGTCTTCGCCAACTCAAAGTAGTTCATTTCTAAGTTGAACCCCAGTAGAACCAATTATACGTATCAGCTTTTTCACATCTATTTAAATAGAATGAGTTAACTCATTCAACAAACACTAATTGATAACCACTCATGTGCCAAGGACTGCCCTATATATATTGTGGTTATATCAGTGAATCAGTGTTTATGGTTCTTTTCTAATGGAGAGTAAGGCAAGTAAAGAGGCAATGAAAACCTGGTGTGGTAAGTGTTGCTAGGAGAGGAACAGGTGCTAACTATAGGTCCTGATATCCAATCTGAGACCTAGAAGATGAAAGTGAGCCAGGAGAAAGGGAATGGGGAGAGAACATCCCTGCAGAAGGAAACATGCACTTAAAGACCCAGAGTTGGGAGATAACATGGCTTATTTGAGAAACTTATTTGAGAAATATTTCATGTGAAAGCAACAAGTAGTCTTAGTTAGAATACAGGCTGCAGGAGGAGAGGAACCATACCCCTTATACTCATCAATGTACACTTAGCCCCTGATACTATGCATAATAGTTTGGAATAAACGGAGACAGGAGGACTCTTTCTCCACTGAATTAGGAGGGAAGGAGAGAAGGATGGTGTAGATAAAGGTTAAGATTGGCTTAATGGCAGTACACTAAAGTCGCTCTCCTCTTCAATTTACTCTGATAACAAGAAAGTGTGGTACTGGCCAAGATGAGGGAAGTAGTGAGGTCAGAGATTTGAGAAAGTACAGAAGTTTTGAAATAGCTCTCAGGGAAGATGGAAGAAATAGTTGATTAGAGAAACAGAAAAATTGCAAGGAACTGTTGATTGTCTCGTTAGGGTTTAGTGACTATGAATTAATGATAGCACTATTCTAGTAACTTTTTTTCCTTCAGAAATTCTCAGCAGTCTAGGTGTAAGCACAGAAGGTGTAAGAAGTTAGATTAAATCACTTTTGAAATTAATCTTTTGTGTGCATTGATCTTCTCTCTTCAACTAAATCATACGATCCGAGAAAGTAGGGGTTGCATAAAATAGATCATCTTGTGCACACTGCTGGCATATGGTAATTGTTCAATACTTACAGGATGAATCAATGATTGAATTGTTCAAAGACCAAATGATCACATGGCATAGGTATACTTTTAAGTGTCAAGCATCTCACATTAACAGATGTGTATACTTTAGCAGACTGCTTTAGCTCAAGAAAAAAAAGTGACCAGAATAACTCATACTGAGCCTTTTAATGTGCCAACTACTGCCTCATGTGCTTGGGAATTCGTGAAGTGTCTATTGTATCTAAAGAAACAATAGAGATTACCAATGAGAAATGTATTTACTCTTTATCAAATCTAAGAATGATCAGCACTTCCTTGCCTGCATCCTTACAAAGGAAGTAACCTGCTCTGACCACAGCTGACTGCTCACGGGACAGTATGACAAAGTGTGATCAGATGTTCTCTTACTGGTTTACCGTCTATTTTATTGTACTTGAAATGGAATATCCTCCAAGCTTCCAGCATTTAAAAGTGATAGGCGCTGCCTTTACCTATCAACCACGTCTGCCTGAATGTTTTTTCCTAAGTTGACTCTAGTTGCCAATGTAAACCAAAGTCATTAATATCGACTCTGAATACGGTCCAGGCTGTTTGGAGGCATCTAGATCCCAACACATAAAGTTATCAAAAGTAACAGATTATTTGAGAGAGATAAAAATCAACTCATAGTTTGAAGTCTTGATAGGAATGTTCTAATTGGCAGGGTTGCTGCTGGGGAAATCAGAGCAGAAAGTCTGAATGGTAATTGGATGGGTCTTGATAAATTTCCATCCACAAAGGCTCTTATCCAGTAATACCTCTTCGGCAAAGTCCTTCCTAATACCCATCTTTTAAATTAAAGGTAATGTGTCCGTGACCACATTTAATGCTATTTCTCTCTCTCACTTTAAATGAGACATCATTTTCTATATTAAATGAGTTAATTATAGGAAGGGTTGATATTGAAAACATTTAATAGCTTGTATAGCATGGACACCAACCAATCAGAACAGGCGCCTGCCATAAACCACTACTGTGGTATGCAGCACCTAACTGTCAGCTCTGTTCTGGAAAAGTTTAATGTCCCCCATGTTGGACAGTTAGCATTTTGAATGTAGAGGGAATAATAACTCTTTTTAAAAATTTTATTCATTTTATTTTTGCCTGTGTTGGGTCTTCATTGCTGTGCGTGGGCTTTCTCTAGTTGCGGTGAGTGGGGGCTACTGTTCGTTGCCCTGCGTGGGCTTCTCATTACGATAGCTTCTCTTCTTGCAGAGCACATGCTCTAGGCGCCTGGGCTTCAGTAGTTGCGGCACGTGGGCTCAGTATTTGTGGCTCGTGGGCTCCAGAGCGCAGGCTCAGTAGTTGTGGCACATGGGCTTAGCTGCTCCACGGCATGTGGGATCTTCCCGGACCAGGGCTCGAACCCGTGTCCCCTGCATTGGCAGGCAGATTCTTAACCACTGCACCACCAGGGAAGCCCAATAACTCTTTTATTTATGTTCCCCACGAGCATTAAGAACAAAGTCTATACTCCAAAACTGATTTTTAAAATGAATGAATCAAATAAAAATCACTGAATCCTTTTTCCATAAGTATACTTTAATGAACTGTGAAGGAAAGGGCTCAGGCTGGTAAAATAATATGGTGAGTTACTTCATTCATTCTTTAAAAAACATTTAAGTTCCAGGCTATATTAGTTTTCTACAGCTGTTGGAACAAAGTTACACAAAACTGGGTGACTTAAACAACAGAAAATTATTGTCTGACAATTCTGGAGGCTAGAAGTCCAGATCAAGGCATCTGGTTCTGCCTGAGGGCTGGAGGAAAATCTGTCCCACGCCTCTCTCCTAGATTCTGGTGTTTGGCTGACAATCTTTGGCATTCCTTGGCTTATAGAGGCAACACTCCCACCTCTGCTTTCATCTTCACATGACATTCTCCCTGTGTATGTGTCTGTCTCTGTATCCAACTTTCTTCGTTTTATAAGGATACCAGTTATATTGGATTAAGGCCCACCAAAATGATCTCATCTTAACCTGGATCATCAGCAAATTTCCTACTTTCAATTAAGGTCACATTCAAGGGTACTGGGAGTTAAGACCTCAACATCTTTTGGGGGGACACAATTCAACTCATGACACTGGCGCTGGGAAAGATTACTATGAAGAAGACACAGTTCTTGTCCTCGAGGAGCTCACAGACCAGAGTGGAGGAAACGAGAAGTAAACAGAACATAAGCAAACGTTTTCAAGAAAAGGCAGATAGCAGAGTCAGAGAAAACTTCTTGGAGATAGTGACAACTGAGCTGAGCCCTGTTGAATGGCTAGAAGAAAGACAGTTAGGAACTCTAAGCAGAGTGAGGGAGTAGCTTGTAGAGAGGTGATATGGCCTTGATCATTATAGTCAAAGGAGTGAAGGGGGTTAGGAGGAAATACTGAGCATGGAAGCTGGAGAAGCAGAGGCTCGTGAAGGTCCCGAGGTGCTCTGTTAAGGAGTTTGGATCTTGTATTAGTGGCAATGGGTAGCCTTTGAAGAGTTTTAAGCAGGGGCATGACACGATAAGATTTGGTCCACACCAGTTTTCCTCATTAGTGTTTGCTGTTGTTTTAAAAATACATGAAATTATATTCTGTGAGGGATGATGTTCTACCTTTTGTGATAAAGCATAATTTTTTCCTTCCCACATTTTTGTCTTTTCTTCACTATATCCAGTTATCACTCATTAAAACTCACTTGGGGGGCTTCCCTGGTGGCGCAGTGGTTGAGAGTCTGCCTGCCGATGCAGGGGACGTGGGTTCGTGCCCCGGTCCGGGAAGATCCGACATGCCACGGAGTGGCTGGGCCCGTGAGCCATGGCCGCTGGGCCTGCGCATCCGGAGCCTGTGCTCCGCAACGGGAGAGGCCACAACAGTGAGAGGCCCACATACCGCAAAACAAAAACAAAAACAAAAACAAAAACAAAAAACTCACTTGGGGAGACTTTTTGTCTCTCAATCCCATGTTCATGATTTAGTTTGAAATATTAGCTTTTCCTGGCTTCTCCCCCTCCCCCGTTCTGTTTGTCATAGCTTACCCATAAAAACCAAACTTCAAAAGATACAATATAACATCAACAGGCATTTGTAATCTGCTAAGAATCTAAACAGCTAACCCCAAATTCATTTATAAGCTTGTTTTAATCCACCAAAGATTTCAAATGGGCATTTTCAGCAGATGTCTGACTTCACTACTTCACTTAATCATCCTTACGGGGCTCTTTGTAAAAGAGATAATTGGAAAATCTGGATTCATCTTAGGTCCTAGGAAAGAGTGAGAGTTATGTAATTGAAAAAATTACACAAGTACCTCTTTTTGCAAGGACATTTTGCTCACTATGAAACAATGAAGGACTTACACACTATGGCTCAGATTTATGAAGTGGCTAACCAATATTTCCAGTATTTGTTGTATGATTTCAGATATGCCAAAGAAGATGTTTGAAACTATTGAGTAACAGAGGCTCCCTTATTACATTATGTATGACGAGTGCTAGTATCTTCAATTATACAACAATTGAACTAAAGCACTTTTGCTTTGCCATAAAAACTGTTTCATTGGGACTAAAAATCTTTTGTATCGGTTGTTAATTTTTACAACGAATTATTCTATGTTGCATATCTAGTTGCACAAAGCAAACAGCATGTGCCTTTGGCTTTAATTTTATACTTTCACCTAAATAGGTTTAATTTTTCACAAAGAAATCCTGGTATAGATTTGAATCTCCTTAAGGATTGCTTAACAAATCTGAGAAAGAACAAAGCAGGAAGCATCACATGTCCTGACTGCAAGCTATAAAGGTATAGTAATTAAAACAGTATGGCACTGGCATAAAAAGAGACAAACAGATCAATGGAACAGAACTGAGAGCCCAGAAATAAACACAAGCATATATAGTTAACTAATTTGACAAGGAATCCAAGACTACTCGATGGAGAAAAGTCAGTCTCTTCAATAAAAGGTGCTAGGAAAATTGGATATCCACATGCAAAAGAGTAAAAGTAGATTGCTATTTTACACCACTCATAAAAATTAACTTGAAATTGATTAAATATTTAAATGTAAGACCCCAAACCATGAAACTCCTAGAAAAAATTTAGGAAAAAAACCCTCCTTGATATGGGTCTTGGCAATTAAATTTTGGATATGACACCTAAAGCATAAGCAACAAAATAAAAAATGAACAAGTGGGATTACATCAAACTAAAAATCTTCTGCATGGCAAAAGAAACAATCAGCAAAGTGAAAAGATAACCTACAGAATAGAAAAAATATTTGCAAACCATATATCTGATAAGGAGCTAATATCTAAAATATATAAAGAACTCATACAACTCAATAGCGAAAACAAAATAAAATAGAACAAAACGACAAAACAAACAAAAAAAGACACCCCCCCCCCCCAAACAACAAACCTACAAAAAATAATCCAATTAAAAAACAGGCAGGGCTTCCCTGGTGGCACAGTGGTTGAGAGGCCGCCTGCTGATGCAGGGGACATGGGTTCGTGCCCTGGTCCGGGAAGATCCGACATGCCGCAGAGTGGCGAGGCCTGTGAGCCATGGCCGTTGAGCCTGTGAGTCCGGAGCCCGTGCTCCGCAACAGGAGAGGCCACAACAGTGAGAGGCCTGCGTACCGCAAAAAAAAAAAAAAAAGATGCTCATATTACTAGTCATTAGGGAAATGCAAATCAAAACCACAATGAGATATATGAGATATCACCTCATACCTCTTAGAAAAGCCACCAACAAAAAGATAAGAGATAATTGCTGGCGAGGATGTGAAGAAAAGGGAAACTTTGCACATGCTTGATGGAACTGTAAACTGGTATAGCCACTGTGAAAAACAGCATAAAGGATTCTCAAAAAATTAAAAGTGGAACTATCATATGATCCAGCAATTCCACTTCTGGGGATATATCCGAAGAAAACAAAAACACTAACTGGAAAAGATACATGCACCCCCATGTTTGTAGCAGCATTATTTACAAGAGCCAAGAAACAATCTAAGTGTCTGTGACAGATGAATAGATAAAGAAGTTGTGGTATATATATACACAATGGAATATTTTTCAGCCGTAAAAAAATGAGGAAATTCTGCCATTTGTGACAACATGGATGGACCTTGAGGGAATTATGCCGAGTGAAGTAAATCAGAGAGAGAAAGACAGATACTGTATGATCTTACTTAAATGTGGAAACTAAGAACAACAAAAAAACTCACAGAAAATCAGAGCAGATTTGTGGTTACCAGAGGTGGGGCTTAGGGGGAGGAGGAATTGGAAGGAGGTGGTCAAAAGGTACAAACTTCCAGTTAGATAAGTAAGTGCTGGGGATGTAATGTACAGCATGATAACTACAGGTAACATTGCTCTATGATACCCAGGAAAGTTACTAAGAGAGTAAACCCTAAAAGTTTTCATCACAAGGAAAACATTTTTTTTCTTTTTCTTTTTATTGTGCCTATATGAAATGATGGATGCTAACTAAACTTATTGAGGTAATCACTTCACAGTATATATAAATCAAACTGTTATGCTGTATACCTTAAACTTGTATATGTCAATTATATCTCAATAAAACTGGAAAAAAGATATGCCATAATTTACATGACAAAATAATAAATGGACCTTTGGAACAAGTCACTTACTCTCAATAGGTCTATTCCCTAATATATAAGATGGATATGATAATATATGCCATGACCACTGTGTGCCTACCGGCATTAACCTTAGTTCTGTCATTTAGCATCTGTGTGACTTTGTAAAAAGTTGTTTGGCTTCTCTCAGCATCAGTTTTACCAGGAGGATAACAGTCACCTCATAACATCACAGCAAGAATTGATTATGATAATGTATGAGAAGGAACCGCACAGTGTTAAGTAGTGGTATTCAAAGAATATCCATTGTCTTTGCCTTCCTTCTCCAGATTGTAATGAGAGTCAAATGTGATAATAACTCTTTATAAACTGTAAATCGCTTATATTTATATAAACCTATATATATTTATATAATATATAAATATATAATATATATATTTATATAAACCTAATAATACCTAAGTATTATTAATGTATAAAGTATGATAAAATACTAGAATATAAAGTGAGTTATCAGACACACAACTGTGAGATCATTTATTTCCTAAACTCTCTTAAAATGCTGTTATTCATAATGACAATTGGTTTATCCCATGTAAGACAGTGAGATTAAATACAGATCTGGGTTCAATCTCTTCCTCATATCATCTTCTTAGTGAATCATCTCCAGTTACTCTACACTTTGCTTAAGTTGTGAGTTCCTTAACTTGTTCTACATGTACATGATATAAAGTTTAATTCATGATGTCTGTACATTTGCAATTGTGCTGGCATTGGCAACACAATTCCAAATGTTCAGAAACTATGAATATATATCAATAATTGACACAACTAGTACATATCTTTCAGAGATATGTGTTCAGCAATTTTGGGATATGAGTCTCTTTCAGACAGCTGTGGGTAGATGGAGATTTAATGAGGATTTGGTTTAACCACTGCTCTAGAACATTCCTCACTCTCCAAAAGATCACCAAAGACTTTTTATAAGTATATTGGAGAAAATTAAAGAAACAGCTTCACAATAACACCTATGACACAACAGGTAATGCAGTAAAAGCTTTAAGTGTTTTAAGAGAAATAGAAGAAAGAAAAATATTTTTTAAAAAGCTTGACAAAGGAAGTCAGGTGAATTCATACTATACTACCAAAATTAAATTTGAGTGATGGTTCTGTCTTCCAGCATGAAGTTTACACTCTGGGTAGGACAAAACGAGGGGTAATATAGGGCTTCCCTGGTGGCGCAGTGATTGAGAGTCTGCCTGCTGATGCAGGGGATGCCGGTGCGTGCCCCGGCCCGGGAAGATCCCACATGCCGCAGAGCGGCTGGGCCTGTGAGCCATGGCGCTGAGCCTGCGCGTCCGGAGCCTGTGCTCCGCAACGAGAGAGGCCACAACAGTGAGAGGCCTGCGTACCAGAAAAACAAACAAGCAAACAAGGAGTAATATAGATTTAAGATGAATAGAGATCCATTCAAATAAATGGACAGGTTGTTATTAAGGTATATCCCTCTCCCTTTTTAATTTTAAATTTTTGTGCAGCCACATCTAGTGGTCCTGTCTTAATAGACAGTTTTTCTGCTTAAAGTGGGAATCAATCAGGCAATACCCAAATTACTTCTCTTTCTGATATTCTGTGCCCAGAAAATATTGGATATTTAATATATATTTGACTAAATGAATAAACATTCATAACTGTCAATTTCTAATTAAACAAGTTGTCTTAAGAGATGTCTGATTCTTTTACCCCTTAACTATAGTTTTTTATATCTTAATTCACGTTACTAGGACACATGCTGTACCCTATTGGCCCTGATTTGGGAATTTTGTGGTAAAATATACCTAGAAGATCAGAAATGTTAAGATATAAGCACTGCTTATTAAGATTGTGAGAAGTATGTCCATCTGCATCATGGTGATCTTTCCATTTTATTTCAATATCTCCTTCTACATTTGTCACGATATTCTGGTATTACAGAGGCAAAAAAAGACAAAAGCGATGATTCTAGAGGTGAAAGTATAAAAATATATCCATAAAAATATGAACTAAAGTTCCCAAGTCTCTCATCCTAAAAGGAGCATACTGGGTACTTCTTATTCTGTCATTTATATAGTATATTTTTCTTTCTGATCTATTCTGTTTTGGGGCTGTATAACTTGAAGGACTAATTTAGCAATGAAATCTAAGCTGCCTACTAGTTTCACCAAGAATGCATTTTCATTTGATTCCTACAGGGGTCAGCAGATAGCAGCTAAAGTGGAGGGTCCTTGGGTGGGTGACCAAGTCAACTGTGCTCTCCAGTTGGACACTAAACAGAGCAGCATCTTAAAAGACTACTCCTTTCAGAAAATGAATATTAAATAAGATAAATTTGTGAGGAACGATAATGATATTTGTATTTATTATTTACTTTATGCCAGGCACTATGGTAAGCATATTTCATATGCTATGAATATATCATTTAACCTCATTAAAAAAAGAAAAAAAGAATGAGGAAGGTATTATACCATTTTTTCAAATGAGAAAATAAAGATTAAAGAGGTCAAGTAATTTTCTCGAGGTCAGAAATTTAATAACCAGGGGACCAGGACATGAACCCAAGACTGTGGCAGCAAAGTCTTTGCTCTTAACTACTGTTCTAGTCTGCCTCCCAGCCTGTGCATCGTGTTCCACTTCGGCAAACTCTAAAACGTTCTACATATACGCACCACTCTTGGCAAGTGTAGCGAGAAATCTAAAGAGAAAGGTATGAAAATACTCATCTTTCTCACACTGGACATTAGCTGAAGCTCAGTTTTAACTGTAACGTGCATTGTTAAATTTTTAACTTATTTAAAGATTTCAGGCAATGACATCAATGATTACGACCATTGACATTTGTTTCGTGTGAAGCAATCTGTGACGTGCATTTCAATAGAACTGAAAGTTGATGTGCTAGGAAAAGTCCTAACTCCTTTCTTAAATACTGCACCAAGTGAAATATGCCGACATAAATTTCAAAACAATGTATTTTTCATTTGGCATGAATCCTAAATGAGAGAAATCAAAATACCTATTGACTCAGTATAAACACTTGAATGTTATTGTTAATTATATACTGTGTCTTTGTACTTAGTGGTTCCGGAAGTCTTGATTCAATCAATTAATTTTAATGTGTAACTGGGTACACAGTTCTTACATTATCAAGTCGTGTACTTGATCACATTAAAAATTGACTTTAAATTCCAAGTAAAACTGTGTAATCTTCTTCTTGTCCCTGTCTTATATTCTTTCACTATTTTATTTACTTTGAAAAGCATGAAGAATATTTATGGTCACTGTAACAAAAAATAAAACAAGGTGAGTGAACCTAAAAAATGTTGTTTGATTTTGGTAATATTCATTTAAATATGCATTGAGAGAATACAGTAAGACAGTGAAAACAATTTTTCTCTTCTCCCTCTTTGAGAAGATTCTTTACTGTCATTTAGCATTTTCAGTCATTTGAATCAGTGATATCTCAGGATATTTTCCAGGGCTAGGACAAGGCTTTGTATCTAGGAATAAAAACAATTTGATTCTAAACTGTTGAGAGAGTGAGAAAAAAACCTCAGTCCTTCAGTGACAGCAGAGCGCATTACCAAATGAGGCGATGAATGTGGTCAAATACATTTGGATGTGCTCTATGAATGCAAGAGATAGTTATTAAAACCTTGACACTAAAAAATACTGCCAACCATTAGCATTAATGTTTTCTGTTTGTCAAATAAAGTGCATGTCCATAGCACATATGGTTTAATTGAAAACAAGTAAAATATAACACGGATTGTATTTTCACCAAATGTTTCAATTAATTTGATTTTGGAGCAGTAATTTGCTGGATGGAACTTATTCCTTATGCTGATTAAAGTCTAAGGATAAGATATTTTCTGTAAGACTTATAAAAAAACAATAAAACATATTGTTTAGATTTTAAATGGACAGTTCACTTGCTTTTTACGGCTAACAAAATCTGCTAAGGGTATTTTTTGAAGGTGATTAACTTGCATCTAAGAATAAATAATTTCCCCAATATAGTAGTTGCCATCAAACAATTTAGTTACTGTTTCTCTGTTCTCAGCCATTTGCAAGTATCCTCATATAGTCCAGGCCATTGTGCAATAGTTGTAAAAGAGCAGAAATATAGACTCATTTTTTCCCAAGAAATGTACAGAGTAGGAGAAAAACAGGGAGTCAAACTAATCTTAGGTTCCTGTTTTCTCTGGAAAACTTTGTGAGACTTCCAATATCACTAACCTTGACTGCCACTGATTCACTCAATGGCTGCACTTTGTGGCATTTATATACTGCATGGAGGCATTACTACTGGAGGCTTTGGAATTCAGTTGGCCAACGCACTTGAGATTCACCCCCGGCCTATCAAGGAGATTATGTAGCTGTGGTTTGTCTCAGTTCCTGTCAAAATAGTAAGTGTCTCAAAACAGGGCCTGTGGTTAGGTGGAAGGGGAGAATAGTAAATTTAAAATTACTCTCAGTAAAACACTACATAGGAACAAAGGGTAGGAAAGCAGGATCAGCCAGAAAAGTTAAACAGAAAAGACGTTGAGTGTCTTGCTTCACTTGGCCCATTGACCTATATAATCAAAGAATCTTATCGTTGAAAGGGACCTTGAAGTTAAAATTAATCCAACCTCCGCTTTGGGTTTACGCATGTGGTTGTGTAAGTCAGTGGTCCCCAACCCTTTTGGCACCAGGGACTGGTTTCATGGAAGACAATTTTTCCATGGACGGGGGGTCGGGAGGGAGACGGTTCAGGCAATAATGTGAGTGATGAGGAGCCATGGGGAGCGGCAGATGAAGCTTTGCTTGCTCGCCTGCCGCTCACCTCCTGCTGTGCGGCCTGGTTCCTAACAAGCTGTGGACTGCTGCCAGTCTGTGGCCCAGGGGTTGGGGACCCATGGTCTAAGCCTTTCCTTGAATACTTTGTAACCAAGATGGAACCATTAAAACTTTTTGCTATGTGAATCAAATAGCTGTAATGCTACAGCTTCTACCTACTCATTCCAGTTCTGTCTTCTGAAGGAAAAGAGAGTAAAAGTTGGATCACCCATGAATATGGATAATGGCCCTTCAAACAGTGGAACTAACTTAGAAGGGATTCTCCAAGTCATCTGTTCTTTCTCCTTAATTTTACAATTAGGTAAACCAAGACTTCTAAAAATGAAGTGATTTTCAGAGTCACAAAACTGTTTAATTATAAAACCTGAAATAGAAGCCAGGCTGGGTTACTCCAAAAGCAGGAGTTTTGAAGCCAGCTGTCACAGCCACCCTTGTCTTCTTTGTTCTGAGCTAAGCAAACCAGTTTCTTCTAATTTTTATCTTGAGACATGGCTTCTAGACTACAGAGTATTCTGGATATCTTCCAGTTCCTACTATGGGCTAGAGACTGCGCTTCACAATGAGGACAAGTACCTAATATTGAGGAACTGATAGATAATCAAATGATTCTAGAGTGGAAGATAATAAAAAAAAATTAACTGTGACACAAGGTATGAAGTAATATGTCTAAGTAGTACATCTAAATTTCTATTGGGAACATGGATGTCAGAATGATTGCAGAGTGTTACTGAAGTGCTATTTCAGTGAACAGAACTAATGTAATCTCTTCAACAGCAGCAATAGTATAGTAGAAGTCCCTTACTTTAGTTAAGGACTTGACGAATTAACCAAAACCCATCATTCTATTGACTGGACCAGGGCATGCTAGATGTTTATGGTTAGGAAGCTACACTTGAACGTACCTTCACAGTGTTCCTCACAAAGTAGAGCTGTACACTTACCAAGTAGAGTTGTACACCGACCTAGTAGAGTTGTCTACAGTAAGTCCCCTACATACAAATGAGTTCTGTTCTGAGAGCTCGTTCATAAGTCCGATTTGTTCATAAGTCCAACAAAGTTAGCCTAGGTACCCAACTAATGCAATCGGCTATATAGCACTGTACTGTAATAGGTTTATAATACTTTTCACACAAATAATACATAAAGAACAAACAAACACAAAAAATAAAAAACACATTTTTAATCTTACAGCACAGTACCTTGAAAAGGACGGTAGAACCAGCTACATCACTGCTGCTTTTACACTTGCTCCCAAACATCCGGGGCTTGAAATAAAAATACTGTACTACTGTACTCTATACAGTACTGTAAAGTACACAAAAGCACAACCACTTGCAGGGGATGCACACATGTGACAATGTACGTCAGACACGCGAACTAACTTACGTGATCGGACAAGCGAACGCCCTTTGGCATCTTTGAAAGTTCGCAACCTGAAGGTTCGTATGTAGGGGACTTACTTACCGAGATTCATCTGAGGTTGTTACCAAGCTCATTTACCTCCCTTTTACTTGTTAATCACGTCACTTATTGCTGTAATTATGTAATTTGATTAACTATTCTGTGAATTGATGAAATACTAGTCTGCAAGAGTTGTTTCTATAAAGTGTAAGGTGGTTGTTTTGGAAAACTTAAAAGCAGGTTGTTTTTACAAATGCTATCATATTAATGTGGGCAAGGCAACTGTAAAAGATTGAGAAAACCCCCCACAAAGTCTAGAAGTATTTTGACACTTAGATTATATCCCCAATGTCTTTGATTATTGGTATATTTTATACATGAAGAAAGGTGGGTTGTTCCCCTTCTACAAAATTGTTTTGACTATTCTAAGTCCTCTGTTATGTGAATAACTGAACTGATGACAGAAGAGCCTGTATTTCAGAGAATTATTTTCTTTAATAATTTCTTAAAACATAATACTTCTGTTGCATAGTTTGCATATTTATTGTCCTTTTATCAGATGTGATTGGCAGCAGTGGCATAGAAATTGACCACCACATACACACAAAATGATGGGGACCTCTAAAAATGGGGACCACTTAAAAGAAAAATTGGCCGTTTAATATACATTCATATTTTAAATGAAAATAAAATGTCTAAAGAGTTTTTTCAATAACTGACCAGCCAATGATCTTGTTCCTATTAGATATGTGGGTTCTTGTTGACTGTGTACCATGTGCTAGGCACAGTTCTGAAAGCTTTGCATGCATTATTTTACTTAATCCTTAGACCAACTATTACTCTAATTTAACAGATCGGGAGTCTTAGAGATGTTTGATAAAGTGCTCACAATCTCACAGCTGATAAATGGGAAAGATGGCTTCCTAATCAGGTCTTGCAAAATACGCAATTACAAAATATACTTTTTCTTTCGCCATCCGATGTAAAGCAACCATATTTTTTGGCATATGTGCACCCTACTCCCGACACAGGCTTCTTTCTCTTCATTTAATTTTGAGGTGAGAAAGGCTGACATTTTCTGCACCATCTATTTCCACCTTCACAGTTTTTATTTCCCATTCTGGAAGGACCCCCTTCCTCTCTTTACTTATTTGAATACATATACTCTCAGATCTAACTCCTCATTAATTTTTGCGAGAAGTTGTTACAAAGGAAACCAATTCACATTGCTTTCCTTCTACTTTTAACTTTTATAGAATAGCATCCAACGTGGAATCTTATCTATTCAATCATTCACCTACCTATTCATCCATTCAATAAATATCGAAGTGTCAAGCCATGCTCTAGGTACTCAATAAATACTAAATAGATTGATTTTACAAGACAAAAATTCAGAAGCAGAGGATACTATGGTTCCATTCATTCATATTACAATTATTCATGACCACCTAGTATGTGAGGCATGGGCCAAGTAGAATGATTATTAAATGTGACAGCTCTATTACTGCTTATTAATTTAGCATTTACCATGTGTCAGGCACTGTTCTAAGAAGTTTGTATGTATTAATCTTTTTAAAATTGTCACATTACTCTCTGAGATAGATACGATTATTATCCTCATTCTGTTGATGAGGAAACAGGCACAAGAGATCAAGTGAAACCTTCCCAAGGTCATGTAGCAAGAATGTAGTGGAGCCAGATTCATACTCATGTAATCTGAATCCAGTGCTTGGAGTCTTAATCGATACACTCTACTGCCTATATAAGCAGAGAGATTCATAGAAGTACTCTGTGCTCAGAAAACATCTAGGAGGATATTCCCCAATGGAAGTAACTTTTTCTACTGGATTTTGAAGGAAGATTAGAAGTTAACCAGGTAAGGGTACCCAAGGAGAGAAAAAAGAGAGAGAATGGCACTTTGGGGAAACAAGTATGTCAATTCATCATTGCAGAGAATTATAATTTCAAACTGGGAGAAGCAGTGAGAACATCAAACCAACAGATTTTAAAGAGAGGCATTTAAAAAAGTTTGTAAATAAGCATAGCTTTCTCAAATATTAGTCTATTTGAATAATGCATTCATTTAATAAAGCATAGCCTCTCCTATAAGTTCACAGCAAATTATAAACAAATAAAGGAAATGAGCAAGGATAAATTCACAGGGAATTTTAAAGCCACATTACATATAAATGAAACCGGTCACAATTAGAAAGAGGTTCTCTACTACATTTTCAAGTGAAAGTCCATTTATTTTTCCCCTTTTCTAATTATCACTCTAAGGTCAAATATTTGAAGAATGTCTTCTATATTATGTACCTAACCAAAGTGGAGGTTCTAAATCCAGGCTGTAAATAAAAAGAGCAGCAATTCTCATGCAGATCTTGTTATTTCATTTATCCAACTAGCTACTTTGGAGTAATATCAATGGAATGACTACCATAGCCCCAGGTGGCCTAGTAGTTCACATGAAGGTTACATTTTCTACCAGAAAGTAAGCCTTTAAATTGTCCCTTTAGGTACCGAAAAAAGAATTCCACATTCATTCAGTGATCACCACCACCTTAAAGGAGAAAATGGACAATTAAGGTAATAACAATAGCAACAATTTATTTAGTGCTTACTATGTGTCAAGCACTGGCCTAAGCACTTTACATCCTATATTTCAGCACTTTAAACATGTCATTCATTGGCCTCTGACTTCTATTGTTTCTGATGAGAAGTCATTAATAATTCTTGTCATGATTCTCCTATATGCCAAGTATTTGATTTCTCTGGCTGATTTTATTACCTTATCTTTGGTTTTCTGCCGTGTCTGTGTCTCTGTGATCTGTTATTACAGTAGTCTATTTTATTTGTTTGTATTTCCTCTTTGGAGTTTACTGAACTTCTTGGATCTCTGTGTTGATATCTTTTATTCAATTTGTAAAAATTCTAGCCAATATTTTTCTTTTCTTACTCATTTTCCCTCTTGTTTTATGGAACTCCAGTTGCACATATGTTAAACTGCTTACTACTCAGTGATCTTACAGGCCACTGAGCCTCTTTTCCTTTTTTTTTTTCAGTCTTTTTTCTCTTTGTTTCAGTCATGTTTAAGTCCGTAAGTTCACGATATTACTAGTATTGATAATAATAAAAATGATAATAATACAACTAATTGGTCACCTTTTGAGGGTGACAGGGAACTAATTCATAACCTTATAAACTTGGGAAATAATAGGAAAGAATTAATCACTTATCCTGACTTTCCTATATTAACTGTATAACTATAATAGATGAGGGGAAGTAGTCCTTAATAAAAAATTCCAGATAATAAATGAAAACATACTGGTAGAACTACAATAGTGCCATTTTCACCTCTTAATGAAATAATACAATTAAAAATTAAACACCAGTATTGGCTAACATTAAAAAAGAGTGAAAATTAGTATTACTTGTTTCTTTATAAAAGAGCATACCACCACTTACAGTCTTGTCAAAAGGATCACACATGAGTCTGATTATACCTCTGGATCCAGCTGCCGATTTGGGGGATATATAGAGAGAGAGACATGTTGAACTATATCACGAGTTATTCAAGATGTGTAGACTGGGAAACTCTACAGGTCAAATGGCTTGGGTTCTTCAGCAGATAAACTATAAGGAAAATAAAGTGATGGAGTGGGATTCTGTAAACCCCAGACTTAAAAGACACATGAAGCTAAAAAAAAAAAATTGGACAAGACTAAAATAGAGTATCCAGGGGTACATAAAAACAAAGAAATGGATGATATAAAGAAAGGGAAGGAAGTGATTACTATAAAAGTCAGGTTAGTGGTTACGTTTGTAGGAGGAAAGGAGTCGTGATTACAATGGGGCCCATAGAAAGGTTTCTGTTGTCTGGCAAAGTTCTTGCCTTGTTCCAGGTGGTGGTTACAGGATGTTTGCCTTATAATAATTATATAGAAATAATTCAGTAAGCTACACATTTATTTTGTGTGGGGTTTTTCTGTATCTGTGTTTTGTTTCACAATAATATGGTAAAACAGACACACACAATACATTGTTCACTATCCTCTATGTGTGTATGTATTTGTAGAGATTATATACAGGTTAGGAAGGAGGAAGAAAAAAGAAGTGCTTTAAAAGCTGACTTTAGTTTGAACTGGTTGTTTTAGGAGAATATAAAATTTCCTGTTCGTCCAATAATAGCTTTCTGGTTAGAGAAAATTCCTGGGTGGACTTTTAATTTTGTCAAAATTGGTCTCAAGAATGAACTGGTTGGGAGAGGATGAAACCAAAAGAGAATTACATTTTCTACAAAATAAAAGATCAGGAATTTTAGAATGTTTCCCTTGCAGGTGTAGAGAGAAAGATGTAAGGAGGATTTTTTTCTTGAGAGAGGGTGTGTCATGGGTTGAATTGTGTCCCCAAAAAGATGTTTAAGCTCTAACCCCAGTATCTGTGACCTTGTTTGGAAATAGGGACTTTGTATGTGACTGGGTTAATATGGGGTCATTAGAGTGGACCCGAATCCAATATAACTGTGTATTTATAAAAAGGGGAAATTTGAACATGGAAACAGTCACATACACAGGGAAAACAGCGTGTGAAGATGAAGGTGGGGTGGGGTGATATATCTCTAAGACAAGGAATGCCAAAGATTGCCAGCAAACTACTAGAATCTAAGAGAGAGGCATGGACCAGATTCTCCCTCACAGCCCTCAGAAGTAATCAACCCCGCTGACTGACACCTTGGTCTTAAATTAGCCTCCAGGACTGAGAAACAATAAACTTCGGTTAAGTCTCCCAGTTTGTGGTACTTTGTTACAGCAGCCCTGGTAAACAAATACAGGGAAAGAACAGGCTAGGGCAAAATGAGGGCAAATTCTGGACTTAAGGGAAAGGTACCAGGGAGAAATTCCCTGTGGTGAGATTGTTGAAGAACTTTGAGACTAGAGGTGGCCAGGAAACAATTTGCAGCCTACAACATACAGGCTGAGGGCTTGAAGGCTTACTGAGATACCAAAGGAAAGGGTGCTTCCAGAGGGCAGAGAAGTTTGTGACATAAAGGTTGTAAATCTAGACGTATATTGAGGATAGCACGTGCTTAGGTGCTATGTATATTTATTAATATATTCATGGGGAACAACTGCATTTATACAGATAAGGTATGTGTGTGTGTTACCGAAGAAGTATATATCTACATATATTAAACCTATAATAAACCTATTTTTTATTTGCTTGTCTCTTTGTATATTAACATGTATACAGAGAGCACATGAATATGTACATGTCTCAGTGTGAGAAACAGAAAAAGTCCTCTTCATTCAGAGGCTTCTATCCCTCACAGCCGGAAATAAAACAAGCTGAAAGGCAACTAAAAAGATGAAATCACTGTCAAGGACAGGCACACAAGGAAAGCGGTTTTATTTTTAATGTTTTGAAGTCACGAGAGTTATTTCTGCCACTGTACTTCTTGGCTATTTTCCTTTTTTTCATTTCCAGTGTTTGTCTTTCATGCCTTGTGGGCAAGGACGTTTGTATCGCTATCTGCATAGCACCACCCCTCCCCCCCAAAACGTCTCCCATTTCAACCCTCTCTGGGCAGCTTCTCTGCATATAAAGACCATAAATTATAACTGTTGTCATTAAGTGACTGTGTGGGCAGCTCTGCTGGTTACATTTTCAAAGCTTTAATGTACTAGAGCCAATTACAAGGGCAATTAGAGGGTGACTTCTCACAATGGGTACCACTTCCAGGGTCCCTAATGTCAAGAATGGAACCTCCGCGCTTTCTTTGGAAATCAGTAGGCTCTGGGTAGCTTGTTGTTATGAATCAGCAAATGGGTACTGAGAATCACTTGACCAACAGAGAGAGGGACCAAAAGAGATGAGTATTTATTTAATTCTAGAACACAAATTATAAGAGCTGCCATTTTTGGAACGTCTACTGTGTGCTAGCCCCTTTACATCTGCTATTCCCTGACTTAAAGTGGAAAACCACACTCTGACATTGGTATTATTATTCTCAACTTACAGCAAAGGTGGCTGAGACTCAGAAAATCACTGTGTTTATGGACATCTACTAACAAGAATCATATACAGGAACTGAACTTAATCTGACATCCAAGCCTGTGCTCTTTCCAAGTTGCCATGCTGACAAAGCAAAAAGGGACTACAGTCTGCTATGAGATAGAATCTTTTCTGTCCAAGAGCTCATGTTTCAACTTATTCTTGACATAAGAGCTGACCCTGGTTATTCTGCTGCAGTAGGTCTCAAAAGAAAGAGCTGACAGGTTTGGAACTTCCACCAGTCTGATCCTTAAGCCGCTGCTAATGGGAGAATAGTCTTCCCTAAGTCTGTCAGCAGCAACAGCTTAGGAAGCATGAGTTCCTCACAGTACCTGTGGGTGGAATTCCAGGTAGAGAAATCTCTGCCATCCAGATATCTGGTAACATCAATTTGTTGGAATAAGTTAAATACTTAGAGAATAGCTTTCTACCTATTAACATGTAATTTCACTTTCTTCTCATTATTGTTTGCTCTTAACTATGTTCACATCTACTTCTTACCAAACACATCAGTGTAGAGGTAACCTTGAATATAGGCAAAATTTCAGGTGAGATATACTTTCAAGATTCACCACTATTATTCCCAGGGATGTTCTTCTGTCAGATTACAGATAGTATCTGAAGAAACAGCAATACTCACAGGTGAAGCTTGTTAAAAATATTCAGGGCATCCTTTCCCCTCACCCCAAACCACCAAATCAAACAGGCAACCGAAATGGCCAACGCATCCACTCTTTAGCAACAGAATAAAGTCCCTGTTCATGAAAGATTTGGAGGGAGAACAATAACATCTTAAAACACACCCAAACTCAACAGCACTTAGTCTTTTTGACATTAACTCCTGTAAAATGTGCTGGGTGAACAGAACCACAGGAAGGACTGTTGTACACAGAAACCTTTGAAAAAATAACAGGGCTCTGTACGAGAGAAACAAAAGTCCCGCTGGGCCAGGCAAATAAAAGGACTCAGCTGCTTAGCAGGAGAGGATTTTTTTTTTAAAACCTCTTCTTCATCCTCCTTTTCTCCAAAGGAAACAAAGAAACCTAAGTGAAGCAGAAATCATTTTGCCTTATAGTCTGACTTCTGAGCAAAAGCAGAAGTATCTTTTTAATACTGAAATGATGGTCCTTGTTGAAATAATATTTTAGAAAATGAAAAAGTAGAATAACAAGTTGAAGAGGAAACATCAGAAACATGTTTTTTTTTGGGGGGGGGGGCTGGTGCGTGATGGGAAGTAGGTTACCCAACATGCTTTTAAAAAACACATCTGGGAGTTCAAGATAGTTTATTGGACAAACAGCTTTCAAAGGTGGTGACCAAAATGTTAATGCAAGTCTCCATGGGGCAATAGTAAATAACTCTCTTGTTGCTTTTTGTTGGTGCAATCCAAGATGCAATTAAGGGAAATGATGTGGAAGCAACAGCTGTTACTTGAAGAGGAATCTTCATCTTTAAAGTTGTTTTGAGAATCAAAGGAGTGAATGTATATAAGCAGTGGGAACACAATAAAAATGTTGTTTCTCTTTCTCTTTCTTTAAATGATTACAAATGCAATCTGCAGGTATCTATGGTCTTTAGGGGGTAAAAACTAGAAGGTTCAATGGGATACTTTATGACTAGTAAAATTGTCAAGAGTCTGCTGAAAACTAAGTAAAATGCTTCAAGATACTGGACCACCAAGAAAGAGGATGGCTTTCTACATTTATGGTCAATCAGTTACTGCCTGAACATTTTTCTAAAGGAGATTAACTGTTAACCCTTTCTTAGCCATCATATTGAAAGGTCTCCCTAAATCATTATGGTATTATTTGGCAATAATAGTAAGAAAGACAAATATTGAGCAACAATTGCTTCATTGAGTCCTCATAATAAACCACTAAATAAAGTAGATTCTATTTTATCTATTTATAAAAGAAAACCGAGGTTTTCAACTTCTATGTGATAGCGTATCCTTTACGACAGAGGGAAAAATTCTAGAGATCTTAAGTCGTGAGAAAGATTTGTATTTCCAACACAAATGCTAAAAATGAATCAAAATCTCTGAACTGTAGTTAAAATTTTTAGAAATGCACATCTAACTAAAGGCCCTTATTCAACTTTAGCTCAGATTGAGGGGCAACAGAAAAGGTACAGCCTAGCAGCATCAGAAGCTGCTTCCAACCTAGCAGCATCAGAAGCAAGTAAGTAAAGGGTATTCAACTGGTCTGTCATTCACATGAACATTTAGTTGTAGCTTCGTCGGTGGATTGGTTGGTGGTTACAAATTAAGCTTCTCTGGGTGAGCCCTCTCATTTTGACAGCATGTTTCAAAGGGAAGAGAGGGGAGGAGAGGGTTGAATAGGGGAGGAGACATAAACAAAACGAAACAACGTAGTCAAGACCAGATTTTTTTTTGTTTTTTCTATTTCTCAAATTTAACCAAAGGATTTCCAGAGGAAACTGAAATGGGAGCTGGTTTGAGGGGTGAGCTACATGAATATATGAAGATATGCTGGCATGGAGAGAACTAAAAAGAGAAGACACAATTCAGAGGGAGGGAAATGGTAGGGACAAAAAGCAAGGGTGTCACAAAGTATAAGAATTGAGCCCTGCTGACATTGATCTTACAACTTCTATTATAGTACAATAAAGGGGAAGGGAGCAAAGGCTTTTACCTCCCAGGACTCTCACCTAAGTCTTCTGAGCCACACCTACCTGTCCAGCCACGCCTTATGCAACTTCTCCCACACTCGCTGTGTTCCAGCCAGTGTTCTGTTCTTTACCTGCTAAGCTCTTTTCTACCTTTTGCATCTGCTACTCTTTCTGCCTGGAGTGTTCTTTTCTTATGCTTCATAAGGAAACTATATTTTTAAGGAAACCTTATACTTAATGATTCACCTCTTGAAAAGGTCTTCTCTGACCTCCCTGTCAATTTCCATCATTGTACACTGTTCTTATCCTTCACAGCACTTCGTAATTTGTATGCATGTATATATGAACAGGCATGCATTTATTTCCCTGTATATTAGCTTATATTGTCTCCCTCAAAGAAATAAGTGCTGTGAGAACAGAGACAATGTCCTTTATACTCACCAATGTTGGTTGTGTGTTCTTGGGTAACTAATTTAAACTTTCTGAAGATTTAGTTTCTTAAATTATAAAATAGGGAATTATAGTATCTAACTTACAGGATTGTTTGGAAAAAATTAACATGAAATAGAATGTTAAGTACAACTCTTCCTATTATTTTGGAAGAACTCTAAAATAACCTCACATTCAGAATTAAGGTGCTAGAGTACCACACGTGACTTGAAAAGGAGGTGATCCTAAACTGGTTTTGTCAGTCTTAGAGATGCTTTCCCTTCGACTTAAGTTTAGAAAGACAGGCTCTCTCTGGATTGACTTAGAGCTCTTGACATATGTCTCCTAGATTGTAAGGGTCAAAAATCTGGATGTTGCCTCCACCGGAAGAATGTAAAGTGAGAGACTGTAGCTAGAGTTACTTCAACTGGGAGCAGAGTGAAGCTTGGGTGCTGCAGTGGGAGAGAGCTGAAATTCCTCGGACAAAAGGAAAAAGTGCCTATTTCCCACGGACTAGATGTGGGTCCAGAGGTGGGAAGCTGGTCATGTTTCCTCATTAAGGGGACTGCCTGCGGCTCAATAGAGGGGTGGACCACTGTACACCCAGGGCTGAGAAAGAGTTAAACACGGCCATCAAAGGAAGTTTTACTTCCATTCAGGGAACCACAGTTTTGAGTCTGCCATCAGGAGAAACTCAGAGGAACCCACAGAAGCCCCAGGAAGGAGAAAGCATCAGAGATTATACATGTGCCATTCTAAGGGTACTGAAACCAGATTACAATGATCTCACCCTGTAAAACTATGTCCTTTCCCCATGATCTCCTGCTTCCCATGTTGAGCAAAAAGGCTCATCATTGCAGATTTTTTGGTCTGAAGCAAGATGGAGGTGGGGAGGTAAAGACATTTAAAATCAGATAAGAGCTCAGAGGTTTTTACATGAAACTGTGTTAAACTTATGGGATCATCAGACCGAAGGAACTTTTAATTTTTATTGTAAATGACCCGAGATTGTATCAAAAGCAGGGGTACATTTATCCTCAGAGGGTTTTGTGGGAGGTCAGAGAGAAAAAATAAAGTTGGTTTCTGCTTTTCCCTTACTAAATATAGTTCATTCAACAAACTAGGTATGACTGTATGCAAAATACTTCACACAGCACTGAAGTTCAATGAATGGCGAGGATCTAAACATTTGGTACACAGTAGGTGCTTGATATATATTATTTCTCTGTTCCCTCTTTCCAGTGACAAATTCTCCCCAAAATAGAGAATAAACTTTTGAATAAGTTGGAAGCTGTTCCTTGAATATTTCACTATTTCACACCATAATAACTTTCACTAAGTCCTTTACAGAATAAAAACCCAGACCACCCCCCAACCCCCGGTCTGGGTTTTTCTATTCTGTAAAGGACTTAGTGAAAGTTAGTGAAAGGCGGGTCAGTCTTTCCTCAATATGATTTAGGATGAAAGAGCAATGAGGTTCTGGGAAGCTTCCTCATCTAAAAGTTAAAATGCAAGAGCCTGTGAATTTGTACTTGGTGGGCTAGATGCACAATCCAACAGGAGACAGCAAGTAGCCAGAGAGCAGCAAGAGCGTTAGAGGCTTGTTGCCCTCCATAAATCAGAGAGGCTCCTCACAGATGCAGTGACAGCCTATCTGGCATCCTGGAACAGAGTGTGGATGAGGTGCGAGACCACCTTATGTCTTTTCTGGGGAACTTTCTGCAGTGATCTAAAGTGGTTGCATCTATGCATAATTGCCTTGTGCTCATATTCTCCAAGTAATCAAATGCAAGCTTTTCCTTCTCTGCTTACCACCCTTGGACATAGATTTTCATAGATGAACAGGGCTTAAGAGATGACACAGTTGGATCTCCCCTGTAAAAGGACCCTTACAGCTTCTGCCTGAACCCTTGTGGCAACAAAGAGCTCACCATGCGTGTTGCAAAGCTCTGTGCTCTAGCGTCAGGTAGTTCTCATGCTTTTCTTCTCCCAAAGCCAAGGTCTGCTACCCAATAACACCTACTTTTCCTAGTTCTGCCCTCTAGATGGACAAAATTCTTTCGTATTACAACTCTTTAACATTTGTCTCATTTATTCGACAAACATATATTGAGCACTTGCCCTGTGAGAGCTCCTGTTATAGGTTACTTAGGGATACAGCAATGAACAAAACAGAGTTCTTTGCCCGCCTGGGTTTATATCCTAGCATAAACAAGTGAATCAATTTTTAATATAATACCTGTTGGTGATCATGCTATGAGGAAAAATAAAGCCCTCAGTAAAGTGAGGGAAAAAGCCATGTGAACATCAAGGGGAAGAGTGTTTTAGGCAGAAAGAATAGCAGGTACAAAGCCCTGGGCAGAAACATGCTTAGCATTTTGGAGCAATAGCAAGAAAGCCAGACTGACTGAAGCCTCATGGGCAAAGGGAGATTCACAGGGGATGAAGTCTAAGAGGTAGCCAGGGATTTGTAGACCATGGTAAGGCCCTTAATTTTGATTAAGTGGAAGAAGAAGCTAGTGGATAGCTTGAAGCAGAAGGATGAATGGATATAATCTGGTTAATTAAAAAAATCACTCTATCTGTTGTATGGAGAATAGATTGTAGAAGAGGCAAAGTAGAAACAGAGACTAGTTTCAATACTGTTAGAGTAATCTGGGCAAGAGGTGATGGTGGTTCAGATGATAGCAGCAAGAGCAGAGTTGGTGAAAAGTGACTTAATTTAAGATTTATTTTGAGAGTATAGGATTTGCTAATGAATGAGGTGTAGGGTATGAGGAAGAGAAATCAAGGATAACTCCTACATTTTTGTAAGCAACTGGGTGCCATTTAATAAGCTAGGGAAGACTCTAGGAAGAGCTAGTTTTGAAAATAAAGAGTTGTGTTTTATATATGTCAATCTTGAAATACCTATTAGATGTATAGCATGAGGATAACTATATTACATATATAGTATAGGGATGAAACTTAAAGTCATAAGACCAGATGAGAAAACCTAGGAGGACAGGTTGCTGGACCACCAAGGAGGTGTCAGCACTGAGTCAAAGGGAACTTGAGGCTTTAGAGGTTAAAGAAAGAAAAGGTTTGAAAACCTCTACAGTTTCCTTCCCTAAACTTATATATCTTCACAGATAAATTTTGAGAGCATATTATTGGAAAACCAAAACCAAAACTGGGAAAATATCTGATATTCCTCATGAAAATGAAGTATTATTTCTAGGATTTGAGAACCAAGGTAGAAAAAATAAGCCAGAAGCCTCAAATGATTTTTTAAAACATTGTCTAATGGCTCAAATGTTCCACTCTAACAGACGTCCCATCTAATCCTGTTACTGATATTAACTCAAAGCCATTGTGAATACAAATGGTAGGAGTAAAGCTGAAGCTTTCACAATTTACTATTCCATCTTCCCTGGTACTCTTCTTAACAGTTGGGTTTTATTCCTGAGAAATTATATTGAATTTATAATTAATGTCTAGAATAATTTTCGTTTTTTCTAGTTTTCTTAAATTGCAAGAGTTTTCTTGAGAAAAGTTCCAAAAGAAAGTCCCAGTTAATTTTTAAAAGTTGTGAATTACAGCAATGAGGAACTGTATCAACTAAGTCAATGAGCAAAGTAACCAGGCATGATTCCTCATTGTGAAGGTCACAGCTCCTTCTGTGAATGAATAGAGACTAATTTCCAAGTGCTGAAGGAAAAATGCAGAAGGGAGCAATTCAATTTCATCAACCAGTTGGTGAGTTGCCAAACACTCAACTGTCATATTTTGTTTTGCAAGCACTCATCCAAAGTATAACCCTTCTGAAGCCAGATCTAATGGAACCATGAGGAAATGATCAGTACCAGTCTTGCTGGGGCCATCTAAAATGCTTGTTGCCAGTGACAATCTAGGATGGAAATGGTATGTGACATATAATCAAGCAAATGAATACATTGCTGTGCTATTTAGAGCAGTGAGGAAATCCATATGATAGTAGACCTAAAAGATTCTTTTATTAGTTAATGTCAGTGCAGAGTCTCAAAGGGTTAGCTTCCTCTTCAGCAAAAAAGAAAAATACCAATTTGATTTTAAATTTAGGCATAGGGGAAAGAAACTTCTGAAAATGATGCACCTTTTGTTCTAACATCTCTCTCCTTAAACAAAGAGCCGCACGCTGCTTCAATTCATTAGAAAATCAAAGTGCAAACACCTGGGAAAAAATAGAATATCAAAGAAAAAACAGTTGAAGCTTCTGAAGACAAGTTCCATAAACAAAAAAGCCTACTTTCTTTTTATGAGAAAAGAGTAGGTTTGACAGACAGGGAAAACAATAGTTTTGATCCACCCTGGTTCAAGTGAGATGCTCAGATTGTTTATTTGGCATACTGATTTAAATGTGGAAAAACTCAGTTCAAGACAGTTCTGACTGAAGGATTGTACTTTTAAAGGCTCTAATAATTATATCATGGAAATTGAAGAAGAGAGGAAAGTCTTACACCTTTCTACATTCCGTGGTCCATGGTGAGAGATATTAAATTAGATGTTCGTTGAATGAATTGAGCTAAATCTACTCAGCATTTCTCTTCCTAGTAAAGCATCTTTCACGGTATATATCAAGTGGTGTTTCTTTCCATTTCTTGATGCATTTTAACACTTCTGGATTTATAAATGTTAATATTAAGTTATTTTTATGACTGGTTATCATTTCATTGTACAGAGTATTATTTACTTTTTATAACCAGAAAAATGTGCACTTTCTAAAGTGTGAATTCTATTTTGCTGGTATTAATATTGCCAAACCTATTTTCCTTTTTGTATTTTTGCTCATCTTTCCATTTCTCAACTTTCTGTGTTTTCTTAAAAAAACATTTTTTTTTGGTTATTTAAAAATATGCTATATGTATATGACAGGAAATCCGAAAGGTACAAAGAATACACAGTAAAAAAGTAAGTTTTCCTCTCACACAGTTTTTCTCTCTGGAGCAACCACTGTTACCAGTTATTTTTCTAGAAATGATTTTTGTGTACACAAGCATATTATTTATATTCATCTCTCCTTTAAACAAATGATAAAACATTATGTATATTGTCTGCATCATGTATATGGTTTTACAACATATATGAGATTTTGTTCCCTATTAGTACATATAGGACTCCTTATGATTATTTTTTTTTAACAGTGGAATAGTATTACATGGATATACTGAAATTTTTGTAGCCATTCTTCCTTTGTAATTTTTTTAAAATTCTAGACACATTTATGCAATTAACTTTATTTCACACCTATGCAAGTTCATTTACAGGTTGAATTCCTAGAAGTAGAATCACGATAGTGGCATTTGAACTAGAATCAATATAGTTTGAGCGTTTAAAAAGTTAGAGGTATTTTAACATTGCTCTCCAATATAAAGGAGCAATATATGAGGAAGCCTTTTTAACCACACTTGCCAACACAGTGCATTGTCACATTTTTTGAATGTGGACAATCTGATAGGTGAAAAATGTATCTTGTACTTTCAACTTGCAGTCTTTCATTATGAGTAAGGTAAAGCATTATACAACTGTCTGATAGATTTATTGGGAACATCTCCACTCTATGGCTTCCTTTTCTATTCTCTTTTAATGAACAAAAGTTCTGAATTTTAATATAGTTCAATTTACCCATCTCTATCTTTATAGTTGTATATTTTTATTTCTTAAACAAAATAAAATACAAATTTGATTGTTAACTTATTTGGGTTTAGGTTATGTAGAGACTTTTTTAAGATAGATAGATGCACAATTTTCCACATATGACTTATTAAACCATTTATCTTTTCCCACTTATTCAAAATGCCATCTTTATCATATACTAAATTTCTCTATGTTTCTTGTCTACTTATGATTTTTTTTAGTCCTTTACTTTGATATATCTTTTCACTTTTTCATTATAGCTTCATAATATTTTAATGTCTGATAGGCTAAGACCTGTCTCATTTACATTATTTTTCTGAATTTTCTTGGCTATTCTCGCTTATTAATTTTTTCCATATAAACTTTAGAATAAACTTTTCTTGCTTAAATTTTTTTTCAGTGGTAGTTTTGCTTTAAATCTTTAGTGAAAAAGTGAAAATTGACAATTTTTGATGCCACATCTTTCTTTCCAATGACACATTATAGAGTTCCCTTTTTGTATGCCCTTTAATGGTCTTTTAGTTACTTTTATATAAATCTCACTCATTTATTCTTAAGTATTTATAATTTTTGTTGCTACTATAAATGATATACTTTCTTTTATTATATCTTTTAGTTGGTTACTGTGTTCATAGACGTGCATATATATTCATTATGCTATTGATTTCTATATATTAATTTTATACCTAGCTACCTTTCTCAATTCTTTAATTGCTTGAAATAATTTTTGGATGACTTCCTTTGGCTTAAAACTATATGATTTAAAACTATTTGATTGTGGTATGTTTAGAGGTTACTGAAGTTTTTTCATCCTGCTCATCTTGGGCAGCTCAATCAGACACTTTGCTCTGATATAGTACCCGTGACTAGTTTACTCTTTTCCTTTGTACATATACTCATTTTGCTTTTCCTTTAAGTTATAGTATGGGGGTCTGGGTATTTTGTATTCTAATGACTTTCTGCACCTGAGGCAATAGCTGAGGAATGAGTTGGGGGAGAGGTCAGTAGAGGCTGTAGTCAAGTGTGTCATTTTTCTTAGAACACCCAAATTCTGCTGTCTTTTGAGAATCTTGTTTAATGTCCTAAATCAAGATGCATCTAGTTGGGTAATTTCTCTAATTCAAGATGCAGCTACAGAACCTTAATTTCCATTAGAGGAGATCAACACTGCTGCTTACTTTCTCCATGTTGGATTCTCCCAACAGTGAGTTCAACTACTCTGAAAAAGATAAGACTACCAGCTCAGTGTCCTCTTTTCCAAGATTTAGTGGTATCAGTGAGAAAGAAGTCTCAGGATTTTGCCAATTACCAACACAGTTTCAGGAGGGGAATGGGAGTGTGGTAGCACCTGAGCCTTTCTAAACCTCTCTGCTACTGTTTCTTTCCTTCATCACAGTTTTTGAGTATATTGCATTGAGTTGTGCTTCATGCCTTCTTTCATCACTGTTAGCATACATTTGTTGTTGTTACTGATTTTCCTTATGTTTATTTTGTGAGTTATTGAAGGAGAGAATTCCTATAAGCAGATAAGATTAGTCTGCTCTCATAACCTGGAAGCCAGTTCTTTAGTAGCATATAGTCTGCTTGGTGGAAAACTTTGCCTATAAGCATTATTTTTATCTTTATCTTTCTATTGGTTCAGTATTTAGTCTTTCCTTATAACTGTGGGATTCATTTCATATGTACGTGTGCTGGGCAACATGCATCCCTGCCAAATCCTGTTTCTAAGAATTCCATCTGTTTACCTTCAGGTCATCTGTAATCGACACAAATGAGGAAAGGGTGGCTAATATGAGGAATGGTTGAATTACTATTAAGAATGATATCGGGACTTCCCTGGTGGCACAGTGGTTAGGAATCTGCCTGCCAATGCAGGGGACATGGGTTTGAGCCCTGGTCCGGGAAGATCCCACATGCCATGGAGCAACGAAGTCTGTGCGCCACAACTACTGAGCCTGCACTCTACAGCCTGCGAGCCACAACTACTGAGCCCATGTGCCACAACTACTGAAGCCTGTGTGCCTAGAAGCCCATGCTCCACAAGAAGAGAAGCCACCACAATGAGAAGCCCGTGCACTGCAATGAAGAGTAACCCCCCCTTGCCGCAACTAGAGAAAACTTGTGTGCAAAAACAAAGACCCATCACAGCCAAAAATAAATAAAAAAAAGAAAAAGAAATAAATAAAACACAATGTGAATGTTCTTAATAAAAAAAAGAATGATATCAATAGCTCTGGATGTTAAGCTCAGTTTAACAATATTATATTTAATAGAGATAAATATCAATTTATAAATTTACATTAAAAGTCAATTATTCTAAAATAGAGTGTAATATATCTGATAGCCAGTGATTCATATGAAGTATTTAACTGTCTATAATCTTGATATGAACCAACAAAAAGAGTCTTAAAAACAACGTTAACACAATTTTATATTATATTAAATAATCAGAGTATGGAGTTCACATAAAGAACTCTATTCACCATGGTCTGCACTTACAAGCATATCAGTGGATCTCTCTACGTAACTCTGTGTATTGTTATTTGGGTAGGATATTGCCAAACTTGAAAAAATTAATAGTATGGAAACGGTAAAATAAAGGGTCTGAAAATCACACTCTATCCAGAATGGTTAATAAACTGGGATTCCTTAGTCTAAAGGAGAGAGGCCTAAGAGGAGAATTGACAGTAGCCTACAAATGTATGAAGGGCTCTTCTATGAAGAGTTGTCATCATAGCTGGAAAGGGCAGAAATAAAACTGATGGACAATTTCAAAAAACTCCAACTTTCAGCTCAATTATAGGGAAAAAAATCCAATGATTGGGGCAGTCTCCCAAGTGAATAGCTATCACCAGTGCTGAAAAGCTATTTCTTCCCAGAGCATTAAAGTAGAAGCTGAAGTCTTGGTCAAGACTTCCTCACAAAAGCCTATATTTATATTTATCAGATGGTATTTGTTATTGTCTATGTATATGTACATTTCACACACTAGGCTGGGACCACTGTCTCCCTCAAGGGCACACTGGGTCTCTATCTCCAACTTTTAGTCCCACAGTCAAGAGGTAGTCGATTAATATTTTACTAAACACATGAGTGAATGTGTGTATTTTGAGAGATTAGAATATTTGATAAATAGGAATGCTTGGACATCGAAATTATCATGATTTTTAAAAACTGGTACCACAGTTTATTCAAATGAATTGATCTGTGAAGGCTAAATTTTCCCGTATGATTCAACTACTCATGAATACTCAATGAATACTTTAGGTTCCTGGGAAGCAACTGTTGAACTCTTTCCTCCTAAGACTAATGTGCTAGACTGAACAAACTATGTATGTCTTCATTCAGGACTGTAAGGCACTGACTCGCCTAGAAAAATGTGCCTCGTTTGTTTCCTTTGTTATTTTTACTCTTCCCTCTTCGTAACTGCTCTCTTTTTATTTATTTATTATTATTATTTAACACCTTTATTGGAGTATAATTGCTTTACAATGGTGTGTCAGTTTCTGCTGTATAACAAAGTGAATCAGCTATACATATACATACATCTCCATATCTCCTCCCTCTTGCGTCTTCCTCCCACCCTCCCTATCCCACCCCTCTAGGTGGTCACAAAGCACCGAAATGATCTCCCTGTGCTATGCGGCTGCTTCGCACTAGCTATCTATTGTACATTTGGTAGTGTATATATGTCCATGCCACTCTCTCACTTCATCCCAGCTTACCCTTCCTCCTCCCCAATGTCCTCAAGTCCATTCTCTACGTCTGCATCTTTATTCCTGTCCTGCCCCTAGGTTCATCAGAACCTTTTATTTTTTTTTTAGATTCCATATATATGTGTTAGCATACAGTATTTGTCTTCCTCTTTCTGACTTACTTCACTCTGCATGACAGTCTCCAGGTCCATCCACCTCACTACAAATAACTCAATTTTGTTTCTTTTTGTGGCTGAGTAATATTCCATTGTATATATGTGCCACATCTTCTTTATCCATTCATCTGTTGATGGACACTTAGGTTGCTTCCGTGTCCTGGCTATTGCAAATAGAGCTGCAATGAACATTGTAGTACATGACTCTTTTTGAATTATGGTTTTCTCAGGGTATATGGCCAGCAGTGGGATTGCTGGGTCATATGGTAGTTCTATTTTTAGTTTTTTAAGGAACCTCCATACTATTCTCCACAGTGGCTGTATCAATTTACATTCCCACCAACAGTGCAAGAGGGTTCCCTTTTCTCCACACCCTCTCCAGCATTTATTGTTTAAAGATTTTTTTGATGATGGCCATTCTGACTGGTATGAGGTGATACCTCATTGTAGTTTTGATTTGCATTTCTCTAATAATTAGTGATGTTGAGCATCCTTTCATGTGTTTGTTGGCAATCTGTATATCTTCTTTGGAGAAATGTCTATTTAGGTCTTCTGCCCATTTTTGGATTGGGTTGTTTGTTTTTTTGATATTGAGCTGCTTGTAAATTTTGGAGATTAATCCTTTGTCAGTTGCTTCATCTGCAAATATTTTCTCCCATTCTGAGCGCTGTCTTTTCATCTGCTCTCTGTTTAGCCTTGACTGAAAATTCTCAACCTTTCCTAATATCATCTTTATTGTGAAAATTTCCTACTTACAGTGGATTTTTGGTGGGATCTCATAATTGGCTAGCCCATAACATATTCCATGTTTAAAAATTCCTAAGTTGGCTTTCTCTTTGGGTATTAAAAGCAGAGATTTTTAAAAAAAATCTTTCCTATTAACTTTTCTGTAAGGGATGATGTATCTATCTCGCTGCAATTGAATTACGTTCAGAGACAAAGTCCGTGTAGTAGTACAAGACTTCTGACTGACAGGTAATGGCATTCAGAGTCATGGTCCATGAATAAAAAATACTGCAATCTTTAGTTTTATTGGATCTCAATGTTCCAGAGAAGAAGAATTTAATGTACACTGGTTGATGAGCTGGGGAACCAAAATGGATTTAGTTAGGGGACCGTGATGAATTTAGCATGAAGTCAGTGCCAGCTAGCAGAAAAGGACTGCATTATTTCAGTCGAGGTGAATGACAGTTTTCTAGGAAGGTACTTGAGAGAAAAGCCAAAAATCTTTATTTATTGTCACTGCTTTGATTTAGCACTTAGAATACCTCGTTTAATAAATGTTTTTGAAATAGAATATTTCTTGAGTGAACGGAGGATTATTTTCTGCACATATTTGCTTCTTAAAAATATAAACAAGGAAGGAGAACACTTTAAAATTATTGGGCACTGAGATGTACCAGGTATCTCATTAAATGCTCACAATAACCAAGGCTACTTAATATGCCCATTTAACAGTTAGGTAAAACAAGGGTTTAAACACTTAGATGCTGTCCATATCCTAAAATCTTTTCATGGAATTGCTTTGTTGCTGATCCTAAATTGGAAAGATTTATAGTCATAGTATTTACCACCGCAACACATTTACTTTTAAAACTTTAAAAAATAGTATACATACAAATGCATCTACATACAAAACAGAAACAGTTTCACAGACATAGAAAACAAATTTATGGTTTCCAAAGGGGAGGCGGAAGGGGGATAAATTAGGAGTATGGGATTAACAGATATCATAAAATAGACAAGCAACAAAGATTTACTGTATAGCCCTGGGAATTATATTCAATATTATATAATAACCTATAATGGAATATAATCAGAAAAAAGTAACTGAATCACTTTGCTGTATACCTGAATCTAACAAAATATTATAAGTCAAGTATACTTTAATAAAAAAAATTGAAAAAAATGCTATACAAGTAAGTATTTACCTGAGCAAATATTCACAGCTAGGTAAACAGTGTTTTTCTACGTGAATTATAAAACTTTTGAATGTCAATAAACCAAACTACATCTAGGACAAGGTATTTTTTTCTATCTGAAGTTTTCATGGTAAAAAATAATTTTGACTTTCAAAAAGCCATTGATCATAAATTCTGTTAAAATTCCTGAACTAGCTTTAAACAAAAAAAGAAGTAAGGAAAGAAACAATGGCCAGGTGTTAACCTCAAAGGGCAAATGAGAGGTGGGGCATCATTCCTTAATTTCCAAAATGATTTAGTAAATATAATTAGTTGTTTTTACACTCCTATGATGTTATAATGTACAGAACAGTGGGAACGATAGTAGAAATATTTGTAGTTTGTTTCTTCATGAATAAAGCACTTGCTACAAGGCTCAGGAGAGAGTTTTTTTTTTTACGGATGTCATTACAAAGACGGACTAAATATCAGCTTAGAGAAAGAGCCTCCCAACCCACAAGTACATCTCATTTATCCAGAAATGATCAGAAACTAACCATGTACATATTAAAGAAATTCTACAGAAAGCGCCTGGGAACAAGGTGAACTCATCAAATATGTTGTCCTTTGTCCAATTATTAAAAAAAAAAGTATTTGTTCTTTGGGAGATCAGAGAGTGGTGATTTAGTCACAATTTATTTCCAAGAAGACTATTTCCCTGGCTTAACACGTAATTAGGCATTTTCTTTTAGACTCTGAATATTGTATTTCAGTAAAACGTTGCACTACACATGCACTCAAGCAGATCCCTGTTTCCTCCAAGAGAACAATTTGGGTAATTCAAAAGGACTGAAAAAAATTTATCACTAAAAGGAAAATGTAGTATTTTGAGATCTCATGCCAAACAGCGGAATTGCTATTTGTGCTTATTAAGAACCATTGAGACTTCCCTGGTGGCACAGTGGTTAAGAATCCGCCTGCTGATGCAGGGGACACGGGTTCAATCCCTGGTCCAGGAGGATCCCACATGCTGCAGAGCAACTGGGCCCGTGTGCCACAACAACTGAGCCCGTGAGCCACAACCACTGAAGCCCGTGCGCCTAGAGCCTGTGCTCCGCAATGAGAGAAGCCACCGCAATGAGACGGCCATGCACTGCAAGGAAGAGTCGTCCCCGTTTGCGGCAACTAGAGAAAGCCCCGCGAACAGCAGTAAAGACCCAATGCAGCCCAAAATAAATAAATAAATAAAAAATAAAACTCCCTCTGGTTTAAAAAAGAAAAGAAAAGAAAAGAAAAGAAAAAGTGTCAAACCATTATTCAGAAAGGCCCTTCACCACAAAGAGGTCTACCTACCACGTAGAACTCAGAGCCCGGGACAGGGGCCTGAATAAAGAGTAAACAGTGCCTTGCATTCAGAGACACATTTATATGTGCATTGAAAAATGAATATACATTATAATTTACCCCATGGCAAGAAAGGGGAAACGTATGGCGTCCCTTGATGCAGTAAATGGTTGGATGCCAGCAATCAAAATCACTGCATAACTGTTGTGTTCAGTTTTTACCCAGTGGTCTGGTGATCCATTTGGGTATGAAGAGCTGAATTCTGGACAACTGAAAACTTTGCTAACCTAAACATTCCCAAGTTATCGTGGTCAGGTGGTAGTTGTACAACTTGCTATAGAATGCCGTCAGCAAAATTATCCATGGACAGATGGGATAAAAAGAAGAATTTCAGTGCAGGCAGTCTCTGTACTATGCTGTAAGGATGGTACACTCAATTTTCAATTAAAATCTTAGCTCATTCGAATGTTGATCGAGCACTTGTTATATACTCAATACCTGTAGCTCTAGGTCTATATACCAAAAATCAAGTTGTGAAATGGTTAATTTACCAAATGACCATCTCTGAAAACTGCCAGTTGAGTTTCTCATATCAACTCTGAGAAAGTTTACTCTGGCCACGTTAGTGTCAGAGAGAAAAAAGACCAGAACAGATGGAAGAAGAAGGACAGATGAGAGAAAAGAGTTGAGTATGCAGATATCGAGACAAGTCGTAAACTTCATTCCAGTTAGATACTTGAGAAACTGTCTGTAATATCAGAGGCATGCTAAGTTGATATTTAACCAGGCTGGACAATAAATCTGTTATGTAGGCTATTAAGAAAAAATGAAAGAAAAATCCTCAATAATCTAGAAATTGGTTTTTGATTACTTGGCCTGTTAAGCAAAGTGCTAGATGCTTCAAATACTGTTTATCCCAATCTTTTGAATGGATAGTTTCTGTAAGGGGTCCATGCAAGGGTTTGCCTCATAAGGAACTCCTCTTGGCAGTAAAATCATTCTGCTTCCATCTTGGCCCTTGCTTTTTCCCCCTGCCATACTGATTAGTGATGAGCACGATCTGTCTTGGACTCTACTCCATCTCTCCACCCCAATTCCGCCCACCTGTGACACAGAGTTTGGCTGCAGACTAAACCTAGGGCTTGTACTTCCCTTTTAAATGTTCATTAAATGCTTCAAATTTAGCACAGGCCAGGGTAGAGATCATAAACTCAGTGTCTTAAGTGTTCATCTCCTTAATTTGGGCTGCTGATATCTACCTTTTCTATGTGCTAAGGTTACTTGGATGGTCCGGTAACAAGAAAATGAACAGAAGAGGAAGAAATGAAGTATTTTAGAAGCTCTTAGAAGTGAAAGGCTGCTTCTGATTGGATTGATTAGTAATAGCTTTGTGGAGGAGATAGAATTGAACTGGCTTGGCTCCTGGGGATGGATATGATGCCAAAAGGTAGTGATCACAGTGGTAAGGAAATGCATTCCAAAGGTGGGAACAGGACAAACAAAGGCTTAGAGGAAGGAAAGTATGGCATGTGTGTAAGAAATTGTGCATAGTCCAGCTTACCTGGATAAGAAGACGGATGAATGAGAGAAGAGAGAAGAAAAGGCTGAAATCAAATTTTGTTGCTGGAGAGGGAGATCATAGAGGGTGTGAAAAAATTTAGATTTTTACCTAGTGCCAGGGAAGAACCACTAGAGACTTTTGAGCAGGGCAGAACGATGAACAGAGCTGCGATTTTTGGAAGATTGATCTAGAAGTGTGTGGGAATGGAAGGGCGGGATTGGCAATGGAGTCTATTAGTAGATCAGACAAGACATAATGAAGATAGGAACACCACAGTAATGGCGGTGGAGATTTTAAAGAGAAGACTAGTTATGTTGGAGGTAGTTTCCAAAGGACATCATGCCAGATTTAATAAAGGTGGCAAAGAAGAGAGAAGAATCAAAAGAAAAGGACTTTGAACTTTTTAATTTGGATGAGTGGGACAATCTTGAACATAAATGGAGAGGACAGAAGGAAGAGCAGATTGTACTGGTGGAGGACAGGCGGTGGACGCTGACCCTGAGGAGTCATCATAAGGTCAGTTTTCAACATGCTTGGAGATATTTCTACACATGGAGGCTACTGAAATCTATGCCCAAACTAGGAAAACTAAGGAAAAATACAAACAGACATATATGCACATTTCCATAAAACATAGATTCATATACCACATTGTAACTCAGACCTATTAGAAATAAATTTATATAGAGCTAGAGAGAACAACACAGCTGAACATACTATATATGTGAACATACAGATGCCAATACCAATATATTAAAAATATATGTGTGTGTGTGTGTATACATGCAGAAATCTGAGTCAATGCATGAAAATATATATTGGCTTCATCAGAAATTGCTTAATATTAAAAACTTTTAATTAACTTTCAAGTCTTTAATCCAAGAAATATTAATACTTAGTAAAGGACTAGATTGTGTAAAATACTATGGGAAGCACTTTAAAGCACCAGAATGAGTATGCGCTTTGCTGCTTTTCTTTATTCAACTTTTAGTCAATTATGATAATAAAAAGAGTAAAAATAATTAAATATGTATTGAGAATTTACAATTATTATCCTGAAAATAACCTTATGAATTAGATACTCAAATTACATCTACTTTGCAGACGAGGAAGGTGAGGCACAAAGAGGTTAAGATACTTACTCTAGTTTTCATACCTACTTAGAGAGACGTCCAGGAACTTCATCACTACATATGTGGCTTCTCTAGTGGTTGAATTATACACATTATAAATGGTCATTAGTATAGTGACTTTTACAGTCAGTGTGTTTTATAGTTATTTTTACTTCTTGTGCAAAGCTGAGAGCATTCTTCACTGCATTAGCAGTTCGCACTGTTACAGACTTTTATAACTGAAAAAATGTATATAACTATGAAGAAATTAAAACTGAAGATGTTTAAAAACATTTTCAAAAATAATGTACAATTGGTGAAATTTTTTGCTAGACAAAATTTACAACTCTTTGAGTTTTTATTAAAAAATAAGGTGTTAGGGCTTCCCTGGTGGTGCAGTGGTTGAGGGTCCGCCTGATAAATAAATAAATAAATAAATAAATAAATAAAATAAAATAAAATAAAAAATAAGGTGGTTAAATAAAGTCTACCTTTGGATTTAACAATGCTATGGCCTTAATATTTCCGTTCTAGAACTTGGCCTTCAACTAGCTATATTACCTGTAAGCAGCAAGAACATTTTAGAAGGCATCTCATTTCTTATATAGGTTTAGGCTTCTTTGGCTTAGGCCACAGAAACCAACAGTCTACAAGTGTTTACTTATCTAGTTCCTGAGAAATTACGACTTAAAGTGTCCTTGGGAAAGTCACTGGAAAGACTTTTATTATAAACCTATTTCCTGGGAAACCACATGCACACTTCAGATTCTCTTCCTCGCATATTTTTGGTTGTTTGGCAAGTCTAAATGGATTTGCCTAATCACAACTTCCTATACATGATTAGCCATTTTTTTCTCAACTGACTGCCTGCACACAGACACCCCAGCTGCTTGCAATGACCAAATCTATAACTGTGAGGTTAGGGAAATTTTTTTTTTTTTTTTTCCGGTACGCGGGCCTCTCACTGTTGTGGCCTCTCCCGTTGCGGAGCACAGGCTCCGGATGCGCAGGCTCAGCGGCCATGGCTCACGTGCCTAGCTGCTCCGCGGCATGTGGGATCTTTCCGGACCGGGGCCCGAACCCGTGTCCCCTGCACTGTCAGGCGGACTCTCAACCACTGCGCCACCAGGGAAGCCCGGGAAATTTTTATATATTGTTAAGAAGAGACATTCTAAATCGGTAGTGCATATCACCCAAATATCCCTTACTGAAATACATGGCTATAAATCATTAGCCAGATGATTCTAATTGAATATTGGGAAGGCTAGTACTGCTATACAGACAAATCACATACATCAAAGATCATCTCAGAATTCGTGATTTGTACAATAGGTGGAATAAACATAAGGGTGTAAATTGGAAAACTGTAAATTTAATTCTACCACAAATTATTTTTTTAAGGAATCCCTTAACATTGCATCTATATAACAAAAAGGAGTAACACTGTTTACCTTCTGTCCCATGTAAAAACAAATAAACAAAACCAAAAATAATCCCCAAACAAAAATGGTCTGGGGCATTAAGAATGTCTATCAGATAGATCTATTAAATGTTTATAACTGTTCAAAATAGCTAAAGTAGCCATATTCATGATTTTTATATTAAAGACTATTGGTAAAAGTGAGAAAGTCAATCATTCAGGTATTTCCCCAATTCCAGATATTTGATAAAAAAATGGGAAAAATTCAAAGTATTAACAGGGTTTTCAGACAGATGTTTTCCAGTTCTGCCTCCTTTTCAGAATACGCACAGTCTTCTCAACATGTCCAGTAGAGTTCCCATACGGGTTCCTCCACAGCCTTCCCCACCTCACAAATGGCACCCCAATCCATTAGATTGCTCTATTAGAAGGACCAATTAGAGTATGTCCAAGGGCCTCAACCTTGGACATACCCCACATCTAGATTACCAATAAGTGGCATCACTTATATCTTCACCATCCATTTTTCTCTACCTTCTCCAAGTGTCCGCTAACTGATCTCTGTTCCCACTCTTGCCCGCCTTCAATGCATTTTCTTTACAGCAGCTGAGTGATCTTCTAAAAACAACAAATTTGACCATATCACATGCTGAACATGTTTCAAGAACTTCCCATTGCACTTGAAATAAAATAACAAATCTGTAAATATGGTCAACGAAGCTGTACATGATCTGGTCCCTGCTCACCTTGACAATATCATATCGTGTCATTCACTATCTTGTCATTAAACTTCAATCACAACTGACTTCTTTCAGCTCCTGGAAGGTATGAAGATCTTTCCTACACTGGGGCCTTCATACACACATGCTTTTTACTTCTGTCTGGATACTCTCCTCCACTCTTTGTCCAGCCAACTTCTAATATTATTTGTATTTCAAAGTTTAGCTTAAGTGGCACTTCCTCAGGGAAGTCTTCTTTGACCCACTATTTAATCCGTGCCTCCTTAATCATTTATGCTCATTCATAGCATGTTTCCCAATTTATATTATAGGTGTTTTCTACATCAGACCATAATCTTCTTGAGCAAGAATTCTCTCTGTTTTCTTTGTGAGTTCTCATTGTCTGGGTCTGTGTCAAGTCCACAATAAATACTTCATAAACATTTGTTGAATCACTGAAGGACTAAATTAATGACCACATTCAGTTAGCTCTGCATTATACACTCATAATTGAGGCTAGTTAGCCCAGTTGGTGAGAGTGCTGATATTTACTATTGAGAATGCCCACATGCTCAGTGAAGGGAAGATAAGGGTCTGAAAGCACATATTAAATTTTAAATTCTCTGGAGCATTTTGGATCTCCTGATTAAGATGAATCACTTCTTCCTCTTTGTTCAATTGGAATCATGGCTCAAGTTCAACCACAGAGCTGATTTCATTCTGTCTAGCATTAAAGTGAGTTGGCTTTATGTCTCTCTCTCTCCCATTACAACTTTCTGATTCTCCCATTAGAAGCACATCTGATTCATCTTCATTGTCTCCACTGCATAAGAGTTTCCATGGCATGAGTTAAACATTGAAAGAAATTAAAAAATATATATATCATCATTCAAAAATAAAGAATAAAGGTGCCAAGGGAGGTTAAGACTGCAAGGTATCATCAGATTTAGTGTAGCATCCAATTTACTCTGATTCAGCACGTCCTGCGTTCAAGGCACAGGGAAAGGCATCAAGGATTTAAACAATGACTAAAACAGTTCCTTGCTCTGTAAATCAATAAGCTCTATATAGAGAAACAAATCCCTATCAGTGGTCTTTGTATGGTGACAGTACAAAAAAGTATGACTGACTCAACATAATCCCAACAGGACCAATAGGCCTACAGCCCTCTACAGGAATTTGGCAGGAGCCTGCTTTCAGGGATGTAAAATTAGCTCTACCAGTTTCCTGGTTCTCCTTTCCCCAGTAGAAAAAGCCCATCACCCATCAGCTCGGTGCTTTGTGACCAACTAGAGGGGTGGTATAGGGAGGGTGGGAGGGAGGGAGACGCAAGAAGGAAGAGGTATGGGAACATATGTGTATGTATAACTGACTCACTTTGTTATAAAGCAGAAACTAACACACCATTGCAAAGCAATTATACTCCAATAAAGATGTTAAAAAATAAATAAATAAATAAACCAAAAGAAAAGCCCATCACCCATATGCTGCATACTTTCATTGGGTTATTGCCTGGGTATTCCTGGTCGATTAATGCTCACCGGTCCCCACGTCTCACTCTCTTTGTCCCGGGGAAATTCCTGCCCCACTCCTGGCTCCAAGGAGAATATAGTTCAGACAGAAGTAAACCAGCTAGGGCCCTAATACCAAAGATAGAGATCCCCCCAAAATGATAAAATTTTGGAGTTTTGGCTATCGATTCCCTAGAACCTTTAAGTGCTCTGCTGAGCAGCTGGAGGTCGAGTGACTCAGCACTGATGACCTCCTAATGGATGGTAATGCTTTGCTGAGTGCTTTCAACTAGTACGTGCCTTAAGGCTGTGCTGAATAATTGCTGTTAATTGAATTGTAGAAATATCTACGTTATTTATATACAGTATATCTTTTTAATCAAAGTAGTGGGATGCTCATTTGGTTTAACTTTAAAGCACATGGCAAATATGATTTTAGTACATGTGTAGGATAGAAGGTCTTTTCTTTCATATCACCAGACATTGTGGTATGGAAATGCTTTCTTTTCTTCCCGCCTACCTCCCCCAGAATTAATTATGTGATTTTAATGCATTTGAATTTAACTCACGAGGGATCCTTGATTACTTTATTAGATTACCAAACAATTGTAGCAAAGGCTCAAAGTATATGGAGCAAACTACAGATAACACGTATATACTATATAGTTAATACTTGTTGTCAACTTGTGCCAGCCATTATTCTAAGCACCTTATGTATATTGACTCGTCTAATCCTCACAAGATTTCTAGGGGCAAGTGCTATTATTACCTGCATTTTGTAGATAAGAAAAGTAAGGCTCAGAGAGGTTAAGCAATTTGCCCAAGGTCAAACAGCTAGTGAGCTGCAGAGCTAGGATTCCAATTTAGGCACTTTGGCTCTGGAGTCTGCACTCAACCAGCAAGCTTTTCTGCTCACCACTTGCCAGCTATTAGTTAAATGTTTAATTCTCATAAGCCCAATGGGATGCTACCATTATGATCCCCATTTAATAAGGGGGTTGGCCTAACCAACGTCACTCTGCTAGTAAGTGGCTGAACCAGGCTTTTAAACTCAGTCCCGCCTGACTTTTGGGTCTGAGATCTTAAATACCACCCACCACTACCTCGCAGAGAAGGTGGTGTGCTTATTTGTAAATCACATATAGCATTAGAGATTACACAGATTTTAAGGGAAAGAGAAATAATTTACTAGAAGAGTATAGTGACTCTGTAGTCAAAATCTTTTAAAATATTTAAAATACTCAAGCCAATTATTTGATTTTTTAAAAATATTTGAGATACTGTTAATATTAAATGTCATCATTCTGAAGAGCAGAGCTCAAAGGACTATTCTTAAAAATTAATATAATGATTCATCTTACTGTTTATGTGATTCCCCAGGGTAACTGCAATTACCTCAAGAGATTTGTGAACATTTCAGAAAAATAAATTTTAACTTATTTTGACTATTGCAAGTATAAAATGCTACGCAGTACTTGAATACAACAGATGAGTATTATCAAATCAAAACAAATCACAAGTGTCATAAAAATATAATAATTGTTATTTCAGGATAGGCTATTCCAATTATTATTTTTCACATTACTATTTTACTAAAGGAGGGAGGTTACCATTTACATTTGAAAAGTTAGAAAGTATTAACATGCCGGCTAAGTCATGAGGATCCGGTAAGATTAAAAATTTATAGAAAAATGTAGATGGTTGTTGTTGTTTATAAGAAAATTTCTTCAGAAATCTATCCTTTCCTTCTCTGAGTTCATATTTACAGTATTGGTTTCTTTTACTCTACGTAAAAACCTACCATTATCATAGGATTTCAAAACTCATGGTAAGCGCTGAATGTCAGACAATAAAAGAATGGACTACATAGATGGGTTATGGCATAATCTTTAGCCAAATAGGTTGTCACTGGTGTTCTACTGTGAGTTATTTATGTGTCTATTACCTTTAGGCCCTTTGAACAGCTTGATTTCCACAACAGTCTCCAAAATGGGTCGTCTTCTACGCACGTACAGCCGAACGATAGACCCTGCTTCTTTGAGCGCTTCCACTGCTTTACTGTGGGAAACCTCTGACACATCCACCTCGTTCACCCGTAAGATACAATCATTGACCCTGAAAGAAAGGAAAAGAGGCAAAGGTCAGGAGTGGCTAAGAGAATTTCTGAAAGAATCTTATGAGTATCTAACCTTAAGATGTGGGGTGGCAAAAGGTATAGGCAATTTAAAAATATTTATACTTGGAAGAAATACTTCAAATGAAGGAAATCGAGAAAACCTTGAACTCCTCAGCCTTCACAGTTTTCCCAACACTGACCACCCTACTGGTCAGGTCCCATACTGAACTCCAGTCCATTCTGACTGGGACTGCATCGCATAGGGAGCAGTTAGAAGGACACATATTTTAAGGTCTCTGTCAGTCATATCAGCATTTTGATTGGTTTTAATTGCCTTGACTGAGGGTTACAATTTGAGTGGTTCTCAGAACTTACTCCCATAGACTATATAGACATAGCAAATGTAACTTTATAAATTAGTTTTTCTTGAATTTTTAATTTACTAGCTATAAAAGTAATATATAATCATTTTAGAAAATCTGAAAAATATAACACGCAGAAAGAAAAAAATATATACATGAGTCGATTCAATCACCTGAAATAATGTTAGCTTTCTGGCAAATTATCTTCCAGTGTTTTTTTTTTTCCCCTCAAATTCATTTCACGATATTATAGGGATTAAAGTCCAGATCTCACAAAATTCAAATAAAATCTCAATCCTTGCCCTAGGTACTTTCTTTAAAAACTAAGAATTATGACACGGCCTACATTAGACTTTTCCTTTTTGCCATTTTTTTCATGGGAAGGAACAAGCTGACTTTTCCATTAAGCTTTCTAGATACTTTATAGTTCATAGCGGCCATGAACTGTAAATCTCTTTTATATTCACAATAATAATTAGTGAGAATATTAATAATGGTTAAGGGTGTCAGACTTGAGATTAGAAGGAGTTCTTCCCCTCACTCCACAGATCCATTCTCGTGTTCCCCATCCCAGTTCGCTGTGTTGCTCGGAGTAAGAAATAAGGGGCTACCCCTGCTTCACCCCTCCTCCCACCACCCATTGAGCTCCACCTGCAAAGTATATCTATAGTCCATCCAGGTTCCTCATCTCCAGTGCTACCCCATTGGCTGAAGTCAACATCATCTCTCACCTGAACTACTTCCACAGCCTCCTACCTAGTCTCTCCAATCCTCTCTCGTCACCTTCCAACTCATTCTCCACAGTGCCCAGGATAAAGTGGACATGGTTGGTTGCTTAACCCCCTTCCATTCCACTCCCCACTTCCTTCTTCCAAACAGTGCCTGATTTTGTTCAGGTGATCTATTCTTCAGCAAACTTTTGTTAAATGAACGAAAGAGCAAGTCTAAGTTCAATTATTGGGCCCTCTATTTCCTAAGTTTGTAAACACTGATAATTTTTTTAACTTCTCTAAGCCTCCATAGTCTCATCTATAAAATAGATATAATAGTAATGCCTACGATAAAGACTTTGGGGAAGATTAAATGTGGTAATGTACATATAAGTCCTTAGCACAGACCCCAGTATGTAATAAGCACCTAATAAATGGTTGTTATTGGTAGCAGTGCACAATTTGTTGATTTGCAATATTCTTAACTATTGGATTCCTTCCATAGTCTTATGGAATAGGATCTATTACCCATATTACACAGACAAGAGTTGTTCCAAGTGGTTAAGTTCGTTGTCTAAAGCTGTCAGCAATTTGATTAGAGATTGGATATGATCCTAGGTCTTATTTCAAAATTTGTTCTTTCCTCTCAGGACACATACATCTAATGTGATGAATAGTTTCATGCATGTTGTACACATCAATTTAAAATTATAACACGGTAGTGGAAATATATAAAAAGTATGGGAGGAATTTTCCTATCTTTTTTGTTCATAACTTTTCTATACGTATTTGCGGAACTGAGTGATAGGAACTCTTGGCTCAATAAGAACCCTGATTAGCTTCAAGTTCTTGAGCTAGAACAATCTCACTTACTAAGATTCAGTGGTGTCATTTCATCATAACAGATGCTATGGCTTTAATAGGTTTATACAGACATTTCCTCTCTGACTGACTAAAAAAAATCATGGAAAACTACCAATTAAAATAGTTTTGAGAATGTAGGCATCACGGGTGCCAGCCGCCCTGCAGCAGCTGGTCCTTTGAGAGTGGGTAATTTTGTCATCTCATGATAATGCAAAAACATAATGTTTACCATCACCCTATGCTCAGCATACTAATCATATATTAAAACACTGCTTTCCATAGAAGGGAGTGGCTGACATTAAAGAGAAAATTCTAGATGCTCTATCTATTCAAACTCTACTAAATTTTTTCCTTTTGTATACACTGGAATCCTTAATTGTCAAATGCTGGGGTGAGGAAATCACAGCCTAAATCAGATGTTTTTTTCTGAACATGTGGACAAAGTAGGCAGCTTTAGTGCACTAAAGAAACCCCCACCGGACTAGCAGTCAGGAGGTTTGGATTTGAGTCCCAGCTGTGTATCAGCTGTGCGACCATGGTCGAGTCACTTCATCTTTTTGAACTTCAGTTTCCCATGAAAAGAGAGTAAGCATGCCTAGAGTTCATGAGAGGAGTAACCAGACAGATAAATACATGGATTTATGCGTAAACTGTAATGTACCATATATGAGAGAGTCGCAGCTATTGATAGGTGAATCAAAGATGCTGTGCTCAGAATTTGTTGAAAGGTAAATAGGATGGAAATTGAAAATTTTCAAGGGTCTACTATGTGCCATATATCATTTTAGTGACTTCACTTATTTGCTCGTGTTTAAATCAAACCATTTATAAAACACAGATTCTTATTTTACAGACAATGAAATTTTACTGACAAGGTCACAGTGTTGGTGAGGGCAGCAACACGATTCCAATCTAGTTTTGTCCTTTCGTGGAGCCTATGCCGATACAAAGTTACTCAGAGTTGATTGTTTAAAAAAAAAAAAAAAAAACAGAATGTGAGGGGAGAAGTTTATATTCAAATTCTTAAAACAGAAAAGAAAGAATATCAAGCCAAACTAGGGAACTCAACTTTCCTTCCTCCCAATCACTTGAAATAGCATTTGGCGAGAGGGTCATGGCGATTTAGAATTAATTTTCTTTCTCTACCAGTAGATAATCTCCATGAGTAAAGGCAACACTGGAATTCATTCTGAAACATATAAATATACCACTAGCTTCAAACTCAAATAACACTGTTTCAGTGAAAAGTGAAGTCTTTATCGTATTTCTGAGACATTGTATTAGAAAGCCATTTACATACAAACTTTCTCCCTACTGTACCCACATAATTAAGTTGACGGTTTCACTCTTTCAGGGCTTGCTGTTTTGGATATACGTCTACAATATCCTTTTTGTGGACCAGTATTGTCCATGAAATTAAAAGGTTAATTTTAATCTTCCTATTCTCAGTTCCTTTGGACATTCTGGTACATTTCCTTGCAGAAAATATCTTTGAAACAAAAAGTACATTTCATCACTAACATGTCCACAGAATCACATCTAAAATTTGCACTAAGCAGGGAATTCCCTGGCGGTCCAGTGGTTAGGACTCAGCGTGTTCACTGCTGAAGGCACGGGTTCAACACCTGGTCAGGGAATTAAGATTCTGCAAGCCGTGTGATGCGGCCAAAAGAAAAAGTTTGCACTAAACAAATATTCTGGAATATGATATAGTATCACTGAAAAGTCAACTAATACTTAAAAATTATTTGTTCTACTTTGAAGATATCTAAAATAACATGTAATGTCTACTCTCATTCATAGGTATTAAAGTATGTTCTATTGTAAAACAAGATTTGTGATTTTATACATTTGTAAGGATGTTAATTCATTAAAAATAATCACTAAATGCTTGTGTTAATTTTTTTTTAAAAAACCTGTTTATTATGTATTAAAAAATAGTGGGAGGAAAGATAAAGTTTCAGCTCTGGTTCTTTGTGGATGTGGAGATTACGGATTTCCTTTTTTTCCTTTTGAAAAATATTTATTGAGTATAAATAAATGTCCTATACATTAAATATCAAGAAATATTCATTATTGATTACAAGTCCGCTGTAACACTGAAGGAACCACAGAATCAAAATAGCCACCCATGATACAGTAGTGATAATTCCATTCCAATATTGGACACAGTAATGATTTACTCACAAGACACAACAAAACTCACCAAAAAAGGCCATCACTTTAACCAACCTATAATACCACAAGAGAAAATGGTTTTGAATCATAGTATGGACAGTCCCACTAATCTCGACTTTGTCATCAATTTATCAGGTCAATTTGAGATTGTGGAGATATGCTGTCATAGAACTTAAAGATTCCCATTTCCTTGGTTTTATTTCAAAATTACTATTAAGGAATGAAGTTATACATACCCAATGATAATTTTAAGTAAGTTAGTATTTGATAAAAGAAAAGGAATAAAAATTTAGTATGAAGAAAGCTTCCTTCAAGCAATGAATCTCTTAATGGAAAAAAAAAATGAAAGCAATGTAATTAACTTTTTCTCCACAGAAAGGAAAGAAACCTAAATCTGTTATGGCAAACTTGGAAAGATAAATATTTCCTAGTCCCAGAATATGTGTTTATTTTACATGATGTACTTGAATGATGCAAGTCCACGAAGCAGGGATCTGTGGCAATCCGAATTCACCCACCAGGACTCCATCCTTACTCTTTGTGTCAGTGGGAACACCTTCTGGAATTGCAGGGCAGCTGCTGCTTCATCCAAATAAGAACTGTCTTTATCAGCCAGAAGCTCATTGCCCAGTGCAGCCAACTCTGCTTCTAGGTCATCTTCATCTAATTCTGGGGTGACGTAACTACGACTCAGTGCTTCTTGGATTTCATTTGCATCTTCCATCATATCCTCTAGCTGGTCTTGTAGATCCTCAGTCTGGTCGATTTTCACTTGCTTGTATGCTTTCTTCATTTCCTTTACACCCAGTTTCATAGCATCAACCGTGGTCTTGGTGTCCTTCAATGACTGGATGATGTAATTGGCTTGTTCCATGTTAAATGACTGCTGGGCAAGACTGTCCCGCTGCTGCTCATACCTTTGCAGGACCCTCTCTCATCTTCTTGATCTGATCCTTATACTTCACTAGTTCAGCATCCAGCCGAGAAATCTTCTTGTCAATGGATTCTGCCCTGCTGTCCTCCGTGCCAATGCAGTCAGTCAGTCAAGCTGGGCGGCGGAGCCTTGGGTTTCGCTTTCCCGAAGAATCGGTTCATCTTGGGTGGCCACGAAGAAAACCCAAACGTTTGAGCAAAACCAGAAACGGAAGCAGAGTCACCTCCGCCTCCGACTTGACTTCCGGCCCTCCATGCGCAAGCGCAATGTGCCTATTCGGATGTTTTAAAAAGCACATTTCTATTTTTGTTTCTTCCAAAAGTTCTATAACGGACATACATCATCGTGGAGAACCTAAGAACATGGGCCTGGGAGCCTTGGCCTCACCTAGACACGACTGGGATCTTGTCCCAGCTCTAGAACTCAGGAGCTGTGTGACTTTGGGCAAGTCACTTGACATCTCAAAGCTTCAGCTTTTGCATGTGAAAATAGGGATAATAAGATTGCTGTACGGATTAAATAATATATGTGAAATATTTAGTACAGTGCCTGAAAAATGGTAAGCTATTATAGTCATGAAAAACACAAGAACAATTTGCAGGAGAAAGGATGTGAAAAGACTACAGTGGAGGGGAAAAAAATTCTAAAGGGACAGAAAGGAAGAGAGGGCTACCATCAGGTACTGAAAGTATTTTTGAAATGGAGAAGAGAGAAAGAGATGCAATGAATGGGACTTGGGGGAAGAAAAATGTAAAAATAAGGCTTTTAAGTAAGTCTTGTTTTGTGGAGTACAGCTTTATTCCCCTTTCACCTTCCCTCTCCCCTACCATCAAGAAAACAGTCAGTTCTAATATAAACTATAGCTTTATGGTAGCCGTAGAGAAAGCTTCTAAAGATCAGCACACTTGGCAGAATTCCCACCAGCTCGTGCCCACTCTGTCCTTGCCCCACTCCACACCTGTAAACACATCCAGCCACTCAGACTGCTCAAGGCTTGATTCAAAAGGAGGCTTTAGGTCACAGGTCTGAAGCTTAATTTTGAAACTTACTGGTTATTAAGATGGGGTGGGTTGGGGTCTTGATTGGCTTGTTCTTTATTGTCTCCACTCAGTCCTACTCTCTTTGGTCAAATAGATGAATTAATTACAGACCAAAGGGCCACATCATGGAGAAAGCTGATCAATGTTTAATGTGCTGGATGAAATGCAATACTACATTATCAAATGGAAAACACTGGCTGGGAATTACACTGTCTGTGCTTAAATAGATCAATGATTTATAACAATCAGAATCTGTTTAAAAAGAATAATTGCATAGATTTTATGTGAACTATAAGGATACCAGAAAGGCTCTCAAGGTTAAGGTTGCAAAAATGCCTTACTTTTCTTTTATTCTTAGAGTCACTAAAGGTAGGTTAAGAACAAATAATAGACACTCAAAAGTTTATTTAAGAAAAAACAGGTGCTTTATGTTACCAGAGAAAAGGAAAAAACAACACAACACACACACACACACACACACACACACACACACACACACACACACACATTGACCCAAATGGTTTCAAATCATTATGACCTTTTCTAAATCTACTTAATTGTCTCTGTCTGCTGTCTTCCAGTATCCTCTCATGAAGCACATGTGGGTTCACCGGGTATATTTAAAGTTCCACCAGCTAAGGTTCCTCCTTATTGAAACTTCTCACCTTAAAAAACCATTTATTTCATTGACCTCACTAGGTGCTATTAGTCCATTAAAATTGAGAATAAAATAATAAAAATCAGCATAATTTAACAGTTTTCTAGGAAAGGTAAAGGACTGATGTTTTGGAAGCATCAGATATGAGTTGATGTAGTAGTATCTACCAGGACTTTTTCTCTACCAAACATTCACAGGGTTGCAGGAAGAGTGACAGTTCATAGAGCTTATCATGGATCATTTGTCAAGTTTGACAGTTCCTGTTTTGGGGAATCTGGAATCGAAACGATGAGATTCAGAGGTTCTATCTAAACAGAAGAAATAGAAGTTTGAAAGCTTCATATTGGGGCCTTTTTCTTCCACACTGACTGAAATGTAGCAAAAGCTTATTTGCAAGAAGATAGGAATAAAGCAAATTTTTGGAAAGAAGTAAGGGCTTCAGTCCATGGTTGTCCAATCCAGCCTTGAATTTCAGAAGATATTCCAAGTGTCCTTCTAATTCATTCCCCTTTTTGATTAAGTAAGCTCAGGTGGATCTTTGTTACTCATCAACAAAAATTTCTAACTAATACAGGCAGACTTTGTGACCAGCACTTTGCATGCACTATATCCCTTACCTCATTCCTATTTTCCTTTTAATACTTAATTCAAGTTTATCTTGTCTTCTGGGAAGTCATCCTTGGCTCAACTGGCTGGTCCAGTGTCCCTCTACTAGGTAGCCAGTACAAAATATTAATGAAGTTACCAGACCCAGCAAATCAAAGTATAGGACATTCTGTTAAATTTGGATTTCAGATAAAAACAATAATAATTATTATTCAGATAAACACTTTTTAGTGTAAGTATGTTCTGTATCATGTTTGGGACATACTCAAAAATTACTTGTGTTTATCTGCTATTCAAATTTAATTAGGCGTACATACTGTGTTTATAAAAGTACAGTATTTATAAAAGCACTAAACTGTGCTTATTATACTGAACTGTGGTCTCTGGTTTATTCAAACGGTATAATCCTTGGTACATAATGGGAGATATTTACGCTATGTACTACGTATATATTCTTTAATCTGTTTAACCTGAACAGAAACCTTGAAAGGTAGATACTGCTTCTTTCATTTTACAACAAAAACTGAAGCTAAAAGAAGTCTATAATGACAGTAAGTGTTGTCTAGGTAATCTCAAAGCTTATGCACTGCACCATCCATATCTCTCTAGTTTGTTAAAAATAATTTTGGGACATAATTAAGGACCAATCTCAATTGCTAACCATCAGTAGGATTAAGGATCATGCTAGAAAGTGGTAAAGCCGAGCCAAATAGCAAAACCTAAATTTTTTTCTTAAAGAAAATCTAGTTCTCAACTTTAGAGTCAGATTTCTATACTTTAAAACTAGATTTAGAAAGGGTTCTCAAACTTTAGTGTGCATTAGAGTTACTTGAAGGATTTAAGTCATAGATTGCTGGGCTCCACTGCCAGCGAGTTTCTGATTCAGTAGGTCTGGAGCAGGAAAGAGGATTCACTTCTCTAACAAGTTTCTAGGTAATGCTGGTGTTGTTGGTCTGGGACATACTCTGAAAACCACTGCTCAAGGTTCTGAAGGGTTACTCTACTTGGCTAGTGTGTGGTTCATTCTAAAATGAACAGGACTACTCAGTCTTATGTAGACCCAGGTGACTGTGCTGGAAGTTCTGAGCTCTGACTCTGAAGCCAATCCCTTCAATTTTGCAGCTCTTCATTATTTGGAATGAAGTCTCTAAGGGAATATGGACCAGGAGACCACAGCTGCCATACCACGTGAAATTGTGTGTGAGAGCCATTTTCCAGCACTCATTTTATATGAGACTCTTTTCCCTACTGTTTTCCTACAGCAAAGGCCAACAGAGGGCTCCTGCTCTCGTCTCTGACTCTGGGTGAGAGTAACTGGAGTTTATGATCCGTAGAAGCCATCTCCTACAGTGAATATACTGTTTTTCTCTCTCCATTTGCCACTTCATTTCCCGTATATAAAACCCTTCCAGGATTCTCTGCAGCTGTCATCTGGGAAAAATCACAGCTTTCCCACGATGGGGGAAGAAATTGCTATTTTAGAGTCAGTGATTGGTCTTTCGGCACTTTCCCGGAAAAGGAGAGAGTCCAGTAACAAATCTCAAGCCAGGTAACTCGGTGAATGCAACATGGAAAAGAGGCACTAACTAGGGACTTCAAAGGGAAAGGATCACAGGACTGGAGATTACTTAGTCCACTCAGTCCAATACTCTGTCCACAGATAGGACTACATATCAACTTTCAAGAAACGAGGTCCCGGTACCTCCCATCTGGATTAATGAAGTAGCTTTCTAGCTAGTTTTCCTGATGCCAGGTTACCTAGTCCCTCTTTACGTCATCCCACAGGCAAGCCCAGCTCAGCTACAACTTCCTAAAGCAACCCTATCATTATTTCCTCTCCCTCAAAATTCGTCGAGTCACTTAACCTATATAAAATCAAAGCTGTGGTTAATTTATCCTTGTATTCCTAGTGTCTGCTATACAGTTGTCACTTAAGAATGAATGAGTGTCATTGAAGGGCCTCTAAATCTAGCCTCTTCTTATGCCTCTCAAACTCCTGCTTCAGTCAATCCACATCCTCATTGTCCTGAAAATATAACAAGCTCATTCCTGTTTATACATTTTATTTCATGGTGCTTTCTGCTCCCAAATGCCTAGCTCAAACCAGCCTCATTCAAAGGCAAGCTCACACTCTCCAGCCTCATGAAATATTTCCTAATCACACAAGTCCTCATTGCCTATGATGCCTGAAATGCAAGTGCATGGTAGATTCTCATGAAAAAGCTACAGATTGATCTGGTACCCCTGCAGAACCTGTAATTAAGTACTATACATTAAGAAATGCATTTTCAAATGTTGGATTTGATTTTCTATTTTTCTCTACTAAGATTTACTCCAATCCCAGAAATTGATATGGGTCAGCATATATGAAATCGATAATTTTACATTTTCTGATTCTAATTTGATTTGACTATGTGATATTGATGAACATTTTAGTGAAAAGTTGAGAAGCACAAGGAGCATGGTATGGTGGGAAGAATAGTGAGTTATAAACCAGATTGGAATTCTAATACTCACACTTTCCATTTAAGTAAGGCATTTTTTTTCATGTCTCTGTTTAAATTGAGTTCAATGATTTTACAATTCTTTTCTAACTCTGGTGTTCTATAAATCTAAATTCAAGGCTAACTCAGCCTGCCACCTAGCTCCACTTGGAAGTCTGGAATGTACTTGAAATGCAACAGAATGCCAAATTATGCTTATTCTCTCTCCATGGAAAACTATGTACTTTACTTTTTATTCTCTATCAAAGTAAATCATTCCATCTCCAAAAATGGGGAGTTCTCCTTTTCTCTCAGACACATGTCCAATCTGTCACACAGTTTTTTAGATTTAAACTTTTCTTTATACTCATTTATCCTACTGTGGCTCTTATTGTCAATCACCCAGATTCTGGAAAAAAATCTGTAACCAGTCTCCTTGTTTCCAGTTTTGTCCTTTACAATCCATCTTCCAATTTTTTGCCAGAATGGGGCTATTGAAAATACACCTGATTGCTTTATTCCCCTATTTAATAGTCTTTGACTGCTTTCCACTGCCTACAGCAGATTTTCAAACATTTAAAAAACATAAGCCATCACTCTGATACCAAAACGAGACAAAGATGTCACAAAGAAAGAAAACTACAGGCCAATATCACTGATAAACATAGATGCAAAAATCCTCAACAAAATAGTAGCAAATCCAACAGTACATTAAAAGGATCATACAGTATGATCAAGTGGAGTATATCCCAGGAATGCAGGATCCTTCAATATATGCAAATCAATCAATGTGACAAACCATATTAACAAACTGAAGGGGAAAAACCATATGATCATCTCAATAGATGCAGAGAAAGCTTTTGACAAAATTCAACACCCATTTATGATAAAAACCCTCCAGAATGTAAGCATAGAGGGGACTTTCCTCAACATAATAAGGCCATATATGACAAACCCACAGCCAACATCGTCCTCAATGGTGAAAAACTGAAACCATTTCCACTAAGATCAGGAAGAAGACAAGGTTGCCTACTCTCACAATTATTATTCAACGTAGTTTTGGAATTTTTAGCCACAGCAATCAGAGAAGAAAAAGGAATCCAAATTGGAAAAGAAGTAAAGCAGTCACTGTTTGCAGATGACATGATACTCTACATAGAGAATCCTAAAGATGCTACCAGAAAACTATTAGAGTTAATCAATGAATTTGGTAAAGTAGCAGGATACAAAACTTATGCACAGAAATCTCCTGCATTCCTATACACTACTGATGAAAAATCTGAAAGTGAAATTAAGAAAACACTCCCATTTACCATTGTAACAAAAAGAATAAAATATCTAGGAATAAACCTACCTAATGAGACAAAAGACCTGTATGCAGAAAATTATAAGACACTGATGAAAGAAATTAAAGATGATACAAATAAATGGAGAGATATACCATGTTCTTGGATTGGAAGAATCAACATTGTGAAAATGATTTTACTACCCAAAGCAATCTACAGATTCAATGCAATCCCTATCAAAAAAAATAAAAAGTATAAGCGAAGAAACCCTTTCTTCAAATGAAATCTTACTCAGAAGCTACATAATGTACATTTATAATTGTCTGTATATAACAAAGGCAGATTTTCTGTAATTTCTGCGGTGGGGAGGGAAATCTTACTCAGAAGCTACATAATGTACATTTATAATTGTCTGTACATAACAAAGGCAGACTTTCTGTGATTTCTGCGGTGGGGAGGGAAGGGAATCACAGCAGAGCCTGTTGGAAGGCCCTCGTTTGTAACTCCACAGAGGGCTCTGAGGAATCCAGAGTCAGGGCATCATATATGACTGAGCAGGGGCTAGTGATTACTGAAAGAAATCCAGGGCATGCCCTTTCTCCAGGCCAAGTGCCCTGGCACTGACCAGTGTCTGCTGAAGTATCTTTTTCTAAATCACATTAAAATCACATAAAGGCTTCTTGTGGTCCAGTGGTAGCACCATTCACAGGGTTCTATGGAACACAGATTGAGTCCACTTGCCTTTTTTGATAAAGCTCAAAGACTTTCACATAACACATAAGTCTTTCCACAACTGGTTGTTATTCACCTCCCCAGCCGTGTCTCTTGCTATAACATTATAGTTTCTTCAAACCCCATGCAAATTCATGACTCAGGCCTCTCTCCCTGCCTGGAATAGCCACCTCCAGATGTCACATTTGTCTGAGTGCCTTACCCATTTTTTAAGACTAATGTCCATTCTGAGGTAGCTTTACGGTTTAATGGGGGGAGATAGTAAAACAAACTAGTAAAATTCAGTATAATAAGTCCTATGGCAAGTGAAATATAGGGTGTTGCAGCAGTATATAATGGGAGAAGCATGTTGGGGCTAGGGAGGCTGAGGAAAACTTGGAGCAACTGAGGTAGCTGAGACCTGAAGGTCAAATAGAAGTTAGCCAGGTGAATAAAGAGAGGGGAGAAGTGTTCCAGGAACAGTTTAACTGCTGGTGAGGCGAGGAGTGGAGATCAAGCCTTGATTGAAGGCCCTTGCAAGGCATGTTAAGGAATTGAACTTGAACCTAAAGACAATGGAAAGCCATTGTAGTATTCAAAACTAGAATAATGTTTTAGAAAGAGTTCTCAAGGTACAGTGTAGAGATGTGCAGACATGGATAGATTTGGGGTGCAGGGGAGTCCGGAAAAAAGAAAGCAAGGATTATTGTTAGAGGCTATTACATAATCTTGATAAAAGACATGGTGGCCTGGATTAGACTAGTGGCAGTGGCAATCAGGATAAAGGGAAAGGGACAGATGAAAGGGCTAATTAGAATCTACTAGATATACTGATGGATTGGTTGTAGAAAGTGAAGAAAAGGAGGAAATATTTTGTTTAAATGTTTATTTCTATCTACAAGTCATGAATCACTTGAGGGGAGAAACCCTATCTTACTCATTTTTGTATCTTTACTGCCTACTATGGTGCCAGGCAGAGCTGGCACTGAATATATGTTTGATAAATAAACCAATGAATTTTAGAAGTGGGGAAGTTGATAATGACACCTCTGCTGTCAGTATCCATACTTTTCCCTCATCCTTTCCAGTGATCTTGTCCTATGAGAATTCTGTGTCTTCTCATGTCCTCTCATTTCTCTTGCAATAAATATAATCAATTCAAATTTAATCAACCTAAGAAACAGCCTGTCATTCACAGGCATATTTGTATTAAAAAAAAAAAAACAGAACACCAGTAAGAAGGCAAGGTCTAAACAAAACTGATCACCAATGATAAGATCTCAAATATTAGTTGAAAGATATAATTACACACACACATATTCAACCAATATTTATTGAGCATGTACTATATAGTGCCAGGTATTGTGTAGGCACTGAGGACACAGTGGTGAATGAGAAAGATACTGATGGCCCCAGATGCGAGAGGTGGGGAGGAAGAGATTTACAAGAAGATCCCAAATCACATCACAAGGACAGCAGCCTTTATTACTTACATACAAGACTAATTCTAGTTTAAGCACACCTTTTAACCTTAAGAGTTTAGGTATTCATTTCAAGTTTTTATTAGTCATATGATTATTTTCACTCTTGGAGCTCAATTTTCATAGAAAGAGAGAACTGAACCATAAGCAAGAATTCAAGTATACCATGTGGCAAGATGCTTGTAATCTTTTCCCTTATCTTGAATTGCTCTTCACTTACCATGTATTGATATAAGAGGTGTGCCTCAGTGCCCCCCACCATGGGAAGTGTGCATTATCTCATGAGCCAACTGATATTCTGTGTGCTTTTACTTACGCAGAGCAACTACAGATTGTTTGATGGTAAGTGATTTCAACAGTTTATGAGGTGTATCAAATATTTAAGAGAAAATTTTCAACACCTTTAAAATTCTTAAAATTATAAATGTTTAATCTCATAGTGAGTAAATTCACTGGTTGTTACAGGGAAACAATTTTCAACATTTGTACAGTTCAATAACAAATAAGATACCATTATAACTTGATTTATCTGTTTTCTTATTTATTACATCTCTCCCCAGTAGAATGGAGCTCTGCGAATGAAGAAATCTTACCTCTAATTTTCTCTGTTTTATCACCAGTGGTTAGCATAGCTCTTCACGCAATGAAGTACCACCATCCACCCAAATTTCCATATTCCTTTACTTTCCTCACCCTCCATATCCATTCCATTAGCCACATCAATTACTTCTAACTCCATAATGTATCCCGATCCATCAATTTCATTCCATTTCTGGTACCACCATGCAGTCCAAGTCACCACCACTTCTACCTGGACACATTGGCTCACTGGTTCTTCTCCTGTTCTCTACAATACATTCTCTATATTCTCTACTCTAAGCCAGAGTACATAATTTTAAAATTTAAATCAGATGCCGTCACTTACCCCTTGCTTAAGCCCTCCAAGCTCTTCCTACATCATGTAAAATAAAACCCAAGCCCCTCCCCCCACCTCACAAAGCCCTGGCTCCCACTTCTTCCCATGCTGTCATCTTCTACCACTCTTCCCTTTGTCCCCTTCTACCACTCTTCCCTTTGTCCCCTTCATGCCAGCTGCATTGGCCCTACTTTTAATTCTAGTATGTGCCTAGCTCACTCCTGCTTTAGGGCACTTATACTTACTGTTCCCTCAGCTTTGTAAGTCTTTTCCCTTACCTTTGTTTGGCCAGCTTCTTTTAGTCATTGAGATTTTGCCTTAAATGCCACTTCATTAGAGAAGCCTTCCTTGATCACTCAGTATAAGAGCAGAACCAGCCACTCATCTACATCTCTCTGCTTCATTTTCTCCATAGCTTTTATGACTGATGATATTTTGTATGTTTGTTTATCTTCTGCCCAGTAGACAAAAATGTAATTTCCTTAGAGCAGGAAACTTGCCTGTCTTGTTGACCATTTTATGCTTAGTGCCTTGGACAGTGCCAAGTCCATAGCAGAAACTCAATAAATAGTTGAATATCAAACTAATGAATGAATGAAGGGATGAATGAATTGTAGTTCTACCTAATTTGAACTGGGTTTGTCAACTACAAAGTATATACAGTCTTGCTGCCCAAATTTGAATTCTGATAGCTCTAGCTTGAAGACCTTCTTAAATCCAAACCCATAATTATTGGAATTACTTAGCATTGACAAAAACTGTGAACAATTCTCTATATAGCAGAAAATGCTAAATTGCCTGGAGATACTAATTTTCGAGGGTAGATGATTAGTGATGCTGTTTCCTGACCTTTTCCTGAGCTACCATAATTAGCTGTTATTGTTTATGTGATTTCATAATATCTACACTCCTTATTTTTTCCTAAGTTAAATCACATTTCATAAAATAAATTCAAATAAATTTTGTGTTGAAAACTCATGACATATTTTGAAATTACTGGTGACATTTTGTGATTTCATAAAACCAGAACTGGAGCTCCCTGATTTAGTGGTTGAACTGGTGTTTGCGGTGGTAGGCTCAGTCCCTTACAGTTGTTCTCAGCTGTGGAGATAAATTTCAGAGGCCTGGGGATTGTAGCCAGGAGGATTAGGGGCACCATGAAGGGCACCTTTGCTCACAAATACCTTCTTGCTTTCAGTAAATCGGTTTTGTTTGAATTAATAAATTTCTCTTTCAAAATATAGAGAAACCCACTGGTGTCAACCATCCACATGTTATACATAATTGTCCATATGGGCTATGGGACTTCATTTTACAGCATGGGTAGATCAGGGGACTCTTCGAGGGGCAATTTCATTGAAGAATTTATTAGAAGAAGCCATGGGCACCAGGGGAGAGAGGAAAGAAGCTTTCAGAAGATAAAGGAGATCAGAAAGAGACCCCAAAGTAAAACCATACATTTCCTAGGACTCCTGTCACAGCAAAGGTAGTAACCTTTGGGAACAGTAAGTGTTTATGTAACACCCCAACAATATTTTGTTTCGTTCTTAAAGCCTAAAAATATGCTGGGCAGATACTCTACCTTTTTAAATGGAAAAACTGAGGATTAGACAAGTTAAATAACTTACTCAAATTCACACAGCAGGGAAGAGAGAGAAATAAAAATTATACATTAGTTTTAATAGTTCCTGGTCCTGTCTTCTTGCCATTTATCACTCCTGTTTATGCTGTTGTCACTTAGTCCTTCTGTTACAATTGTCTGCAAAACTTCAATCCTGATTGAACCCAGCTCTCCATCTTCCTCATTGCTTCTTCCAGAGCAGCTGAACACTGAAGGGCTGGAGAAAACCCACGAATGGTGGGTGTCCCTGTAAATTCATGATCTCCAAACACCCTGGTCAGTTTGCTATCCTTCCTTCTGCAATGACAGTCTCCAAACCCCTCCTTTCCAGCATCACTTCCAGCACATACCTACCTGACTACGTGCAAAGCCACGCTGTTCTCTCTCTTCCTATTACAGTGGAGGAAGTGTCTCTTCTGACACCAAGGTCCATCCATTCACATTTTCTTAAAGACCTCACTTAATCATCTAATCTCTTAACATCCTGCATCTTCAAACTCAGTCTCTCTAGTTAACCCATTCTCTGAACATTCAAACATACTCTGGTATCTCCCATCACTTGAAAAGCCTTCCATTGACCTGGTATCTCCCCTTGTCCTATCTTTTTCCTTTTTACAGACCAAGTTATAAAGAGCTGTTTACACATAACTTTCATTTCTTCCTCCCTAATCTCTCTTTATCCCATTGTAATCAGAGTCCCCCTCACAATGCCCCTACCAAGAAAAACACAGAAAATGTTCCTACTAAATTCACCACTAGGGACTTCCCTGGCAGTCCAGTGGTTAAGACTTCACCTTCCAATGCAGGGAGTGCAGGTTCCATCCCTGGTCAGGGAGCTATGATCCCACATGCCTTGTGGCCAAAAAAACCAAAACATAAAACAGGAGTCATATTGTAACAAATTCAATAAAGACTTAAAAAAAAAAAATAATAAATAAATAAATTCACCACAAATCTAGGTTTGGCCAAACCTAATGCCATCTATTTAGTCCTCATCTTAGTTGATCTCACAATAATGTTAAGGCCAATTGCTCACTTCCTCCGTGAAGCACTCTTCTCTTGGCTTCTGTGACCCTTCTGCTTTTCTTCCTACCACTCTGGTCACTCCTTTTGAAATTCTCATTTTAGTTGTTCTCCAATTTATTGATCTTCATGCTTACAAAACAGAAGCAAGAAAAAACAAAGCAAAACAAAACTACCCTTTGTTTTGTATGCTTTAAGTTGACATCTAATGTTTTCCTCATAGGTTTAAATAGTAACAAAGGATATAATTTCTGGCCTGTTGTGAATTGTAAACTTTTATTTTTTAACTGTCACATCATTATTTCAAATGTATATAGCGCAATGCAAGTATATACCAATTTGAAATCCATGATCACCAATTTAAGATATAAATTAAGATATTTTTGAGCAGTTGGACATTTTACATTTTTCTTTCTCCTTGAATTTATGTTTTCATTTTACTTCCACAGAGTTTTATCCTAATATATTTTATGTTAGAACATCTTATATGGATCACTGTAATATACTTATTTGAATCAGAAATGTATGTACAAATATAAATCCTATGAATTAAAAAATTTTTTTCCTGCAATATAAGACTCCAATGTTAAAAAAAAAAAAAAGTTATTCTGGACTGAGTTATCATGATGATTATTAATATTATACATTGATCAAAATAACCTAAATAAACTATGAATTTCAATGTATAAATCTAAAACAATGAAAATGTAATTATATTGGGGATTTGTTTCTCAATGGGGAAAGTAGAGCTTTTTAAAATTAGCTCACGTTTCCATGGATGAATATGAATTAAGGGTAGAGTAAGACAAGATTCAGAATTCCTATTTTTCAATTTCCACAAATGTTTAAGTGCTAAGATAACTTTGTTCACATAAACAAGGAGATGGGAATGGGAAGAGAACTTTGAATTCCTTCCAAGTTAAATGTCCCAAATCCTGTGACCTATCATAAAAATTATTTTAATTATCTATCAGATGACAATTGGTTTCTAATTTTGCTAAAGCAAAGAATGGGAAACCACATGACTTTAGAAAAGGATTAACTACTCAATCACTAGAGACACTGACTAGCTCATCCTGGGCAACAATGTTTCAGATTGTTATTTTCACCTAGTGGTAAAATTGTACTGTTAAACAAGTAGTAAAATAGTCCTAAATAGTAAATAATAGTAAGTGGTAAACAGAGCCACAGCAGAATTTGGGATGGGTAGGTCATATAGCTTTCATTTGTAAAATGCGAGAGGAGCAATGATAAATGGAAAAGTGAGAAAAAGAACCAGTATAAAGCTGCAGCCTACTTCGTGGGCAGATCAAATTAAAGATCCGGAAATTGAGTCACATAAAGATACTCCTAGGGGTACGCATTTTTCAGATTAAAAATCTCTGGTCTAATTTACATCAAAAAGTTTAGAATAATTCAAGACAGTCCTAGGTCCTTTTCTCTTTTTATTGTATACATTTTCAAAGCAATCTCTTAACTTTCTTGGCTTTAAACATTCACAATTTTGTCCCTAGACAGATCTCTCAGAGCTCCGATTCTGTATGTTCAATTGCCTATTTGATATCTCCACTTGAATTCCTCATCAGGACCTTAAACTTAACATTGTCCAAATTGGAACTTATCTTCCAACTGCCTCTCCACCAGTCTTTGTCAATTGTTCTGATCCATAGCTCAAAGTCATCCTCTGATAATTCTACTAGATGGAGAACTCTATGAAGTCAAGGATATTGTATACTTAGCACCTGCTATGGGGCCCAGGGCAGAGAAGGCACTGATGCTTTATTTGAAGGAATACTACTTCTCACACCCCACTCCAATTAGTCATTAAGCCTCCTCAAGTTTACCCCTTAAGTATATTTCAAAATGTATCCACTTCTCTCAGTCTTTTCATCAGCATCTTAGTCCCAGCTTCCATCATTTATCACCTGAATTACCGCAATAGCTTCTTGTCAGCTGCTCTCCCCGCATGTATTCTTGTCAGCCAAGCCAGACCCCCACAGCCATCAGAGTGATCTTTATAGATAACAATTTGGTTCAGCCATTTTTTCATTGAAAATCCAAAGTTTCATGTTGATTTTAGAAGGATAAAGAACAAATTACTCACTATGACATCTAAGGCTCTGCCTGATTTCTCACGTCCACCTCTGCATTCTCATCTTGTCCCTGTTATCCCTTTCTCACTAATTCTAGTCCCGGGGACCTCTTCCTTATTTCTCCTCTGGCCTTTGGACATGTTTTCTCTGTCTGAAGATTCCTCCAGCCCTTGACACTTGGCTAATGCTTACCCTTTACGTTTCAGCTTAAATACCTCCTCCCTACAAGGCTTCCCTTGGATCCCCAGATGAGATCAGGTCATGCTATTACACCTTTTCACAGCTTATGTACTTTCCTTTCATTTCAACTCTGAATTTGTTTATTACTACACTGGACTGAACGCTCCACCAGAGCACAGATTCTGGTTTTTTTTGTTTGTTTCCTGCTCTATTCCCAGCTCCAACTGTCTGATCAATAGCAGAACACTAAGTAAATATTTATAGGACTAATGGGTAACAAAAGTCTGGGAGTAAAATGGAAGACTCAGTGTCAGTTTAATAAATACTTGCATTACTTCTTGCTTGTCACTTCACTAGATTTCTCAACTTCAGTGACTTGCCACAGAAGTAGATATGACAGTGACCTCAGCCCACTCGAGATTTTTTACCCCACTACATTGAAAACTCTGAAACTCCTCCTCTCACTCCCCACACTCATACAAAAGTGGCTCTGCCCATTCCTTTTTCTAACTCAGATTTGCATGTTTGATGCCCCAGTCTGAATGACAGAGAAGGGGAAATACAGGGGAGATGAGCTCATGGTACATAAGGCAGCTCTGGCGCTCTCACACCCAGCACAATTGTTAGGCAGTAGAATGCCTTTAAATGAATCTCTAAAATAAAAGTATTTTTACAATAATATATATCTGGGATAATGAATATTGAAGAGTTCATTCATGCTTTAATACAGACATGAACAAAGAAAGCAGCTACTAATTCATTCTTTAATTCATTGTTTTCTGAAAGGAAGCCTTGCTTTCTTTCCCCTTAATCTTCTGCTTTTCTCTTTAGTAATTTACTAGAAAATTAGACTGTAATATTTAAAGGAGTTAATGGAGGGTAGGAGTAGAAGGGAAATAAGACCAACATTTTAATTAGTAGCAGGGGATGGTAATTTAAATTGTGGTCCTGATGTTTGTGTTCTAAATACCGGACTAACCTGCATAACTAAAAATGATTTGGGCTGAATTCAGATAACACCTGGGTCTTTACAGACAAATTCTAGGTCACTTGCCTGAGGCTGACTTGTAAATCATCTTAACTCAGGGTCTGGAGTAACAATGATACTGAATGTTAACACCTCTCCAGGTGCTTGGTAAAAACTGTTGTTCTTAATTCAGTCCACTGGAATGTAAAAGAAAACTTCTGATCTATAATTTAAAAAAAAGAAAAAAGTTTGTAATAAGGAGCACTGGAGCCCATTTTCAAGCATTGTAAACCAAGAAATGTGTAACAATTGATCTAGGGATAAGTTAACCTGGTTTTCTCTAATAGCTATCAAAATTTTAAATCCCTTCCACAAAGATATTCATTGTAATGTAATAAAAAAAGCAGGGTAAAAGTTAAATAATGTTATACTCATATAACATGAAATTATGCAGCTATTTAAACTGTCTACAGTTTAATGTAAGAAAAACGTACTTTTTTTTTTTTTTTTTGGCGGTACACGGGCCTCTCACTGTTGTGGCCTCTCCTGTTGCGAAGCACAGGCTCCGGACGCACAGGCTAGAGCGGCCATGGCTCACGGGCCTAGCCACTCCGCGGCATGTGGGATTCTCCCGGACCGGGGCACGAACCCGTGTCACCTGCATTGGTAGGTGGACTCTCAACCACTGCGCCACCAGGGAAGCCCTGTACTTTTTTAAGGTAAGAAAATGCCTATGTTGTGCTATTAAATGAAAAAGATAGAACGAAGAGTTCAACTATATAAAACCATGCACTGAATATGAAGGAACATAATAAACAGATTTTGGTGATGGGATTGTGAGCAATTCTAATTTACTTTATAAATATCTATATTTCTCATATTTTCTATAATGAACATTCATTACTTTCTCATCAGAGAACTACATCATCTTCAAAACCAATATTATTTGATCTTTATTATCTTCCTTTCATATAAAGTTGCCTAGACCTCCAGTTCATGCCAATCAGTCATTTCCTGAAGAACCAAAAATTTGGGTGTCACTTAGGTGTGTCTGTGTTTTCAATTTTTAACACTATGACATGGGAGGTTGGCAGGGATCTGTGTTTATAGATTCTTAAATATATGTTCAGTTATTCATCTGCAGTTAATTGCAGCCATGTGCTGTGGTGGGAAGAACATGGATTTCGGAATCAAACAGACTCGATTAGAATTTTGGCTCAGCTGCTTATAGCTTAACCTCTTTGAGCCTCCATAAGCTTATGGAAGGAAGCTTAATAGGTGGCAGCTCGTATTTTCCAAGTGTCTATTGTGAGTAAGGGACAGTGCTAGTAAGGGACAGGGATGTCATAGGAAATAGAATAAAGAATAAATAACATGAGATTTCAGACCCACAGAATGGTGGCATATTAAGAGGGCTTAGAGATTCCCATGTTCCCTCTCTTCAGATATAGTAGTACAGAAAATAAGTCATCTAAAGCAAATAAATAAGTTATCACGAAGGCAAAGGAAGACTTATTCTCTATAAATTGGGACGAAGGCAACAAAACTTAATATGAGAAATCCTAAAAGCCAAGAACTCTACCAATAACATACATATTCTGTTCATTTTATTTTTACTCGGCCCTAAAACTCAGTGAATATAATATCCCTTATTGTACCTGCCAATTAACCTTTAAGGGATTAATGTTCACTAATGATCACTTCATAGGAATCTACAAAGCCCAGGGGAGGCAAATATATGGGGTCTACCTCCCTTCTCTCACTACAGACATATTCTGGAATTCCCTGACTGCAGCCCACTTTAGTGGCTGTATGGACCTCTTTCCCAAGTTCAAGTTCCTAAGGGTTGATGGTACAGGTTTTATGCACAGCCAGAGGCTCAAAGAAGAGGTCAAAGAACAGCTATTCATGGAGGATGTGGTGAAGCTTGGATGTGCAACCTTGAGAGTCACAGGCATGCCCCCAGGGCCCTCACAGTGCTGGGAGGAGCTGGAACTAGGAAGGGAAGTGGGGGGAGGGACTGCGAGCTGGGGACTGAGGCCTGCTCTCCCTGTGCTGAAATTTCCAGGGCACGACTCTAACAATTCAAGTTCTAACCAGGTTTTCCAGTCTCAGCTTCCTCTAGGAAACTAAAGTGCAATGTACAGAGGTGGGTGGGAAGGGGATGTGGGAGGGTGGAGGGATATCTTGTGAGCAAAGGTTGCCTGGCTTGGTCTGGGCAGTGTGAAGAGAAACCTCACTTGGGAGGTGGAAGATGGTATGTAAGTCTCCATTTTGCTGTGGCCACACCCGCTGTGTAGAAACTGAATGAATAGAAAGTAGCTCTAATATATATATATAATACATTTATGATTTTGGCATCTGTTAAGCCAATTTGCAATGACACGATGCTTGCACAAAGCTTACCACATTATTGGGCCTTTCTAAATAATGACATAATTTATAACCGTTCAGAAAAACCATTCTTGAAAATAACTGGGATTACCATTGAACTAGAAACCAGGAGATAATTTGTGTGTCTTTCCCTCCTTCCCCCAAACCATTTCGTTTTTGGTAAAGATCCCAAGGAGCTATTTGTTAAAATCAATATCAAATACAGTTTTAGAATATTAGAATAAACAACATTCCTTCTGGGAAACTGTTAGAAATAAATAATAACAAATGCCTTCTCAGCACTTAAAGTTGTGATCAGCTCTTTGCTATAGGAATGTGATGAAGATTACATCTTCTCAGAGTTACAGATTTAATCAAAACAAAGGATTGATCTCCTGGCCATGATAATAGTATTCTGAATGTCTCAGACTGTCAACGAAAGTCAAATAAATGATCAAAATTTGATTTTGAAACTGAAAATTCCCAAAGCTCCTCTATTATACTCATTTTATGGAGAAAGATGCTAAGGTTAAGAAGGTTGTGGGACCTTCTCAAGGTCTCAGAGCTAGTTAGCGGCAGAGGTGCTCAGGTATCTCTCTTACCTTCACTAGAGCAGTACATCTTGTTAACTTTCAGTGTGAACTAGAAGTTTGGGTCTAGACCTACAAATAATGTCAGAAATTGCTATACACAAAGCAGGGACTGGAATTAAATCAGAATATTTAGAGCCTCATGGAATCAATCTTAAGGGGTATGAATCACCACATCTATGTTTCAATAATCCTATGGTTCCTTTGTGAAAAATCGATATGTTCTTTTCTTCCTTAAGTATACCTGGATAACTGGACCTTGAAAAACTCTGAATTAATTCTCCTAAATTTTAATGCACTTCACTGATTTGTTTTTGGCTTTTGAAAATATAAACTTTACTTATCAGATCATTTTTGTAAATTATTGATACTTTAGCAGCTAGCACACAAGGTCAAATCTCTGCTAGTTTATCTAGGAAATAGGAACATTGTATGATATTTGCCTACTTTAAAGATTACTTAGACCATATAGGCATGGAGCCCAAACCAAAGGTATTCTCTACTTGGTGAACAGATTCAAGAACTTTCCTAAATGACGGAACTTCAGATGAATTAAATCTATAACTTGACAGCAATATGAAGAAGTCATGAGCTTTCTGAAACTAGAAAGATTTGTAAATAAGAGTGAATATTTTACGCAAGAAAAGAATGACTGGATATTTTTTATAGCAGATGTATTGAGATATAATTCATGTACTTTAAAATTTGCCCTTTCAAACTGTACAGTTTAGTGATTTTTTAGTGTATTCACAGGCTTGTGCAATTATTAGCTCTACCTAATTTTAGAACACTTTCACTGTGTCCAGAAGAAATTCCATACTCATTACCAGCCACTTTCAACCATAAATTTACTTTTTTATCTCTATGGATTTCCCTATTCTGGAATCTCATAGAAAAAAAAAATTGTACAATATGTAGTCTTTTGTATCTGGCTTCTTTCATTTACAATATTGTTGCAAGGTTTGTCGATGATGTAGCGTGCATAAGAACTTCATGCCTTTTCATGGCAGAATAATATTCCATTGTGTGAATATATCACAATTTAACCATTCATCTGTTGATGGACATTTGGATTGGTTCTACTTTATGGCTATTATAAATAATGTTACTACGAAGTTCATGTACAAGTTTTTTATATGAACACATGTTTTCAATTCTCTTTGGGTATATACTTAGGAGCAGAATTGTTCATGCAATAACTCTTTTAACTTTTGAGAAACTGCCAGACTGTTTTCCAAAGTGGCTGCACCATTCTACCTTCTCACCAGCAGTGCATGGCAGGTGATGATTTCTCCACATCTTGGCTAACATTTGTTATTATCTATCTTTTTGATTATAGCCATCCTACTGGGTGTGAAGTAGTATCGTTTTGTAGTTTCGATTTGCAGTTCCCTAATAAATAATATTGAACATCTTTTTATGCGCTACTGGCCATTTCTATATCTTCTTTAAAGAAATATTTATTCAAATATGTGGTAGGCTGAATAATGTCCTCTTAAAAAGTCCAAGTCCTCATTTCTGACCTGTGAATATGTTTTAAGCCAAAGAGACTTCACAGATGTGGTTAAATTAAGAATTTTGAGATAGGGAGATTATCCTAAATTATGTGGATGAGTTAAATATAATCACAGGGGTTTAAAGAAGGAGGCAGTCGAGTTATAGTCAGAGGAGAGATCTGACAGAAGCAAAGGTTGAACTGATGCTCTCTGAAGATGGAAAAGAAGATTATGAGTCAAGGAATTCAGGTGGCCTCAAGAAGCTGGGAAAAGGCAAGGAAATAGATTGTCCCATAGATTCTCTGGAGCTGCCCTATGAACATCTTGAGTTTATTTCAATGAGTCTGATTTTGCATTCCTGACATCCAGAACTACAAGATAATAAATTTGTGTTATTTTAAGCCACCAAGCTTTTTACAATGTGTTACAGTATCAATAGGAAATGACTGCAAGTCCTTTGCCAATTTTTTAATTAGGTTGTCTTTTTATTGTTGAGCTGTAAAAGTTCTTTACATATTCTGAACACAAGTCCCTTATCAGATATATTATTGCAAATATTTTCTCCCATTCTGGGGGTTGTTTTCTAACTTCCTTAATGGTGGCCTTTGAAGCAGAAAAGCTTTTAATTTTGATGAAGTCTAATTTATCTGTTTGTTTTTTTTTTTTTTTTTCCCAGTACGCGGGCCTCTCACTGTTGTGGCCTCTCCCGTTGCGGAGCACGGGCTCCGGACGCGCAGGCTCAGTGGCCATGGCTCACGGGCCCAGCCGCTCCACGGCATGTGGGACCTTCCCGGACCGGGGCACGAACCCGTGTCCCCTGCATCGGCAGGCGGACTCTCAACCACTGCGCCACCAGGGAAGCCCCCTGTTGTTGCTTTTAATGTTATGATAAGAAAGCACTGCTTAATCCAAGGTCATGAAGAATTACTCCTATATTTTCTTCTAAGAGTTTATAAGTGTAGCTCTTACATTTAGGTCTATGATTCATATTTAGTTAATTTTTGTGTATGGTATGAGGTAAAGCCCAACTTAATTCTTTTGAGTGTGGATATTCAGGAATCTTGGCACAATTTGTTAAAAAAGAGGGGGCATGTTTGCTAAAAAGCTATTTCATTTAACCCATAGAGAGATTTATTTTATTAGATTATGTAACAGTTGACGAAAACCAGAAAACTGTTGGATATGCCTTTCTAGCTGTGAAAGACTGCACTTGTATACTTGGCATACTACCAGATATGTAGCTGAAATTATTCTTCTTGTTTAGAAATTTTCCTGTGTAGTTCTAAATTGTCGAGGACTTGTTATTACCAGTCACTATGGGACTACTTGCTAATTGATTTTTTTCTTGTCTAAACAGGTTGTCAGCCTATTTAGGGCTGATAATTTTTTTTTATTTTGGGCTGATAATATTGATAGAGGAAATCAAAGGACAGAGGACTGTTCCATCGTACCCCTTTTCATTCTGTGGGCAGAGATGGAAGGAAATAATCTATGAGTCCACTGAGATCCCAATCATACTTTTTTTCTAAGGAGAGTGCTGGTATAATTTGCACTGCATAATGAAATCTCCCTTCTCATGAAAATGTTCTTGTTCAGGGCAATGGTTGGGCTTTTGTGCTGCTTTTGCCTCAAAACGATAATGAGAGAAAAGTTCACACGGCTTTGAAGACATTGAGAGTCTTTGCCTTTGAATGAAAAATTTAGCATTATTGTAGTCATTTGGTGCAAGAGTCACACATTTGGTGGAAGTTGACATGTTGGACTTGGTAACTCAAGGTTTTTGTTTCCCACCATCCAAACTAATGCAAGTTCAATGTGGAGAGGTATTCTATGGAGTTAGCAATCTCTTATGCTGTTTCACTTACTGGAAATCTTTTATTTCCTTAAACAGTCTGAAAGTGAGTCTTGGGAGTAAGTTTCAGACTGTGATGCTTGAAAGTTGCTCCCCTTCCACTGCTCAGTGCTTCTCACTGGCACAGAAAAAATTTTAATTTAGGTTTGCCTTCTCCATTTCTAAGTTATATGATGTCTTCACCTTCTGATGATCACCAGTGTTTCTTCTTCTTCTTCTTCCTTTTCCTTTTTCTCCCTCTGTTCTTCCCCTTTGCCTCTCTTTTCCTCATGTTATTATTTAAAAATTACTAGTGAGTTAATGGGTATGAATTAATGAAAAATCAAAATGATGAACTGCCGTATGACAGCCAAAGGATGATGCTGTAATTTATACACAGAGGTTGTGTTCTTGAAACATTGGTCCTTTACCTCTCGACTTCAGTCAGTATAGTCAAGCCTCAGTATGAACAATAGCATTCTTATTTGAAATCAACATATATGGCTTTTATAAGGACGAAGCCAACCTTACTTGTAAACAGACACAGAAGGAACAAATGAAGTAATGAACTTAAAGAAAACTTGTTTTTTGGGTTTTTTTTCCATCTTGTCTGGGAGTAGAAACGATTGTGCTGTGGGCTAAGAGATTAAATTGTGTCACTTGTCAGGAAATTGGCAAGTGGCCATCTCTTCTGCCTGCCACTACATGCTGCTTTTGTGCTGTGGATGGGTTTAATAAATGCACTGTTGTGTAAAATGTCATTGCTGCTTTGCCAAGCGGAGGCTGTCATGGGATAGCTCTTCCCCAGAATGACAGATCAATATTGGTCCTCAGCAATCCTGAGACTTGAAGCCACACACAGGGCATTTTTATGGTTCAGATACAAAAGTCAAAATAGAAACCATTCTTCAAAGCATGGACATATACCTATTTTGTTCTGGAAGAAAACCTAATGTTCTTTCAAAAACGTTCTAAATTTAAAGATAGGTAATGTTATCAAATTTTAATGACAACTTCTAGAAGAAATAATACAGATGACTTGTTACAGTTTTTTAAAAGTTCAATCTTTCTGTTAATCAAATAAATGCAAAGCAAAGCAAGGAAATATACCATTGTTTGCCTTGGTAAACAGCCTAAAATCATATGCATTCAAGCACATGAAATGCTGATGACGTATTGTAAAATAGTCCCTCCCTAACATCAGTGGTAGAAGTAAAATTTGGTACAGTCCTTCTGGAAGGAAATTTAGCAATATGTATCAAAATTGTTTAGAATGTTCATACCTTTTGGTGCGGAAGTTCTACTGCTACAAATATATCCTAAGGAATTTATGAGAGAGTCAGCAGTGTCTTCCAATAGCCTGCCAGTTATTTAAAATGTGGAGAAACTGAAAACAACCTAAACTCCTAACAATGTAAACAGTACATGTATTATTAAACAGCAATTAAAATATGTATAAGGCTTTTAAAAAAATGATATGGGGAAAGGTTTATGAAATAAAGTTATGTGAAATTAAACAAATGCTAAATATTATATACAGTGTGATCTAAACTAAATGAAAATAAGTAAAATAGCAAAAAAAAATGACCAGAAATGAGTGTACAAAAATGTTAATACTTATTGACTCTATTTAGTGTCAACTTGAACGTGTTGTATTTTGTTTAGTTTTTATCTACTTTTCTGAATTTTATACATATTCCGCAAAGGACAATGATCGTATCTATAAAAATATATACACAAGAAAAAGAAGTTGCACAGGAAAAGAATCACTATCCAAAGGAATTCATTTAAACCCTCATATGCTCTCTTGCCTTTTTTTTTTTTTTTTTTTTTGCGGTACGCGGGCCTTTCACTGTTGTGGCCTCTCCCGTTGCGGAGCACAGGCTCCGGACATGCAGGCTCAGCGGTCATGGCTCACGGGCCCAGCCGCTCCATGGCATGTGGGATCTTCCCGGACCGGGGCACGAACCCGTGTCCCCTGCGTCAGCAGGTGGACCCTCAACCGCTGCGCCACCAGGGAAGCCCTTGTCTTGCCTTTTAACTTAGTCTTCATCTCACATTTTCCTTATAGCTTCGGGCTCTCACCCTCCCTCCAGCCCAGACTAACATCCCCAGCCGTCAGATGTAACAGTGTATTTCAGCTAATCTCTGTATCTGCTGTCCCTCACCTTGAGGGACTGGTTTCTTCCCTATTTCTAACCTTGATCCACCCCTTGTTTCTGATTGCTTTTCACATCCTGCCTCCAGGTGTGTGAAGGGCCTGAGCCCAGCCATGAGGCCTGATCAGTGTTTCTGAAGATCAATCAGAGTGTGGTAGTGCTGGCAGAGACAAGCCAGTCTGCACCTCAGCCTAAGTGAATATTAGGGTCCAAAATGCCAGAGTCCATATTAGCTTTTTATTGCTCCCTGACAAGTTACCACAGCAGTTGCAGTTTAAAGCAACGCATTACAGCTTCCTGATATATATGCTCCTACTTACAATTTACCAGTAAGGGAACTGGAGCACAGAGAGCTTAAAAAGAGGTCCAAGGAAAAAAAAAAAAAAAAAGAGGTCCAAGGTCACTTAGCTAGAAAGGAGAACTTGAAACCCATGTCCTCTACTCCAAATAGTATGTTCCTTCTCCTATATCTCTCTTCTGGGGCAAACACTGGGACTTGAGTTTAGTTTGGAGTCTGATCTAATTAAGGAGAAAGTCACCTCTCGCCTTATCTGTGTCTTAAACCTACACACTTGCTTTATATTGGGTGTGATGGAGCACATACAGGAAGACTTTTCATAATGAACTCAGAACTCCTCGAATAACGTAGATATTAATGTTTTGTTGCTCCTTACAAAATTACCACAAATTTAGCAGCTTAAAACAAGACCTAGGGACTCCCCTGGTGGTGCAGTGGTTGAGAGTCCGCCTGCCAATGCAGGGGACACGGGTTCGAGCCCCGGTCCGGGAGGATCCCACACGCCGCGGAGCAACTAAGCCCGTGCACCACAACTACCGAGCCTGTGCTCTGGAGCCTGCGAGCCACAACTACTGAAGCCCACGCACTGCAACGAAGAGTGGCCCCTGCTCACCGCAACTAGAGAGAGCTCGCACGCAGCAATGAAGACCCAACACAGCCAAAAGTAAATAATAAATAAAATAAATAAATTAAAAAACAGCCAAAAATAAATAAAATAAATTTTTTAAAAAACCCCAAAAACCAAAAACAAGACCTATTTATTAGCTCACTATCTGTATAAGTCAGAAGTCTGACACAGTGTGGCTGGAATCTCTGCTGAGGTTCTCACAAGGCTGAAATCCAAGTGTCAACCAACTACATTCTCATCTGGAGCTGTGGGTCTTCTTCCCAGCTTATAAGGTTGTGGTAAGACACAGGTCCTTGCAGTTGTGAGATGGAGGTCCCTGCTTCCTTGTTAGCTATCAGCCAGAGGCCTCTGTGTGCTCCTAGAGTCCAACCTTGTACTTTCTCACATGGCCTCCTCCATCTTCAAACCAGGAACAGTGCCGAGTACTTCCCAGATTTTGAATCTCTTTGACTTCCTCTTCCGCCACCAGCCAGAGAAAGCTCTCTACTTTTAGGGCTCATGTGATTAGATCAGGCTCACCTGAATATTCTCCCTATCTTAGGTCAACTATGCCATGCACTATAACAAAATCACAGGAGTGACAGCTCATTAAAGTCACAGGTTCTATGGATTAGGGCGTGGAATCATGAGGTGTGGCATTTTTAGAATACTGCTTACCACAATGTGTCTTTTAAATGTCATTCTTTTTCCCCCTGCAGTGTAACTTAGAACATAAATACATGGACATTAGATGCAGACTGCCTATGTTCAAAGTCTGCTCTAACATTTACTAGCCGTACAATCTTGCTAAGTTACTTAACCTCTTATCTCAGTTCCTTGATTTTCTTACGTGAAAAGAGGGAGTAATAAAAGTATAGGTCTCGTCAAGTTGTTATACACTTTAAATGAGTTAATGTGTCAGGAAAGTAGTTGGCACACTGAAGTACTGTGTTGTCCTTGCTATTATTATTATTGACCTGATTATTATATATCCACTGAAAAGTCCAGATTACTACTCTCCTTGGAGTAGACCCAACACCTCACCTTTCTGGGCCTCAGCTTCTCTTTCAATTTTAATATTATTTAACTGTCAAAAGTATAATTTATAATGTGACGGATACATCAGAAAAATTTTTACAAGTTCCTAACTCACAGCACCAAAGAATTTGTCAAGTTAAAAAAAAACAAAACAAAACTATGTTTAGTTTGTGGGCTTAGTTTTTAAGTAAGGGAAACATAGCAGATTCAGTTGACTGTATTATAAACTTGAGAATAGAAACACAGAACCTTTTTTAGTACCATACCTGTTTCTAAATGGGTTTTAATTTCATGTTATGATCAAGAGAATAGGGCATGTGAAAAGATAGGAACAGGAAGCTTAGGGAAGGCCCTAGAGGATGAACGGGAACTGAAAGAAAGGTGGAAGGGATGAGAGGAGAGAAAAAGAAGAAGGAATGGAAGCAATAGGAGAGGAAAGACCACTGAGAGGTAGAGAGGGCTGGTAAAAAGAAGGGGGAAACATTACTAAAATTTACTGAGCATGTACTATATTCTTGGCATAGCTAGGGACTTAGGTTATCTCACTGAATCCTCAGAAAAGGTATAATTGTCATCACTTTATAGATAAGAAAACAGCAACCAAAAGAGTTTAATCTTTCCAAAATCAACTATGTTAGTATACAGGCATCAGAACCTACATCTTTCCAGAGTTCACTGTTATTTGCTGATTCCATGTTCACAAGGACTAATGGTGAAATAGAAAGCACTCCTCACACATTGTTAGTCCAGCTTCAAAGAGTGTTCCCGTTACACAGAGAAAAGACTTAGGTGGGCTTAGGTGTTACTGCCACTTAACACTACCTTAGATCATTAATTACTTGAGTCAAGACATTTGGAGTCTAAGGGTCCGAAAGGATATATGCACCCCAATGTTCATTGCAGCACTGTTTACAATAGCCAAGACATGGAAGCAACCTAAATGTCCATCGACAGAGGAATGGATAAAGAAGATGTGGCACATATATACAATGCACTATTACTCAGACACTAAAAAGAATGAAATATAATGCTTGCAGCAACATGGACGGACCTAGAGATTGTCATACTGAGTGATGCAAGTCAGATAGAGAAAGAGAAATATCGTATGGCATTGTATGGTATCGCTTATATGTGGAATCGAAAAAGAAATGATACAAATGAACTTATTTACAAAACAGAAACAGACTCACAGACTTAGAGAACGAACTTACGGTTAACAGGTGGGAAGGGTCAGGAGAACGGATATTTAGGGAGTTTGGGATTGACATGTACACACTGTTATGTTTAAAATGGATAACCAACAAGGACCTACTGTATGGCACAGGGAACTCTGCTCAATATTTTGTAACAACCTAAATGGGAAAGAATTTGAAAAAGAATAAATACATGTACATGTATAACTGAATCACTTTGAGGTCCACCTGAAACTATCACAGCATTGCTAATCAACTATACTCCAATATAAAATAAAAAGTTAAAAAAAAAGACATTTGGAGTCTAGTTAAAACAGACCTCCCAAATGACTTATGCCTCAGGATAAATCACTCGTCTGAGCCTCAGCTTTCCCATCTGTAAAAAGTAGGCTTTGAACCAGATAAATTGCTAAATTCTGAAATCTATCTTAATGTCACGCTGCCAGATTTTTGACTGAGTGTTATTCTTGAACTCCTAGATGTCCCCAAACCATTCAAGTTCATGGCAGGAAGGAGTAGGGTGGGCAACAGTCTCAGTGGTAGTAGCAAGGATCTATCACAAAGAACTGGAGACCCACACCAGAGCTGTCTTCGCATAGGCACAAGGCTGTGATGCGGACTGGGGAGTTGGTATAGGGTTGCTCCTGTTAGGACCACTGTTCAGAGCTTTTCAGGTCATTCACTGCACAACCTCACCAGGCAAAATTCACATATACAGTCATAGGCCACGGCCCTGGCTCCAGGAAGCCAGAACGAAGACCAGTGGGTAGAGTTCATAATAAAAACAACTGTGGCTCAGTAGAAAAACAGCAAACTTTGTAATTGCTCAGAGTTGTGCATTACCATTGTGAAAAACTTTATCTTTGGGAATTTTCAGGCCAGGACCACATGAGGTAGGGGTTTCTCCTATTGAATTAGAGTTTAGAGAGTACTTAAGCGATATACAGGACTTGATTTTGGAATGTATTCAAAGTTAGATGGGTGATCTTCTTAAAATGTTTAATTCTTAATTTCCTGAGTCCGTATTATTATGGCCATAATAACTGTACCTGACTCATATGGCTGTGGTAAGTGTATAGAAGATTGTGTGTCTGTGTGTACCTACATCTCTATTTATATTATCAACCTATCTGTCAATCAATCTATGTATCCATCCATCCAACCATCCACCCACCTACCAACCTATCTACCTACCTATCTATCTTAGCCCAATGCTCCACTCATGATGGAAGCTCAATGAATGTTAGCTGTCATTATGATTATTCTCTTTACAACTATTGAATGACGCTCCCAACACAGCAGAACTTCCTTTTATCTCCGTAGGCATGAGCAAAGAGTGGTGGTACTCTAAGAGATGCCATTTTTCATTCTTAACTGTAGAATAAGCACATAACATGAAGTTTGTTTTATCTGAAGCTTAGGGCCAAAGTTTGGCTGAGGCGAAAGTTCCCCTACTTCTAGGTAAAGAGTGGTATGAAATAATGATTGTGGCCCACTTTTCTGAAGTTTCCTTTAACAACTTTATTTCTAAACTTTTAAAATGGAGCTTCTCCAGGGTCCAGTATTAGCAATCAATTGAGCTCTGATAGAATTTTATATTATTTACCAAGAGCCCCATGTGGGTGACTCTTTTATTTTGTCAAATAATCTTTAGTTCTTTAAAGAGAGGGTCCCTGGCTCAAGCCACCACTATTCTACCCTGAGCAAGATCTGGCTCCACTCCAGCTACAGAACCTCACCTGGTGTTTTTCATCCAAGACACGTGATTTCCTTCTTTCCTGGGACCACTTGCTTCTTCTCCCTCTGTGCTCTCATTCAGGTTTGTGGGGTTAATAAATTATTTTTTTCAGACTCAGACTGGAATCTTCTTACAGAATAGCTTTTCAGACTCTTTCCATCCAAACTCCTACAGAAAGCCCTTATAAATGGTTGCCAAATCCATGAACGCACACACGGTGCATGACATGGAATTTCTCTGCTAACACTACAATAGTTACAATATATTGTTCTCTACACATTTTATTACTTGCTCATCAGCTCATAGCATTCTTCTTTCCAATCAGACTGAAGGCCTCATGGAACAGAAGATACATCTGTATCCCTTCCTCACACTGCCTGGCTCAATGTTGAATGTGGTAGCCATCAACAAACACAAATTAAATACTAGCTGAAATTCAATAAGTAATAAGAGATCTGGAAAGTCATTACAGAAGGCTTGCTTTGACAGTCTTCTCTTTCAAGTACAGAACTTTTGGAGAATTATTACTCTCCAAAGGCACAAGTACGTCTCATTGATGTGGCAGATTTACTTTCAAATAATTCTAACATTTCAGATCTTACCTGAGTCTGCCATCCTCTGCTGCAGCACCTCCAGGTATAATCTTCGTAATAAATATGCCAGGGTCATCTCCAATGTGGGGATTATCTGTCCCTCCAGCAATACTGAATCCCAGGCCAGAATTCCCCTGTAGAAACAATAAGCAGACATTAAATGATGTGGCTGTCACCTAAACCTAGTTCCCCTTGTACTCTGCGTTATCATCTTACTACTCAAATGGAAATCAGGTGATAACAGCCTTGCATGCAAAGCTATAAAGTGCACTGTCAGCAGACAAAGGAAGGTCAGGAACAATACTCGGGTTTGTCCCTGCATCGCAACAATCATTATGAAGTAGGAAATAAAAATCATTATGAAGTAGGAAATAAAAGCTTACAAACTGTGTAACATGAGAAAATGTAAAAAATCATTAGTGTCCATTGTAAAAATTATACACACATACGAAAAAGAATGGAAGGAAATGAGTCACGTGAAAAACATTTGATTTGATAGAGTAGTGAAATTTAGGTGTTTTCATTCTGCTATTTCTGGTATTGTTGCTCTAATACTATTTATCCAGCAAAGAAGCGTGTTTTCCTATTAATAAGGAACTTTGACTTCAGAAGGCAGGGACCTCTTCTAGAGTCATAGCAAATGGGAGACACTTTTCAGTAATAAACAGGTTTTAATTTGCTGTAGATACAGACAAGGAATGCATTATTGTGGCAGCATGTAAATTTGAATAGTTTATACTCTAATATAGCTTTCATACTTACTCCTGTAGACTATAGTAATTGACATCCAATGTACATATAGCCCTCTAAAACTTGTATGTAATACATAATTAAACATCTCTCCCAAATTCACAAACCGTCTTATTTTTTATTTTTATATGCTTTTTAAATCTCCATCTCCATGGCTACGTTATGTTTTCATACTATATTCTATTTTTTTTCTAATTCACAGTATATTTTAAGCCATTTCCATACAGCTAGATAGTCTTTATAATTATCCATTTAAATGACTAAATAATATTTCACTCAGGTCATTTGTTTAACCAGTCCCTTGTCACTGGATATTTAATTTCTCTATATACTCTTACAACAAATATAGCTTACTAAATTTATGATCATTTGATTAAATTTTGTTCTTGGGTAAAAAGAGATGAGGAATAAGAATTTAGTAGTTAATCCAGAAAAATTAATTAGGGCACTCAGTCAGAAAAGTTCAATGTTAAGATAAGATCAAGTATAACTTGACAGTTATACCACCACTGCAAATGTCAAGGTAATGCTTAGCAACTTTTATTGACTGAATTAATAAAACTGAATTTAAGAGGGTTGTTTTCACAATTATACGTTGAAGTTAATAATTCAACCACAGCCACTAAAATCTCGTCTTTGTACTTCTGACTTCTCTCTAATTCTGCTTTCTTTGAAAAATTCCAGTGTTCTTTGAACAGAGATATTACTTAGCAGTAGTCAAATAATTTATTTAATATTTATTAAACACCAGCTTTGTGCCTGGCACTGGACTAAGCCCTGGAGCTACAGTGGTGAATCTTTCAGTTTATGAGTCATACGAAAGGCAAGTGCAGAGTATAAGAGTGTCAAACAGGAAAGCCACACATAGGGACTCTTCCTGAAGGTGAAGAGCACTTAGTTACTTTTAAGTGGGTCAGGGTGGGAGTTGGAGAGGAGGACAGAATGTTCCAGGCAGAGGGAAGAACATATGTAAAATCCCTTGAAGTAAGAACGGGTATGCCAGGTCCAAGAAACAGACGATGAGGCTAGAATGAAGAAAGCAAGAAGGAAAATTGGATGAGATGTGCCTTGATCATTAGGTTCTTCAGAGAAGAATGTATGTGAATCCATTTTTGGTTTTAATTACCTACTGACACCAGATGACTGCATTGGTGTTATATGAATATCTTCTACATGACTGTCTTGAAGCTAAGGCTTTAGGGATTAAGACCAGGTGATTTCTGCCTTCATGGAATTCAAGGCAGAGCAGAAAAGACAGTGATAGTTTGGTGTCTGGTGATCAGTACATTTTCACTGTATAACCTCAGCCACAGTGTCAGGTCTATAGCCACCAAGACAGTATTTAGGTGACTTATGAGGCAGTAGAAACTTATAGAATAAGATCTTGGGTTTTAGAAGGAAATGATGGGAACGTGAGTATTTTCAATGTAATTTGGGTTAGCTCCAAAAACATCAACTAGAGTATACTGGTCTTACGAGAGCTGACACCTCAGGGATAACAATTTCTTCGTTAATAGGGGTAGGGAAGGAGGCAAGCAGAGATTGGGAGATATTCCAATGATTTCTCCTGATAATATCAAAATTTTTGGAGAGGGCACTGAATACTTTGTCATTTGAGAAAAATATTCATGATCTAGCTCTTAACCCTGTCTCATTTCTAGCTTCATACTTTAGCCCCCAGGAACACTGAACTGAACTGTCTTTTTCCTGCACGGTACACATGATAGCTCATCTCTTGGCCTTTACTCATGCTGCGTTCTCTACAAGAAATCTCCGACCTCCCCCTTGATAGTTTAGATGGCATCTGCTCCAGGAAATATTAAATGACCACCACAACTCCTCTTCATTGGGTAAGTCACTCCTCTTTTGAGTTTTTGTAAATTTCTCTGCCTAGCTATGTCATATACTGTGTTATTTTGACGTTATATATTTATGAGTCCATCTTTCCTTCAAACTTATAGTAGGCAGGAACTATACAATATTCATCTTTGTTTCTTGGTGCCTTGCGTGGCACATAGTATTGTTCATTAAATATTTGATGAATGAATGAACAGACCAATTTATTGAGAATATTCAAGTTATAAAGGGAAGACTCAGAAAGGACACAACAAAAGTCCACAATGTGTTAAGGAATATAATACAGAAGTAGAAGCCATTTTGTTCTTTGTGGCTCCAAGATGAAAAATGGAAAGCCCAGAAATTCAAATTGTGGCTTAGCTGAAGGATGAATGATGAGACAAGAGCTGTTCAAATTGGGAACAGGCTGCTTTGCAAGGGAGGGAGGATCCTTCACTCAATGGGCAGCTGGCTAGACACTGAACATGAGGGATCCAAACATCTACTGAGAGGCTAAACTGGATGACTTCAAAGGATTCTTCTGGATCTCTGGCTAGATTTGCAGGAAAACGGTTCTTGCCAGCAAGAAAAAAGGGAATGCTATACGAAACTTTAGAGGGGGATGTAGGTCACTGCACTGCTGTATTTTTTAAAACTTATTGTATGAATTCACAGACCTTTGAAGCAACAGCTTTGATGACAACCTAGCAGTATGTAACCATTGTTTTTAGAATTGACTCTCATATGGAGAATATGGTGGCTCTGGTATTTACTAACATACATGCCCCTGCCCTCAAATCCACTCTGAGGAAAGGAATGAATGAAAAAGGAATGGATGAATCAGAGAATCCACAATAAAAAGAGGTAGGTAGAAGTCTCTGGCAGTCCAGTGGTTAGGACTTGGTGCTTTCACTGCCAGGGGCCAAGGTTCAAACCCTGGTTGCGGAACTAAGATCCTGAAAAAAAAAAAAGAAAAAGAAAAAAGAGGTAGGTAGAGACAGAGTATAACTGGACCTGTGTTTCCAGTCCCATAGATTCCCAAAAGCTTTTGTATTTCAGTTAAAACCAGTCTGCAAGTTGGGCCTATCCAGTCGCCATGGTTCCTTAGAAGAGGCTCATCTGAATTCAGCTAAGGAAATTATTTAAAGTGCTTTCCCTTCTTCCCCTTATTATTCTCTCCCAGCCGTCCCTTTCAGGCCTTTGCTACCAGCAGCAGCATTCAGTGGAGAGGGAGAGATTACAAAGCAGCAGTGAAATTACTGCCTGCTGTTCTCCATGGTTGAATCTCTCCAGTCCCCTGACAACTATCCCAGAGCCAGCCAGCCACAAGGGCAGACCCCAGAACCTCTCTCTCTGAGCACCCATCTTTCCATGTGAACAGGCAGACCCCTGGCTGACACCCTTAGATCCTGAAAATTGTGACTAATTAACTCAGTGTTGGTACCTGACACAGTCAATGGAAACTGCAAGGTGCCATGCTGGTGAGGGCAGCCTCTGTATAGAGCTCCAGGTGGGATGTTGTTTCCTTGTTGGGCAGATTCCATGCCTGAGAATGTGGCTGGCAGGGACCATTCTTTCTCCTGGTTCCCAGTCCTCCACATTGGCTGACTCTCCCCCAGGAGCACAAGCCTATTGTCTAGCCAAGTTGTACTTTCTCCTTCATGTACTACACTCTATCTCCTCTCAGAAAGAAAAAAATAATTAGCAAAAAGAAAAGACAATTTACCATTTAATTGATGGTTGCAAATATAAATACTATATCTTCAGAAACTCCTCTTTCATTAAAAAATTATTCTCCAACAGAAAATTACCCCCAAAATGGGGTTGTAAAAAAGAAGAGGAAAATAAAGTGATATCATAATCACATATATTTATAGAATGTCCTACTGACAAAGAAATTCTTTGATGTCAGAAATTCCTACTTTAAAATTCAATTCTAGGAATTTATCTGGTAATTCAATTCTAGGAATTTATCCTAAAGAAATAACCAGAGATGTGTACAATGATTTATGTTCAAAGCTTTGTGGCAGTATCATGCTTCTTCTAAAAACAAAACAAAACAGAAAACAACTCGTAACCGGAAACATCCAAACAATGGAGAAATGGTTAAAAGTACTGTGGTATGTCTATTTGAATGTGGGAACATTAAAACTGTAGTCATTAAAACTGTAGTGATATTTAATGACAATAGAAAATGTTCATTATACAAATGTGAGAGGAATAAAAAGTGTATGAAATGTTAATTAAAGTGTGATCACCACTAAAATATTAAAAATGACTTGTTTTTAGTAAGAACATTATTACTTACTAATTAGTAATAGTAAAACTATAATAATTACTATTATTATAATATTAAGTAATAATTCAAACTACCTAAAAGGGAGACTTTTTTTAAGTTATAAAGTTCTTAGTAAAATACTAAAAATGTCCTCAAGGGAACTAACGTTTAGTGCATTTTTCTTTTTATGCTAAACACTGAGCTAGGCTTCTTACAATCCTCTACCTGGTAGACAGTATTTTCCCCTTTTTATATATTAAAAAACAAAACACAAAAACAAATAGAAAGAAAAGAAAAACCCTGAGGCTGAGAAGAGTGAAGTAACTTACATAAAGACAGAAAGTAAGTAAATAGTGGAATTCAGATTCAAACAGGATTTTTTTAGGCTCCAAATACTAATTTCTTCCCTGTTACATCATACTGCCTCTTCTGGGTTAAACAAATAATTTGATGGTAAGGAAATAATAAAAACAATAGCAATAATAAACCATTAAACTTTGTTTTTGAAAAGAGTCTAAACCACTCCTATCAGTATCATAAAACTATTCAAAAAATTTGTAATGGAAAAGCACGTACTTGGACCATTCAGACCTGGGTCTGAGTACCAGCTTCGCCCTTGCTGGATGTTTGACATTAGGTACTTTTTTTTTTTTTGCGGTACGCGGGCGTCTCACTGTTGTGGCCTCTCCTGTTGCGGAGCACAGGCTTTGGACGCACAGGCTCAGCGGCCATGGCTCACAGGCTTAGCCGCTCCGTGGCATGTGGGATCTTCCCGGACTGGGGCACGAACCCGTGTCCCCTGCATCGGCAGGCGGACTCTCAACCACTGCGCCACCAGGGAAGCCATAGGTACCTTTCTTAACTTTGAGTCTAGTTTCCTTGTCTGTAAAATGTACGTAATAGTAACTACTTCACAGAATTGTTAGAAAGATTAAAGTAAATGACATATGTACTAGCAGAGCATAGATCAGCGGTACGTGGGCGTCTCACTGTTGTGGCCTCTCCTGTTGTGGAGCACAGGCTTTGGACGCACAGGCTCAGCGGCCATGGCTCACAGGCTTAGCCGCTCCGTGGCATGTGGGATCTTCCCGGACCGGGGCACGAACCCGTGTCCCCTGCATCGGCAGGCGGACTCTCAACCACTGCGCCACCAGGGAAGCCATAGGTACCTTTCTTAACTTTGAGTCTAGTTTCCTTGTCTGTAAAATGTACGTAATAGTAACTACTTCACAGAATTGTTAGAAAGATTAAAGTAAATGACATATGTACTAGCAGAGCATAGATCCTGGCATATGGGTGATGATCAGTCAATGTTAGTTCACTTCCTTCGGTTTGACACAGCACTGTTAAAAGGGTCCTTACAAATATGAGGACAATAAAGGCAAATAGAAGTTAGACAACGTATTCTTTCATTCATACCTTCAACAAGTATTTGTTGATGAATTTTAACCTACAATTTTACTACATGTTATTTTGCTTGGTAAAGATAATTTAATTACACATTCTAAATATGGGAGAAGGGATGGTTAGGTAGGTAGTATTGAGAATTGTTAGGTAAATAAAAGCTAGATAAGGGAAGACTCAAACACTATTTTTTAAACTTTCAACACCTATGGCCTGGTTTTGATACATTGAATTTTTGTATATCCTGTTACCAACCCCAAGATTTTGGTGCATTCCCCTCCTTTCAGCAGGATCTATATTTTCTTTTCACTCCCTGCCAAGACTGTCAAACAAGCCTATTGTCTGCATATCTGCTCCAGCAAGACATTTATTTTTATTTACTATAATTTATACTACAAAATAATATATGTTATTTTTAAGTATATAATTATACCTTAGCCTCCCATCTGTAAATTTCTGACATGCAGTGAGATTGAAAATTACTAGTGCACAGCTTGACAATTGATCAACAAATACAATAGAATGGTGACCAATATAAGTAGGTAGAATAAAGATATTTTTTAAAAAGTTAAAACAGATAATAACATATTAAAGAATTCTGTAGGCTATATGCCAGGATAAAAACATCACTTGATAGAAAGGTCTATTAGCTGGCAAATAATCTTCTAAATTTTCCTGAAAGTAATTTTATTTTAGGCAGTAAATCTAGAATGTCACAGAGAATAAAAAGATATCTTTTTCATAGTTATTACCTGTTTGTTGAAAATCATTCAAAGTCTTTCTCTCATCCATTTTCTACAACATACTGCAATATTAAAAGATGAATGGCCCCAGGCCCCCTATTAGGGTATAAACATATGAATGTAACACAGACATTCCTAACTACTGTTGCTTACGATTAACAACAACAAAAAATCTCCCCCCTCAAATTTTCCTTTTTTTTTTTTTCTTCTTAACATGCTAACAATCCATGTATCTTTGACTAAAGGTCTTAGCCCAGGAATAAGAGATGCCTGCTTTCACTCAGTTACAACTTCTAGGAGTTGCATTTAGGAGGTCCCAAAGTTTGCTTTATTAAACTGTGTTTTTCTGGAAGCTGCTGAGTAGAGGAGCCATCAGGAGATCTGCATTCGGGGACTGGTAACTGCTTAGGGGAAAGCGTTTTAAGGGGATGGTGGAGAGGAAGCAGTTTCAAAAACAGGTGGACAGAGAATGCCAGATTACAGTAGAGCAAAAAATTTATGAGAAGGAAATGGGTGACATAATGAAGGCAGATTCTTGTTTCTGTGAAAGAGTTCTGTTCTCAGGGGGGATACATGGTAGTATCTGATGAGAAGGAGGCAGGGTAGTAGAAAGATTTTAGAGGATGGCAGTGAGGGGACTCAGCATGTCTGTGGCGTAGGGGGAAGAAGCACATGGAAAGGGAGACTGAAGGTACAGGCGACAAGGAGAGCGCGTGGGAAACAAATCCTGACAAAGGAGGAGTGAGAAGAGGGTCTAGAGTACAGATTCTCTGAGTCCTACCATAGGTACTGGTTAAATACATGTGCTATAGCCATACCAAGGAATACAACGGTATCATGAGATGAAAAGATCTTTACAGATAAAGAAAACAGAAAACAGTATAGGATTTAAACTTTGCTCTTGCTTTGTAATATATATGCATAGAAAAAATTTGGAAGTATGTTCACCGACATGTTAATATTGCTCATAGATATCAGAATTATAGACCTTTTTTTCTTTTGTCATTTTGAACAAGTCCATCATTAATTTTTCCTTATAAATTATAAACACACACACATTATATTTGTAAAACTTGTCTAGCAAAAGAACAAAGGAAACTTTGCTTTAAGATAGCATAACTCAGCCTTGGCTTGGGAGAGGGATACCTTTTCTTCTTTACCAAGTCCATTTTGTCTCACCCTTTAGATAAAATTATAGTGTTATTTTAAGGCGGAAGAAGTGATAGGGTCCTTTTAAGATAGAGGAGAAGGAAACTGAAGGAGTTCTTGACTGATGACATGTCTTTGCTCTATATATTTAGATGTCAGGACATTAGAGGGAAAAGTCTAGAATGAATGTGGAGACTTAAGTAAAGCAGTAAAGGGTTGGAATTGCAGCTGTGAGGCAAGAGAGACATGGTGGGATCGGTAGGGGTCTGGTGAGCAGCACTGAGGTGGGACATCGTCAGCGTGATTATGAGATTTTCTCCCACAGAGTTTAGTAATCTTGAACAGCAAAAAGGGAAGGTTTGATTGCCTTAGGGCTGAGGTTTGAAAAGCAAATATGGCCGACTCTCAAAGGAATGAGTATATAAATCACAAAGGATAGGAAAGGAAGAGAAGCAAGGAGGATGCTCAGAGACTGGATAGATAGACTGAGGTCATAGCAAGGTCAAATGATGGATTTATGGGGAACTGGGAACAGAAGAGAGGGTGGCAAGCTGTGGACACGATGGGATTTTAGGGTTCAAGATTTCAGAGATGGAGCAACACTCATTGATAGTCATGGGAGTGCATAAATGTCAAATCATGTGAATGTATTAAAGTGATGGGCAAGTCACAGTTGTAGCCGACACTGAAGTTTCCTTGGAAGAAAGAAAGAGACAAAATAGACAAAAGAAAAAAAAAGGGCCAAAATTGTTTGGTGAGAGTGAGGAAAGACCCAGGGTAAAGATGAGAAAAGGACTAGGATGTGAGGCAGTGTGGCAGTTGAAAGGGTTCCAAGCAGAGGAACAAGATGAGCCAAGCCCCCATAACATCTCCTTGAGGGTGTACGTGAAAGTTTTCTGAATACCAGACCTAGGAGTATAGGTTCCTGGAGAAACTAGGTTTTCTTCATAAGGCATGACATGATAAATGTGGCATTTTACTACAATTAATTCAAAGACTTTGTATAGGATGAATTAAGAATAGGCTTGATGGATTGAGTCAGAAAGCAAGGAGAGTAATTTGGGATCCAACATAGTGTTTGAGCTGTGAGTTCTTAAGATCTGATTTAGGACATTGTCAATGACACTCCAACTGCAAAACATTTAAGTAACATCTATCTTGTACCCTGCCATAGTATTTAACTGAACGCCACTAGAAGCTAATATATACTTCTCAACAGCTACCTCCATAGTCTCTTAACGTCTTGATCATTTTTTCAATGTAAGCTGTTAACAATGGAGTCCCTCTCTTGCATGCCCATTAAGCCTTCTATTTCCAATGACATCTCTTCTTGTGTTTTCTGAAGACTTCCTGGCATATGAAGGATTAAAGTATATATCTGTTTAGGACAGTTTATATAGAGAAAATAAGAAAGAAGTGGGGAAGCGTATGAAATACTCAGTTACCACATCAAGGAATCTGATAGCCATCCTTGACTCCTACCTGCCTACCAGTCCCCGCATTTTATTAAACATCATGACTTGTCAATTCTCTCTCTGAAAGATCCCTCAAATCCATCCAGCTCCTCTCAATTTCAATTATCCCTGCTCGGCTTAGAACGTCATTAGTTCTCCTCATTGATCCTGTGGCTTCCGGGCCTGTGTCACTTCACTCTATCCTTCTCATGGCAGATTGTGATCAAAATAACGGATATCAAACTCAAATGACAATGAAGGCAGACAAGACATATAGGATGGCAAAATGGACCCAGGAGAGGTAAAAAAACACAGCAAGAGTGTGGTTAAATGGCAACTGGTCTTCGTGTTGGGAATAAAATAGGGAAGAGGGGGGATCGAGCATATATCTCATCTAAAGGGAAGAGGTACTATTCAGCTCTTATGGATGGTGGGCACTCTAGAATGCGGGCCTAATGTTGGGAGATTGTTTTTCTCTGCTGAGGGAAGCTAGGAATCAAATTTTCTTAAGTAAAATACCAATTTTTAAATGTTGGAAAATTATTAAATTGAAATATATATAGGTTCTTAGTCAACTATGCTCCCTGAAACTGGCAGTTTGAGAGGCACATTCCATGACTGCCACACAGTGCAACATTGTGAAGACCAAAGAAAATATGTCCCCAAGCCAGAGATATGATCTAAGCATCAGTATTTTGTAACTTGCTCACTATTTGACTAAGTTGTATTTTCTTCTGTGTAGCTTTATATGCCCCTTGGTAGCATGTAAAGAAAAAATGCCTGACCCAGAGTAGATCCTCACTTTCTCCTTCATTTTCTTCTCTATATTATTTTGTGCTTGGTTCACAACTTTACTATTACACGCGGCACATTGTATTGTATTGTTTACTTGCTTATCTTCCCTGTTCTATTGTGAGCATCAATCCAAAGCATCAAAACTGAGTTATACATTTTCTGTGCCCGAATCATGTAGTACCTATGCATGAAAAGAACTGAATGCATTCTTGCATGAACTAAATTGAAGGGCTTCTTCTGCCTGAAATACTTCTTCTCTTGTTGAATTCCTGTTCAGACACCAAAATTCACCTCAAATGCTATCTGTGATGTTTTCTCCAACTGCTCAGGCATACCTGATTGCCCTTTCTTCTGTGATTCCACACAATTTCATTCATAATGTGATTAAGACCACAAAGTTATTTGTATATGTGTCCCTCTTCCTCTAGATTCTTAGCATCTGGAGGACAGGGGATACACTATATTCGCAATCCAATTCCTGTTAAGAGCAAATGTTCAGTAAATGTTTGCTGAGTTAAAATAAACTGAAGGTACTATATATAAAATAGATAAGCAACAAGGACCTACTGTATAGCACAGGGAACTATATTAAATATCTTGTAATAACCTATAATGGAAGAGAATGTAAAAAAAGAATATATATATATATATATATA
>NW_020175047.1:2565443-2583208 GCF_003031525.2 Neophocaena asiaeorientalis asiaeorientalis
TGTAAATCAACTGTATTTCAATAAAAGTTTTTTAAAAACCCTGAAGAATACTCTAAATAATTTGTATGAATGAGTTAATAAGGAAAGGTCAGGTGAAGGGGTTAAAGGGGGGTTACTTGATTTTAATATAAGAGGGCTAAAGGTTAAATCACCTAATTAATTCTATATTTATTTATTTGAGTACCTACTATGTGCTCAACATTGTATCAAATTCTGTGAACAAAAGAAAATAAAAGACGTCGTTCTATTTCTGAAGGAGCTTAAATCTAGTTGGGGAGATGTGCCATATACATGGGAACAGGGTGGGGGGGTGGCACGACAGTTCAAATTTATCTTTGGCTCTTCCTCTCCCTAGGCCTTCTCCTCCATCATTTGCTAAGTTTTGTTCATTCTATCTATTGAATACCTCTTGTTTTCATCCTCTTATTTCTATTCCCACTTCCTCTATCCTAGCTAATTTCCTTATTTCCTATTGCCCAGGATACTGCAAAATCCCAGCGTCTGGGAATGGTCACTTTATACACCATTTCTTTTGATTCACTGTATTTCAAAAGTATAATTTTTCCCAATTTCTCTCATATCAACAATTTAGATCTTCTTCTGTATTCTATCCCAAATCTTTGAAAACCACCAACCTTTGAACAAAACAATCTTTTCACTCTCTACTGAACCATGAGGATTTTTAAAAAAGGCTGATTCCTAGAGTTTTTTTTTTTTTTTCTTTTTCTTTTTCTGGCAGTGTACACTTGTTCTTTCTTTTTACTACTCCTTGGCAGTACTCTAGGTGCTTATCTGTTACAACCTACAACTAAAAACTTATGTCCCTTAAAAGTAACTTTCCTTTGAAGTGGTAACTTGGGAATAACTAACTGTGGCTCTGATTTAACAAGCCTTCAACCCATACCCCTATCTCTATCAATCTTGACTAGGCCAAGAGGGATGGAGATGGGCACTTGCTATAACCTATTAGGCACCACTCTCTTGGAACGGATTAAGAAACCAAGCTCCAGAGTCATTCCTGCTGTGTTCAGATCCTAGCTCTACCACTTCTTGGCTTGTGATCCTCAACAGTTCTTTTAAGTTCTCTGAAATACAGCTTCCTCATCTGAGAAAAAGGAATAATAGAAACATTTCACCCTTCTGCATTCATATCAGTGAAGTAACCACATTTTCCTCATTAACTTTGACTAAAACAACTTGCACAACAGATTAAATATAGATGAAGATAAGAGAATTCAGATTTATTATATTAAGCCAGAGTTAAGAGATTTTTTTTTTTTTGCTGAGATTATAGAAACATTTCACCCTTCTGCATTCATATCGGTGAAGTAACCACATTTTCCTCATTAACTTTGACTAAAACAACTTGCACAACAGATTAAATATAGATGAAGATAAGAGAATTCAGATTTATTATATTAAGCCAGAGTTAAGAGATTTTTTTTTTTTTGCTGTACGCGGGCCTCTCACTGTTGTGGCCTCTCCCGTTGCGGAGCACAGGCTCCGGACGCGCAGGCTCAGCGGCCATGGCTCAGGGGCCTTAGCCATTCCGCGGCATGTGGGATCTTCCCAGACCGGGGCACGAACCCATGTCCCCATCATCGGCAGGGGGACTCTCAACCACTGCGCCACCAGGGAAGCCCAAGAGATTTGAAAAATATAAAATAATGCCAGTCTTCTTGCTAATCTTTTTTTGCTTTGAAAAATATTGTTATTTTTAATAAAAAGTTACTTATGTTAGCATGTAATGAATTTATTATTGTTACTTATAAATTAATGAATAAATACTTTTAAGTGCTCAGTTTTAATCTTTAATACAATATATATTGACAGATAAAACACATATAAACAATATAGGAGTTCTCAATAATTTTGAGTGAAAAGGGGTCCTGAGGCCAAAATGTTTAAGAAATGCAGTCATAGTCTATGGGATAATTCTTACAAAGCACTTAACGTGGAGTAATCCAAAAATGGGCAGAAGACCTAGATAGACATTTCTCCAAAGAAGATATACAGATTGCCAACAAACACATGAAAGGATGCTCAACATCACTAATCACTACACAAATGCAAATCAAAACTGCAATGAGGTATCACCTCACACCAGTCAGAATGGCCATGATCAAAAAATCTACAAACATTAAATGCTGGAGAGGGTGTGGCGAAAAGGGAACCCTCTTGCACTGCTGGTGGGAATGTAAATTGATACAGCCACTATGGAGAACAGTATGGAGGTTCCTGAAAAAACTAAAAATAGAACTACCATACGACCCAGCAATCCCACTACTGGGCATATACCCTGAGAAAACCATAATTCAAAAAGCGTCATGTACCACAATGTTCATTGCAGCACTATTTACAATAGCCAGGACATGGAATCAACCCAAGTGTCCATTGACAGATGAATGGATGAAGAAGAGGTGGTACATATATACAATGGAATACTACTCAGCCATAAAAAGAAACGAAATTGAGTTATTTGTAGTGAGGTGGATGCACCTAGACTCTGTCATACAGAATGAAGTAAGTCAGAAAGAGAAAAACAAATACCATATGCTAACACATATATACGGAATCTATCAGAGCTTTTTGAGAATCAAGACCATGTTTAATTAACTCTTCTTTCATGATCCTGTCTCACAGTGTGCTAAACATGTCTCTTCTTAGCTTTTGGATACTGTTTAACCTTTGCTCAGCCCACAAAAGCCCTTCATATTCTGTCCCATCCCATCTCCCTCCATTCCTCCTCTCCACTCCTACTTATAGTCTCTTGAATACAATCATGACATTTCCATTTCCATGCCAACTCCCCCCGCTCCCATTTATCTAAACTCAGCTCAAGCATCATCTGTCCTGCGAATCTTATGTGACTCACTAGTTGGGCTTAAATAGGCTTTCTTTTGTGCTCCCAGTGTACACTGATCTTGCTTCTGCTGCCAACAGTTATCAGATTACATTATAAAAGTTGTATCCATAGGGAAGAAACCATGTTAATTTTACTTTTGGGCACAACATAAATCTGTAATAAGTATCTGTTGAATAAATGAATGAATGAGAGCTTTACTTTTATTGATTATTACTATGTTAAGCACTTTATGGGCTTTATCTTAGTTATTCCTTAAAATAGTATATTTAAATATCTGTTTCCTTCTATTTATTTTTGCTTCTACCAGTTACCAAAAACTAAGCAGTTTACCTTTTGAAGAAGAAAAAAAAAAAGAAACTCGTTCAGTCTCCTGCTGTATCAAGAGGTACAATAGAATAATAGTTTGCCCAATAGAAGCCTGAAGGAACTAATTCACCTCTATGGTTTCCCCTTAATTCCCTAATCACAGGCAGAATCCAATCAGACTTTAAAAGAACATGAGGCTTGAAATCTACTTTATATTCCTCTTAGAGTCTTCTCTCATCTATTGGAGGGAAATTCTGCCTATATCATTTTTCTTTAAAAAGCACATATTTGACAAAGGATTTAAGAATACAATATAAAGCATTTAATTCTCAGCATCAACTCTAGACTATTTCTACATCTGAAGGTAAGGTAAATAAACTAAATTGGAGTGCAACAGAGAGGTATATATTTCTTTTAGAAGGTACTTAACTAGAATATAAAAAATCTCTTTGGTTCTATACTTAGCCTTTTAGAAGCAGAAGCAGAAATATGGGGTATTTACTTTTTTCTATTTTGCAATGGAAATAAATTTTATTTTTATGATTCAGGTAACAAAAAGTTATTTTCTGTTTACTTCTGTGATTCCCTAAAATATCTTTCCGACACTGAAGTCCAAGGGTAAGTAGAGCTGACAAAAAAGCGTTGGTCTATCATTGTACTTTAGGCAGGTTAATAATTCTCCTTGAGGCATAAACATGAATTGCCACATTCTGCCACTTTCAATCTTTTGGGAATACACTTCAAAAGCACAATGTGTTTATAAAGTCCTCTAATATCTGCCACATCACAATAAATGATGAACCAGCTTCCAGAATATTGGCTCGGACCTCAAGCAAATTATGCAATAATGCTTCCTTGAAAGTTTTAGTGCATGCAGCTCCTTCTCTCCCAGAAGATACATCCACCAGATGGCAAAAGTGACAACCTCAGAAAAAATGAACGCTGGTTTGAAAACAGAAGCTTCTTTAGAAGGTCAGGGCACAAATCTCTGGTAGCAAAGCATAGCACAGCATTTTAGAGACAAAACCTTATTACCCAAATACAGCCATTTCACAGCACTTAATGTTGGGTGGGTAGTATGTCTGTGTAAGGGTCTATTGCTCTCTCATCCTAGGATAAGGCCAAAGATTTTAACTACATGGCAAAGTAGGGGCAGATAAGACTATGCAGATGAGGGTTTTAGGATGCTACCACCAAATTCATATAAGTATATATGAATTCATATACGTGTACGTAAACTTCACTTATACATCATATAAACACATAAATATGCTCATATATGCATAAATATATATTATATATATACCTACACACGCAAACACATAGACAGGCACCACAATGAAATACAATTTCATGAATTTATATTTATACATATCCCATTGAAAGGCCACTTCGAGACATCTTAGAAGTCTTCCCCTAAAAGCACTAGCAGAATTTCTTGCACAGGTGAAAGAATTCCCATAACCACTTCTCATGGCAGGCCTGAAGAGTGAACAGTTCCCATTTTTTAAGCCAGATTGTACAGGACAGCATTTGGATGAAGAAGAGATTCCCAATCGCAGGCTAGAACAGTCATTCATTCTTCCATTTATTCAATCACTTATTCATTTAAAAATACTGAACTTGTACTATAAATCAGGATTGTATTTGTTTAGCTGATATATCTAGATTAAATCAGGAGATATTAAAAAAGTTAAGCAGAAAAAAGTCTTTTTTTTTTTAAACAAATGTGCCCCATTTTTACCTAGCTCTTAAAAGCACATATATCAAGTTTATAAAACAGAGCAAACGTCTAAGCATTTTACTTCTTAAGATGCTCAGGAACAGTACACGAATCTTTCTGTATTTTGCTTAAAACATCTTATTAGGTTACCTATTAACAAGGCCTTACTTAGAACCTAAAGGACCATTTCTTGAAAAGTGTGGGTGTGTTTATGAATAAATCCAAGTGCAATGAAAGAAAAGAGAATGAATCTGATATCAAATGCATCCTACTGACTTTGTACTGAAACATTTGTTTCCCTTTGTGAGTAGTATAGAGGCAGCAAAATTTCTACTAACTGCTATGTTTTTTTTTTTTTTGGCTGGGAGGAGAGGAGTAGGAAGGCAATTGGCTTGATGCCTGAACTTGCTTTTGTCCTTAGATGAATTTCAATTCATTTAAAGACAAAAGCAAGAATTGTCCAGGCTTTGGGTAAGGTGCATCGTTTTTACTCCTTGAAAAAGTAACTAATTCTCAAATGTGCCTAACGTCTAAAGCCTTATTTAATATTCTGTCTTCTGTTTGTAAACTATGAAACCTTACCCACTGGCCAGGAATTTCGCTATGTTAAAGATTTCACACGTCAGTATGCAACTTGAAAATGGGTAAACAGTATTCCCAGATGATGAAACAGAGTGAGCACTTCAATCACTCAAGAAAGCTGCTAATTTTGGATACCCCATTCATTTCTCTTAACCCTAAGGAAAAGACAGAAATTATTTGATTACGTGACTGGTGATATACAGATAATAATTTAACATCTATTCTTTTAAAACTGTTCCTCATTGTGCCTCTGAGAAAGGTTTGTATCAGTATCTCTACATCAAAGATAAGGAAGAAAAAGGCCCAGTTAAATTAAGTGGTGGTCTAGACAGATTCACATGACAGGTCTTCAATAGAAGTGGGTAAGGATGCTGTATGATAGACACTGAGCCTTAAACTGCTTGGGCTGCAAAGATAAAATATGCTTCTTTCATTAAAAATTAATCTAAGAATTTAGACTGAGTGGCTTGCAGTAGCTCAGCAGTTTGTACCCACTCAGCAAATTTTTATTGTGCCCGGTCATCAAAATAGAACTAAAAGCATAAGAAGGAAGCTAAGATAGTCATTTATGGAGGTGCCAATGTAAACTTTCTGAGCTGTGTTTAAAAGCATAGTAAATATACAACCTTATATTAGTAGGTAGTGCCTAGTCTTCCAAATAACTACACTCCCACATTTGGTCACTGTGTGTTGGTGCAGGTGGTTGGCTGGGAAATGTGTATCTATAAATGCACAGCAAAACAATGAATTCCAAGTCACAAACATTCCTCTAGTTTCTTATGTCTTTCTGCTACTCCATACAAACTCTTGTTAATTAATTCATTCGTTTATCCATTTATTCACTCACTTATTTATTTACTGAACATCTACTCTTTGCTTGGTAATGAGTGACATGCTGGATGTACGGGGTGAACTAAAAAGGCACAGTCCTAACTTCATGGATCCCTCATTAACCGAAGAAGTTTTATGAATGAACAGGATTCACAGCTATAATTGTATGCAAGTTACTGAATCTCTCTGAGTCTCAGTTTCCTCCTCTGTAAAATGGGGTTAATAATATCTTCCTTGCAGGGTTTTTGTGTTCCTGTGTTGTTCACAGCTGCGTATCCCTGATTACTTGGCATATAGTGGGAACTATATGTTCATGACAGAGTCAAGGAATGCATCAAACAGTGAATATATAGATCAGTTAAACAGCGGGTGTACATTAAATGGTAGCTAATATTTATGAATAATATTGTTTCTCCTTCCTCTTTGTAGCCACTGTTGTAGAAGATAACAGCAGTAACTGTGACAATTTATATTTGTCTAGCTGCTCACTTTTTGCCCCTTGCTTAATTTTAAAGATAATTTGTACAAATTTCCATGTTATATCTTTAAATAATGCTGTGACATAGTCAGCTCAGGGCTTGTTAGCCCCATTTTCCCACTGAAGATGTAGACACTCAGAGAGATTGACTTATCCAAAATAAAACAGCCAATCAGTGGTAAATATAATTGTTGAATCGAAAGAATTGGATTGAATTGAATCCAGAGAATCCAGATTTTCTCGCTGGGAATTCAGGGCACGCAGAACATCTCAGGAGAAGATATTGCAATATCCCATAAAGCTGGAGACTCATAAATCAAGTGATGACCAGGGATGCCTCTCCTCACTGCAATTTTTTGTTCTTAATTTTGTCCCTGGGGTCACGTGGCCTATGAGCTCACAACTCTAAATCCACTGCATACGAGAGGCTTAACTTTGAACTTTCATCACACTAGGACAAATAAGAAAAGGTGTCAATGCCGTATTTTGGGAGATGTTAACTCATTTTAAACATGTATTAAGGGCTTAATAAGCATCTACGAACATAAATAAACTATTGTTCTTTTCACCAAAGCAGTTCTTAGATGTACTGCTTAAAATGAGGCGGCATTAACCCTAAATTTAATTAAGCGTATCTCATAATCTTGTGGGAGAGACAGAGACCAAACACATAGCACCACGTGTACACTCACATGTTAATTAGTAAGAAGGGGAAAACTATTTATTTATGGTTCTAAAGTGTAGGCACTTTTTAAAAGCTATATCATCTAAGATTGGTCTAGAGAGATGACATAGAATATAATCTCCATGTTATCTGATAAAACGAATCTGCCTGTGAGTTGTTATTTCTACCTGACAATGGAAAAGAGCAGCCTAGGGAAAGTCCTCAATGGTGTTATCTCCAAGAAGGTTCCCCTTAACTCCCAGGCTATAAGATCACCTCCACTGTGAGTCTACAGAACCTCATTCTTCAAGTTCTATCATATAAATTAAGGGAAGAAATTATTTGTTGAATGTGTTTACCTCTGTAGTAGAGTGGGAAATAATTTATATTCATCTATAGATTTTTATTGTGGAACAAAGGTTTCTGCTCATGGTAGGTGCTTAACAAATATTTAGTGACAGATCTCTCTGCTGTCATCTTATCCCTAGCTTTAACATAAACCTGATAGTAGCAGCCCCAAGCAATATGTACTGAAGACATTTAAGTCCTTCATGACCAAGGAGCTCTGATTATCTAGCCTACCACGGACAACCTATTTTGAAAGATTTAATGTGCCAAGCAAACTTAATTGATTGTGTCTAGAGATGGTACATGAATACTGCCAACATGTTTTTGTTGTTCCTCCTAGGAAACCTTATTTATTGAGAAATAATTTTTTTCACTTTAATTAATGAAATATGTATATAATTGCCAGTCGCAGCTCCTGGTTAGCCTAAGATAACCAGTGTGATGACAATGGGTTGGCAGAACTAGAGGCAAAAGCAAAGGCAATTGATGTTTCAGTTAGTGGTTGTGTGTGGTCTTATCTCCAATACAATTTCAATTTGTTAGGCTTTTAGAAATACGTATATTTCTAAATACACACCTAAACACACATATATATACACACATACATAGGCATACATACACATATACATGTACTTGCAGTGTATATGTGTGTATATATATATATTATTATGTATGCTTGAGGACAGTATCCTAAAAGAATAATATACCATAAGCAAGTAGAATTTATTCAAAGAATATAGTTATGTCAATATTAATATATTTCATCATATCAACTACATGACTATCTTGCAAGATCATATAAACACATTTAATAAAATTCAGCAGCCATTCCTAATCTAAAAAACCCCACATTTCATAAACATTGTACATAATACCTTTCTGAGTCTAGAACTAACACAGACCGTAACTCCATCATTACAATTATTTACAATTATTCAAAATATTCTAGCAAACACAATAAGGCAATACAAATAAGCGGTATAGTTATCATTGAGGAAACAATATAATCTGTGGATAATATATCTTTGAGTCTGGAAACAGAAGCAACTGAACTAAAAAAAAAAAAAAAAGAACCAATGACAGAGCTGAGTAAATTCACCAGTTACAAAATATATTTTAAAAGCTTTCCTGTATACTAATTGTAACCACTTATAAAATGCCATCCACAACATGAGCCTAAAGATATGCAGAATTTACATGAAAATAAAAAGCTATAAAATTTACTAAGACACTAGTACATATGATCATTCAATAAATATTTATTGAATACCTGTCATGCGCAAGGCACTATACTAAATTCTGGGAATACAATGATAAAATGGAGCTGGTCCCTCCACGCATATCTTTCAGTGGTAGAAATCAGGGGCAGATATTAGGCAACTAATTATATTGTAAATTATTTGATTTATGATGGCTCTAGGTGCTACAAAGGAGAAGAGAGCATACGGGAAGATATAGCAAGAAGACCTGCCCAGCTCTGGGTAGTTAAAGAAGGTTTCTTTGAGTAAATGGTATTTGAATTAGCAGAAATCAACTAAATTAATTGAGCGCAAGGGAGAGCATTCTGAGGAGAGAAAACAGTGTGTGTGAGGTCTCTGAGGTAGAACGAAGCATAGCATAATGGATGAAACAAAAGAATAGCCTAGTGTCTTAAGCACAGGGAGGGGAGTACACTTTGGCACTGGCTAAGATTGGAGAAGTACAGAGGTGCCAGATCATGCTGGGCCTTATAAGCCATGTTAAGAGTTCTGAATTCTATTCTACATGCCAGGCAATATTCTATTTTGCATGTGTTAAACCATTTACTTCTTATATCACTCTATGAGAAAGGAACTATTAATATCTCTATCTTACATATGAGAAAAGTGAAACACAGAAAGATTAAGTAACTCAAGGGATTGCAGTGACCCTGGCTACAATGTGGAGGAGAGGTAGATAGGACAGAAAAAGAAAGTAGCAAGATTGATTGAGAGTCTACTATGCCAATGCCTAATGGAAAATGAGGTAGCTTAAACTAGTTTGCTGACAGTGAAGACACAGGAAGTGAATAGATTAGAGAGATGCTAGAAGGTAAAATATAGGATTAGGTTATTGTTTGGAAATGGCAATGAAGCAAAGAGAAATTCCAATTGTTAGGTCTCTGGCTTATAAGACTAGATGCCCCGTGCATTAAGATAGAGAATTCTGAGAGAGGTGAGTTTGGAGTATCAGATTATTAGATTAATTTTAACATGTTGAATTTGAGTGCCTATATGACATGCTATTGGAAGTGCAGAGTAGTCAATTAGGTATCCAGGTCTGGAGCACAAAGGAAATGTTTGGTTTGAACATATATATTTGCAAATTAATTACAGATAGGTGGGCTTGAAGCCATCAGAATGTGTGAGGTCATCCAAGGAGAGAGTGGAGAATAAAAAGACTCAGGACTGAGGCTGGAGCCTCCCAGTCATTAGAAGTTGGGTGGAAGAGAAACTGATAAGGCTGACTAAGAAAGACTGACCAGAGAGAGACATGTAAATCAAGAGCTGCTACTATCAAGAAAGACAAAAGACATTATCTCAAGATAAGGGAGTGATCAACAGTATTAAACACCGCTGAGTGGTCAGAAAGAGACAAAAAAACGCCTAAGAGAGGCATAATATTTTTAAAATATTAAACCGATATATTTTTTAAAATTTACTTTATTCAAGTATAGTTGATTTACAATGTCGTATTAATTTCTGCTGTATAGCAAATTGATTCAGTTATACCTATATATAATTCTTTTTCATATTTTTTCCCATTATGGTTTATCACAGGATATTGAAAATAGTTCCCTGTGCTATACATCAACAGATTTTTTTTTTTTGCGGTACGTGGGCCTCTCACTGTTGTGGTCTTTCCCGTTGCGGAGCACAGGCTCTGGACGCGCAGGCTCAAAGGCCATGGCTCATGGGCCCAGCAGCTCCGCGGTATGTGGGATCTTCCCGGACCAGGGCACGAACCCGTGTCCCCTGCATCGGCAGGCGGACTTTAAACCACTGCACCACCAGGGAAGCCCAACAGATGTATTTTTAATTTTTCTTAAAGAATGCTGCCCTGGGGCTTGTTGTCCCTTGAAACAATAGTCCAGGGGAAGGAAAGGCCTTGAACAAGAACTCCTTAAAGGAAGGAAGAACTTAGTATTCAATAAAAGGGAAGATCCTACCAAACAGGAAAAGGAAGTACAAAGAGTCCTCCAAAAGGGAGAAGCCAAGGGCAAAGGATCAAAAAGGTACTACCCTGATCCTTCCTCTAGGTCAAAATCCCACATGCTGGAGGTAGGAGTGAGTGGAGGCATGTTGGAAATGACTGCGTAGATTTGGGGGCAAACTTCCAGAAAAGCGGGGACTGTGTCTCACTAGCCTTTCGGTACTCTGAGGAAAAGTGCTCCTTGGAGTCTGTAATACAGTAAAAGTGGAAGTGGTTGTTTAGAGGCAGAGGGAGAATAAAGCTGAGACAGTATTTGTCATACTATATATCCAACCTCCCACTCACAGTTTCCTAGTTCTCCATGGCTTTTTTATGATATGGAGGATAACCAGAAGTTCCCACGTGCTTCTTGTAGAATTTCAAAGGAAAGCAACCAGTGGACCTTCCCATAGTACTGTCATGCTGAAGAATAAGGTGACCCCTAAGCAGGCATTTCTAGATAAACAACCTATGTCAAGATCATTTAGAAGATGTGGTTATGATGCTGAGGATCTCTAGAGCCAGCAAGATCTGAGATGGGGGCAAATACACCAAGGGGATAACTGGGCTCTCACAATGTCTAAAGCATAGACCACAAGTTCTCCGGCTGTAGGCTGCAGGCAGATGCCAGCAAGATGCCCAATGGGCAGGAATGATGGAAAGAGGCACATCATTCAGCAAGGACTCAGAGGACAGCCTGAGGAACCTCATGCAAACCAGCTACAAGTTCCTATCACCATGAGAGCATGTAAGATTTCTTCTATACCAAGTTTACCTATAAAAAACTGCTTTAAATTAAAAAACAAAACAAAACTGAGATACCTTTAATGGACAGATCAAGATTTTCTTTTTTAAATAAAGAGGATGGAATCATCTGCTGAAATAAAGAATACTGTGTTTTAACTTTTCCATCTCTGAGTATCTGCAAATCCATTTGATGAACTGATGTGGAGGTCACTAGAGACATCAGCAAGAGTTGTAGTGGGACTCGGTGGTCATAGAAACAGTAGTAGGGTAATTTGAGGAATGAGAAGAAGATGAGGAAATAGAGGAGCAAGAGAAATGTGCCTGTGAAGAGCTGGTACAGTTAGGATGGTTACCTGGGGTATGGAAGAAAGGATTCCATTTATGTTGGTAAATAATTGAAGAAATTTAAATGTTAATGGGAGGGATCAAAAGAGAGAGATTGAAAATTCAAGAAAAAGAAGAAAGTTGATGGAGAATATAAAAGTACAGTAGGAAAGAAATACAGGGGCATGTCAAACCTGAAGGAGAGGAAGATCTTTTTAAATATAATACCAAAGAAAGAAAATTCTACAAGAAATACTAACAGAGTTGACCATTTGCGTGCATCAGAAATCACCTGATAAAAATTTAAAAGAAAAAATATACATGGCTTTAATATATAATAAGATTTAAAGACCCAATAAGGTAATGTGTAAGCAAATGAATTAGAAAATGGACAAGGGGCATATACTGATAATTCAGAAAAGAAAAAAGTGTAATTCAATCAGTAGGCTTATAAATCTACGTCCAACCTCACTAGTAATAAAATGCAAATTAAAACAGTAAGAAACAATCTTGCCTATCCAACTGGTATAGATAAAAATTAGACCATCTGTCTGTTTCCTTTGTAATACTTGAAATATTTTAATAACTATTTTATATACTGGTCTGTTCATTTACTTTAATCTCTTACTTGCCTACTAAACTGGACATTTTGAGAAGGTAATAAAATGCCTGTCTAGATAACTTTTGTATTTTCAATTCCTTGTGCAATGTCTGGCCCATGATAGGTCCTCAATAGACACGTACTGAATGAATAAATGCATGCATGAATGAACATTGGTGAGGGAGCGAGGCCCTTGCATATTATGTTGAAGGAGCATGAAGTGGTACAACCCACTTGGAGAGAAGCTTGAAAATATCTATCAAAGGTCAGTGTTATATTTTTCAAGCTAGCAAATACATTTTTAGGAATTTATTCAAAATAAATAATATTTGTATAATGTAGGATAAGGATGTTCATCAAAGGTTGTCTATACTCTGATTATAATTTATAAATAATTTAAATGTAAAATAAATATCCAATTAAATAAATTATGGTACATAAGTTTAATTATATACTAACTAAACAACCATTAGAATTAAGATTTTAGAATTATTTTTATGGCATAGAAAAATGCTCAATTATATTGTTACATGAGAAAATTACATTTTAAAACAATACGTATGATACAACCTCAGTTTTGTCTAAAAAACAACTTGGGATGTATAAACACAAAAAATACACAGCATTTATTTTCTTTGAGCTTTTTTTCTGTCTTCCAAAATTTCTACATAGGACATGAAAAATATTTTAAACATAGCTTAAGAATTTCTTCCAGGACTCTTTAGAACTTAGAAAAAGCTAAATTTCTTCCCACATGTTTGGAAGAGAGAAAACTGATGACCTATTTTTATAAATTTCAAATCATTCCTAATTACTCTCATTTTAACTCCAACCTTTAAAAACATTTGCACGCACAGTGTTTTCTTATTTTTAGAGCACTGTATTTTTTTATCTGTCCTTTAAAAAAATTCTGTTTTTAGAATCATCTTAAATACTTAAGTCTAACAACATATTTAAGCCAAACTTAGATTAGAATCTTCATCTGAAAGATTTAAGGCAGATGTGAAAATTTAATGACCTCATTAATTATAGAATTTAACTGCAATCTCTAAATAGAATTGTGTATATTTTCTGACTCCTGTGGCCTTTATTAGCTAATAGAGTAATTCTGGTTTTTTAGTAACTCATTTGTGCTATTTGCATTAGAATAAAGCCTCTTTCTTCACAAAGTTTCCCTGTTCAGAAGATAAACCACTTTTATTTCTGTTTCCTGTTCTTTTCTAGAACAAATGCCCTAATTTATATGCACAGGTGTTTTTGATGCATATTTCTAGCTCCGCATTGATAGTGCTGCTTTCAGGGGCAATAGCATTCTTAGGCAGGGCTAGGATATTTTGTTTAGAAAATGTCACTTCCCCAATAAATGTATGACAGGTTGCATTTGTCTACTGCTCCTTTAATTCTGACATTGTTTCCTCCATAAAACTCACAACTCTTCTCACTTTGTCTGATTCATGAGAGCAGTGGGATTAGTTCAAATCATCATCTCATTCTTGGCCTAGATCTGACTGTGGTGATAAGATGAGAAAGAAGCTCTGGAAGGCTATGGAACAAAGTAAAAACGTGCATATCATGGATCGGATAATAATAGGGCACGTAGCCTGCAGTTTAATCATTGAAGGTACTGGAACTGTCTAGTCTGAACACCTCGTGTTATAGGGCACAAATAGAGTAAATATTTGTTTAGCTCATGGATGATTAAAAGTAGGTGGGGGCTTCCCTGGTGGCGCAGTGGTTGAGAGTCCGCCTGCCGATGCAGGGGACACGGGTTCGTGCCCCGGTCCGGGAAGATCCCACATGCCACGGAGCGGCTGGGCCCGTGAGCCATGGCCGCTGAGCCTGCGCGTCCGGAGCCTGTGCTCCGCAAAGGGAGAGGCCACAACAGTGAGAGGCCCGCGTACCTCAAAAAAAAAAAAAAAAAAAGTAGGTGGATAGCAGTAAATGTGTCTTGGGGAGTGGGAAATTACAGTATGTAATGGAAAAAGGATGGGGTGGAAGTTCCTGAAGATTCTCATAATTTTCCCTGGGTCTCAACAGGGCTACACCAGGCCCATGTTAGAATAGTTCAGTGTTAAGAATTTTACATGCGTGATTTCATTTGCTTTTCAGAATAACTCTATGAAGCAGTATGATTCTCCCTATTCTAGAGATGGCGAAACTGAGGCAGAGAATGAGTGGATGGCTGCACCAGAATTTGAACCTAGACTGCCCGATTCCCAGGAGTATCTCAAATCACTACACAGATGGCTTGCTGAAGAACCCAAGTGATGAAGCCAGTTGTTTAAGTCGAGGGTTAAACTCAGCAGGTACCCAATTCTGATACAGATTCCAATATTCCTTAGTGATCATAAGGTTCCCATTCACATTTAGCTCTGAACCATCAGCCTTTCCAATTCTGCTTCTGCTAAAGCTCTATGTGATCTTTTGGTCCTCTAAATAATTGTTTTATTTACTACTACTTGAGTATACCAGAACTGACCAGTCTTGATGATATTATTCCTCATTTCAGGGCCTGGAATGCCTTCCTTTGTTCTCTCTGACTACTTATCCTATTTATACAAGAGAGCAAAATTCCATATCCACTGCAACGCCTTCTTATAATTCCCTAATCCTGTGGAACAATTCCCTTTTCTGAACACCTAGAATTCTCTACCTGCTACTTATTTTGCAATTGACATACATCATCTTGTATGATCTTGAAGAAAATATAAAATACATAATATATATGATAAAGTTTAGAGAAACACTACAAATAGTACAGAGAATTAATATAAAATACGATTTTACATATTCCCTCCTTTTGAATTAGATCCTGGGCACCTGGAAAGCAGGGGCTCAATTACCTTCGTCCTCTCCTCCCAACAACTCAGGAGAGTCACCTGCACCTAGTATGTGTCCAGTGACCTCACTGTTGACACTGATGTAATTATAAATAACCGTCATAAAAGCCACAAAGTAGTAGGCATTGCCCACAGGGCACTCAGATGTACTATGTACCACACTTAGCATTTTATGTGCATTACCTCATTCACTCTTCCCAATAATCCTATGAGCTAGTAACAGATGAGGAAACTAAGACCCAGAAAGGATAATTAACTTGCCCAAGCATCTTAGAGTGCTTACTCTTCTCACTATTTTGTTCAGAAAATATAGCTTGTTTTTTCATAAAAGTGCCATAATGTTAACAATAGGTTTTTATCATCAATTTTAAATGAATTAATGAACAGTTTTTAAATTTGTTGGTTTCATAGTAAGTGTCAGTAGATATAAGTCATATAAGCAAAAGCTCTGTAGTGTCCTCAATAATTTTAAGAGTATAAAGTAGTCCTGTGACCCAAACATTTGAGAAGCATAACTTGCCTGAGAAAAGCTGACCTCCTAATTCCTCTCTCATCTCATTTCTTACGATTTCCCACCTTGCTCAGTCTCTCTATTATTAGAACATGACAGCCTCATTTGTCTCTCATTTTGTACTTGCTGTTGCCTCTTATTATTTGCAGGACTTGCTCCTTCACCTTCAAGTCCAAGTTCAAATGCCATCTTTTCAGTGCAATCTGACCACATCACTTAAAATTTCAACTCCTGACGCTCCCTACTGCCTTTCCCTAGTTATTTTTTTTCCTTAACCCTTGTATTAGTTTGCTAGGGCTGCCGTAACAAAGCACCACAAATTGGGTGACTTAAGAGAAACCGATTATCTCACAGTTCTGGAGGCTAGATTTCAAAACAGCTCATTACCATTTAAGGGCTTACTTATAATGAAAACAATTCTTCCTGCTAGAGATGTGGATAATATAACATATGCCTAGATACATCTAACTGTTCATTGCTTCCCCCTTCTATCAGATTCCTTCTTAATTTTGTCAGCCTGCATTGGAATTGCCTCTGATATATTCAAAATTTCCCCCTTTGTTGTATCACGAGGTCTTCGGCTAATTGGATCAATAAGGCATTCAGGGGGCAATACCTACTTGATTGATATGAAGTTTGAGATCAAGGTGTTGGCAACGTTGATTCCTTCTGAGGACTGTGAGGAAAAATCTGTTCCATGCTTTTCTTCTAGCTTCTGGTGGTTTGCCAGAAACCTTTGACATTCCTTGGCTTGTAGGAGTGTCCATCCTGTCTTCATCTTCACATGGTGTCCTTCCTGTGTATGTATGTGTGTGTGTGTGTGTGTGTGTGTTTCTAAATTTCCATTTTTGCCAAGGATGCCAGTCATATTGGATTAGGGCCCACTCTAATGACCTCATCTTAATATGAACATCTACAAAGACCCTATTTTCAAATGAGGTCACATTTACAGGCACTGAGGGTTAGGACTTCATCACCTTTTTGGGGAGAACAATTCAAGCCATCATAACCCTGACACCTTCTAACATACTGTAAAACTTTTGTTTGCTTGTTTATTGAAAGTATTCTCCCTTAAGAATGTTTATTTCTTGGCGTAATAGTTTGCTAATTCACTGTTATATGCCCAGGGCATAAAACTGGACCAGCATACAGTAGGTGCTTTAATAAATATGTGTGGAATGAATGACCTGTAGCCATTTGGTGGAGTAGGGAGCTGGGTAGGTAGGAGGAGGATGTAAGATGACGTCAGACCAGTAGTTGAGACCCAGATCAAGACGGCCTTGTGTTCTTGATACACTTACGAATCTGTGTAGTTAGCTATATCCCATGTCTGCTTATAAAAAACTGGCCTGCTTTGCTGTGCTAAATGCTATCAATATATACTTTAAGGAATTATTTCGCTTAATAATTAAATTGCATTTTAGTGATTAAACACTTTTACATTATTGATTTCTCATGCAGTTCTATATTTTACCAATAGTCTATACATTTACTATCACTTACAAATTTCAAAACAGCCCTTCATCATTTAGGGCCTTAGTTATAACAAGAATAATTCTTCCTGATAGAGATGTGGATAATACATATATGACCAGATACATCTTACTGTTCTTTTTTTTCCCTCTATCAGATTCTTTCTCAATTTTGTCAGCCTGCATTGGAGATATATATATATATATATATATATATATATATATATATATTCAAAACACTCCCACCCCTCTGTTGCACCAT
>NW_020175047.1:2583425-2791866 GCF_003031525.2 Neophocaena asiaeorientalis asiaeorientalis
AAAACTCTCCCACCCCTCTGTTGCACCATGAGTAAGAAATTTTAATCTTTGGTTAATTGAATCAATAAGGCATTTAGGGGGCCATACCACTTGATTGATATAATCAACTGAGGCTGTGCATCTGGTAAACCAGGAAAAACAAGGGGAAACAACACAAGCAGCAGCAGCAGTGTAAGTTGAACAAACGTGTGAGTTTTAAAAATACTTCTTCTCACTTCAGAGTTCACCCTACAATTTATAAAATAATCCACCTTTTTTGGGCATTTTCTGCTAGGGACTTCTAAGCTGTCAATTAGCATTCTTAAAAGCAGTCTCTTTATTTTAGCTTAATGACCCTGAACGCAAGCAAAGTCATTCAATCTCTGGCAGATGAAAATGAAGTGAAACAGTACACCAACTGGGTCGAGGAAAAAGTGTTTCAGGGACCTGCACAGGTTTTCTTTTACAGGTTTCTCTTTTCCAGAATGACTGAAGAGAAAATACTTAGATGTAATATAACATGCTCAGTCCTTCAGGCCTAGAAGGAAACTTTTAAATTTGGGAAGGACCAAGAGGTTATCTAACTGAACCTCTATATATTATTTACAGAGCAGAAGGTATATACCCAAAGAGTAAAGTGATTTCTCTAAAGATCTTTGGCTTTAAGAGGATGGCAGCAGGAAGGTCTGGTGCCTGGGAGAGCACTTGTGAAAACCTTAGCCTGTAATCTGAATTTTCCATGATGATCCCAATTTTAATTATGCAGTAAACTGTCCAATCATCCCCCCAACTTTAATACCTAGGCTACATGTGCCAATAATTTTCAAATTTGAATGCTGTGCGCAATTTTCCTGTCAAATGATATATTACTAAGAATGAGTTCTTGATGGGGACACCTGCCATCTTGATTCAGAACAGCCATAGCAGGTGGAAGGGCAAGGAGTTTATAACTGTTTTTCCTTAGAAGGTAAAATATGCATCCCTAAGTTAGTTTACTCTGCAAATATTCTGCTAGAGGAAGAACTGAGGGGATAATCTGAACCTCAATCATAAAGCCTACAGTGAGTAAGATCTATATTCTGTGATCATGAAGTCTTAAATATGCATTTTAGGCATTCACCCTGCACCTCCCCTTAGCACCCTCAAAGAAATTTCTTAAAAGTGAGTTATCTGTGGCCAAGAAGCACATGAAAAGCTGCTCAACATCACTCATTATTAGAGAAATGCAAATCAAAACGACAATGAGCTATCACCTCACACCCGTTAGATGGAAATGTAAATTGATACAGCCACTATGGAGAACAGTATGGAGGTTCCTTAAAAAACTAAAAATAGAATTACCATATGACCCAGCAATCCCACTACTGGGCATATACCCAGAGAAAGCCATAATTCAAAAAGACATATGCACCCCAATGTTCACTGCAGCACTATTTACAATAGCCAGGTCATGGAAGTAACCTAAATGCCCGTCGACAGATGAATGGATAAAGAAGATGTGGTACACATATACAATGGAGTATTACTCAGCCATAAAAAGGAATGAAACTGGGTCATTTGTAGAGACGTGGATGGATCTAGAGACTGTCATACAGAGTGAAGTAAGTCAGAAAGAGAAAAACAAATATCATACATTAACGCATATATATGGGACCTAGAAAAGTGGCACAGATGAACTGGTTTGCAGGGCAGAAATAGAGACACAGTTGTAGAGAACAAATGTATGGATGCCAAGGGGGGAAAGTGGCGGGGGATGGTGGTGGTGGTGTGATGAATTGGGAGATCGGGATTGACATGTATACACTGATGTGTATAAAATGGATGACTAATAAGAACCTGCTGTATAAAAAATAAATAAAATAAAATTCAAAAATTCAAAAAAAAGTGAGTTATCTAATTAAAAAATCTCAAAAAACAAAACAAAACTACAAGTGACTGTAATTCCAGAAACGTACTGTTTCTTTATTCTCAAGCTTAGAACTTTCATAATATTATTAACATAGAGTAACATAGTATTTAGTACCATATTAAATACTTAATACTTTCACAGATAATAATACAAGTACTAAAGTATTTAGTACTATACTAAGTACTTAGTAATTTCACATAAGTTCTAGCTTATAAAGCTATTCCTTAGCTTTACCAATTATAATTTTTATATATATATATATATATATATATACATGTATATGTATTTTTGCAATAGCACATAATGAATATATCCCATGACACATAAAATAGAAGGCCTAGACTGACCTATCACAACCTCGAAAAGGGGGAGTATGAATCTGAAACTATCTTCTACACATAAGTTAAAATTTTTTTAATAAACTATTTCAAAATGAATCAACCTATGATAGTGTTAAAAATACCATTGTAACATTTTTGTTCTACATAGGAAGACAAGTTAAATACTTGCTAATTCTCCTGGAATCGAGAGAAAAATCACACCTTCACTAACACCTACAACAGGCAAAAATTTATTTTAGGCACTGTCAAGGATACAAAGAAATACAGGGCATAGACGTTATATAGGGCAATCTCTATAAGAACTTATCAAATGTGTACAAGTAGAAAAGTAGCAGCATATATCTACAAGAATGATCATTCCTAAGCAACTACTAGGGTAAAATAATCATATATCACTGCTTCTTCAGTACCCCATTTGTGTCCAATGGTCACTTTTCTCAAAAATGGATAAAAATCCAAGTAGAGGATAAAATGCATGAAATTTATACTTGTAAACTTAGAAGTAAATGGGCCAGATTGACTCTCCTCTTCAAAATGCTTTTAGGGAAGTATCTCAGATTTCAAGTGGAACTACCTGCTCTGAGAAACAAAATCACACAGAGAACAGAAAAACTAAGGGGGGGGTCATCATTCAGAAGACAAACATATCAGAAAACACTGGGATGAAGACAGTGTAATCCAGATGTTGAAATCAGAAAACCCAGCATTTACACGTACTTTGTAGGTGGGCAAGTGTATGCATGGCACAACCTGTGTCCCCGATTATGACAGCCAGAGCCTGGGCATGTCCTCTGTGACACAGGCTGGAAAGGCATTGTGGAGAAGATAAGAGGTAAAGCTGGTTTTGAAAGCGGAAAGGGATGAGGTTCCTCTACAGAGAGAAGGAGGCAAGTTAGGAAACATAGGTATAGTGAGGAATTGAGGACCAGTTGTCCAAAGCAGGGAAGCAGGGAAGAGAGAGTTGAGTGAAGAGGGAGATGAGCCAGCTTAGATGATCACAGCCTATGATAAAATTCCAGTGTTTTAAGGATAAATATGCCCTCGTATCCTCTAAAGTAGATCTGATCCCTTTCAGATTTGTGTATGTGTGTGTGTCTGCATACATGCAGATACATACACATGCACACACACATACATACGTAAATGGGGTCTATTTGTTCACCTGCTTACTCTAAGCACTGAGGTTTTGGTACCTTCTTCTCTTGGACTACATAAAATTTCATTCATTCGCCTATTATTTGTCTACTCTCAGTTAAGTACTGAGAGTTAAGAGTCTACTCTCAGTTAAGTACTAGGGCACTAGGATTATAATGATGAACGGTATCCACACGTAGTACAGCAGGGGTGAGGTAGAGTGGTCATGCGTGCAGGTGGAAAGGTGACTCGGGCGTGACCACACTGGGCTATGAAGAATTAGGACTGAGGTGTAAAGAATGAAGAAACAAAAAGAAGACAGAAGAAAATTCTTCTGACATAGATCAGGATTACTTCTTTAATTATGATGTCTCACATGGAGCTTTCTAATCCTTTCTGCTTCCCAGATGCTTATGTATATTGAAAGCAGGATATGAACTGAGTCTTTCCTGGCTTGAGCTTAGGTCAAGGCTTTCAGCTGAATGGAGGTGGTTATAAAAGAACTTAGCATATGCACAGCCTAGTCTAAGTGTTTGTTTTAAAAAGTTTTGCACTGAAATACTGATGTGAGCAGAGCAGATTCACCAAGGTGTTATCAGGCTACCTGCTACGTAGTGGCTTTGGGCTTGTGCTTGCAGAATTCTGCCATGTGATGGGGTGGTGATGGAGAGGTGCTTAGAAAAGAACACAGGAAGCATGATAAAATTATTTGACACACTACTGTACTCTTCTCACTCTCCCAGTTGGCGATAATTCCTAAACACACACATTGCTTATAAAAGTGAGCACCAGGACAATGGTACATTAAAAAAAAAAACAACAGAACCCAGAATTTTTACCACCCGATACTTGGAAAAAGTTGCTTTTAATGTACCCCTTAATTTATTGGGAGCCTACCGTGTGCAAGGCACTATGCTGGATGCTACATAATCACTGGTGAAAAACACAAGGATGGTATCTTCTTTTGTAGAGTTTAATATCTAATGGTAGAGGCAGATGTTAAAAAGAGAAATAAGCAAACACAAAATCGCAAGTACTATGGGAATGAATAATAACAGGGGATGGCTAATTTAGATTCAAAGGTCAGAGACAGCTTCTTTGAGGAAATAACAGTTAAACTAAGACCTGAAGGATGGCTGAAAGTTGCCAGGAAAAGGGAGATGAAACAGCATTTTGGCTGAAGAATTAGCATTTTTAAAATCTTGGCTTTTCATGGCATGAAAGTGTCTAAGCCTTAAATAGGAAACAGGAAAAATAAAACAAAATTATCAGGAGCAAACAACTAGAATATCTTTAAAGGAAAGCTATGTTTACAGAAGTTAGGTCAGAAGATTATTGCCCTTGACCAAAGGTCACCGCAAATATATTGAAAAGCTGTAAAAAAAAAAAAAAAAAAAAAATTAAAAGTTTAAACAGTTAAGCCGAGGCTGGCATTCTGTGACACAGACAACCAGGCAGGAAGTTTGAAGGAATATTTTTCCCTCAAATCTTTCTCCTCTGAAATAGTGATAAGATGAAGTCATAAGAATCAGAATATATATATACATACACTAAAAAAGAAATTCAAAAATTCAAAAGTCTAGTATCCTCAAGGGAACAGAATGAACATTTCAAGGCAAATAAAGGAGGAAATATATTCTATTCCTATTTTGGATGTTTTCAGTTCTGGAGGCATAACTGATGTCACATGATTTCTTCAGGTAGAAAGAAAGAAACTGGTAGAAATATCATCTCAGAATGAACAGTTTTGGCCAGAGGGGGTTGTACCTGCTAAATATTTATAGGATTTTTTTATTTTAAGCATTCTGTTTTAGGTTGGAGTTGCAGCCAAACCACATATGAAAAATACTGTGTTGCAAAATGTATATAGCTAAACTGAAGTAGTTCATTCTCATTTAAAAAATACCTTACAATAAAATAAATCATTTTATTTTTGATTGCTTGAAAGGGGATATGTTTTATTAGTATATATAATTATCAGAAATTTCCTACCAGAGGAAGAAATGATATGGGATGTATATTTTTTGTCCTAATATTAGGTTCCTGTGTTGACTCTGGGTAAGCCCTTGTAACCTCTGTGACACTCTATTCTCCTTATCTATCAAAATCAAATTATAGGTTTGAATTAGCTGTCAACCTTCTCCAGCTCCAATATTTTCTGATTCCATAATATTAATTCCCTACTTTAGAAGAAACCCATTTTCCTTCCTTCAAGTATTTCTTACTAGGTAGATGCTTGGAATTCAGCAAAAATGATACTGCCCTCAAGGAAGCCCAGTTTGGCAGAGGGATAGAATGGGGTGACTGACCAGGAAACAGGCAATCGTGATATAGTGTGATATGTGCCTGGGTGTTATGGTATCATCTAGGAGGAATGCCTGCTCCAACTAAGGAAGCAGAGTTTTCCTGAGGAGGAAGGAACAAACAATTATTTAGCAAATATAGCTTTACAGCAACTAAACTTGGCTCTCTTGAATTATTTTCTTGGTTCCACCGAAAAGAGGTAATTTTAGTATGGGTTGAGAAGTGCTACTTCTCAAAGTTTATGAAACATGGGGACTCTGAGGACAAGTACCAGTGGTCTACATCTTATTTCAGGCCTTGACAATGCTCAGAAGTCCATTCATATTCAAAGCTTAACTTCTTATCTTCTGAACATCCATCAGGGCACACACAGTGCCTTTTGACCTAGTCAATTCCCAGTCACCCAGTTACCAGTGAAATAGGCCTGGTTTCCAGTACCAAATATTTGAAGTTGCCGTCTTCTGAGATAAAAGCAGAGTTCTATCACATGTAATCCTGTCTCAAAGAACCTCCTTTGTTAGGGTGCGTGCATGTGTGTCTGTGTGTGTGTGTCTGTGTGAAGTAACATAATCTGGGACTGGGACTGTTTTTAAGTCTGTATTACTGATATATTTGTACAACGACCCTGATGCGTCTGCAAGAGTAACACTTGCTAATTTCATACTTCCACTTTTCTGGAGGTGCCTGGGGTCCATACAGTAGGGAGTAATTATCACATCACTCATCCGTACTAGTCAAGGGATGAAGAACAATGACCATTTTAAATGACAATTCCCATTTCAGGGGGAAACATTAAATGGCTTTTATCTCTTATGGCAACTGAGGTCAATATAAATTTGCACTGTTTTTTCTCCAGAGCACTTATTGACATCTAACATAATATTCATTTTACTTATTTATTTAATGTATTTAATGTCTCCACCACTAGAATATAAGCTCTCTAAGCGTAAGAATTTTTATTTGTTTTGCCTACTGTTATATGACCTGAGACTTAAATAGTACATAATATATGACAGTTGATCAACAAACATTTATAGGCTGACTGACTGAATGAATGTCACTAAACCAGCAGAGACTCAACATCTGATTCCATCTCTAGGTGGATTCTGGTAGGATGGAAAATTTGTACCAATGAATGGCTGCACAATTGTGGCAGAGAAGGCAACTAGGTCACTCTATTTTTTTCTCTTTAATTAAATGTACTCTTTTTTGAAGGATAAAAAAATTGGGGCTGTTAATATTAATTTCAGCAGCTACCAAAGGACATCAACTCATAAGTTCTGGAAAAGGGACTGTAACTCTTCTTGTTAGAGGACATTCAAACAACCAATAGAAGAAGAAGGTACTTGAGAATTAAGGGATGTGCTGGCGAAGGCTCCTAGAAGGAGATAATACCTAAACTCCCACAGGAAGTTTGAGCAGGCATTAGTGAGGCAAATGGGGTGGGGCGTGGAGAAAAACATTCGTAGGAAAGAGGAGGTGAGAAAAAGAGAATCCTATGTGTTTGGGAAATTTGAAGTCATACCATGTGGGTGGAATACAGACGCAAGGAAAGAATGATAAGGGATAAACTGGAGCTTAAGTGAGAGGTAGAAAGAACATCTAAGGCCTTGGATGCCGAGCCAAGAAGGTTGGATTTTACCTAAAAGTCAATGTGGAGTACTGAGTACCACAGTCATGCTTTAGGGTAAGAAAGATCACACTGGCTACAGTGTGGATAATGCACTGAAGGGGGCTAAAGACTGGGACATAACCACCAGTTTGGAGGCTGCTGTAATCCTGGTGAGAGACGATAGTGGCCTGAAGTAGGTAGTGTGTCTGGGGAAAAATAGGTGGATTTGAAAGGGATTAAAGAGGTGAAATTGACTCAGTGGCTGCTTAGGTGTGAACAGTAAGAGCTGCTTTCTGGCTAAATAGATGGTAATCCCAAGATGAGAATACTAGAGAAGGATAATACTAGAATGCTCTAGAGATACACAGTGCATGATTTTTCTCTATCCCTGGCTTTTTCAAATTAACTCTGAACATTGGGTAAATCCCTTAACTCAGTTTCTTCATCTGTATAAGGTTTTTAATAACAGCTACCACATAGGTTTATATCAAGAAGCAGGGCTTGCACAGATATAATCAAATGAGCTGGGACTAAATTCTGGCCCCAGAATAGCAACGATTTTAAATCCAAGTTACCTAACTACTGTCGTCTTCAGTTGTCCTATCTTCCCAACGAGGATAAAAAAGCTAAACGGTTATTTGTTGTAGAGCTCAAATAAAATAATGGAGGCCTCAATAGTATATCTCAAATACTTAGGAGCTATTATTAGTATAATCATCACATGTATGTTAAAAGTAAATGGCATATTATAAACTATTCTGTTCATTTAGTGGGCCAGTTTCTAAAGAAGTGAAGGATATGGCTTGGTATACTTGGGAAAGGGCAATGAGCAAAATTTTAACAGTGAACTCAAGAGGCAGAATAATGAACAGGAAACAATTGGTTCGAACTTAGATTTTTCAGCTAATGCGTGGCAGGAAACACTGGGTCAGGAACTCTGCAGTTGGCTAACAGTTCATTTGTGTTTACGGTCAAGGCGAAGTCTCTGGAGGGCTCTATGTGGCAAGGCAAGTGGGTAACAGCACTTGTTAAAACTCAGTGCACTTCCACTCAGGCCCAATAAAGCAGGAGATTCAAAGTTGCTGGGAGCTGAAAGGTCTATTGTACTGACTACCCTCATCCAAAGCAGAAGGTGGAAATGTTTCACTGAATTTTTCTTTTGGAATTTCTACTAAGGATTCTGGTCTGCCCAAAGAAACTTCATACCAAGGACAGAACTGAACGGAGAGGGACACAATAGAAATAAAAACACTACAAAATGTTCCACGTTCTCACTCTAACCAGACTGTGGGCCCAGTACGTGCAAGGGGGAGCTTGTGATGAGAATCACAGATTTTCCAGCACAGAGTATGTTTTTGGCTGCAACTATGTCGGCTATGGCAACTTACCAGACAGCCAGGAAATTCTGTGATGGTTTGGGGCCCTGGTAATTCTTTGGTGGCTTATAAATGTTCAGAAGGCTCAACTTTCTCTTGAGGTTTTTAAACTATGCAGTTTTGACATGCTTCATAGGAAACTGCCTAAGTATGGTTATTTAATCTCCTTTTGTAGACTTTTTAAGAACTCACAACCATATTTCTACCATTAAAAAAAACAGCCCCACGTATTCACAGTGAAGCTGTTTCTGTGAATGAGGTTTCAGCAATGCTGGTGGGCATACTTTTTTTGAGGTGACACGATCAAATTGTGTGTGTGTGTGGGGGGGGTGTGTGCGCATGCATGCGTGCATTTAAAACGATGTCTCCACATCCTGTATTCATTATTACAGTAGACATTTTATAGCTCAAGCAAGATTGGGAAACACCAATTTGTTCTCAAGGTTATTATCAACAGATGTTTTAATATTTTGATCACAGAAGACAAGTCAGTTAGAAGACCTGCTGTATGTGGGGCAACCAACATAAAATAATCTGAAAGAATGTTTCCACCATATGGCTGAGTCTCCATGTGACTATAAATTGTGCATTATGGATGTGAACTGGGTTAATAATCAATTTCTTTTCTCAGAAGTCCAAGGATGATACACAGCCTTCTAAGACTAATTCATTAATTCAAGAACCCCGAGATTTAAAAGGTAACTGATTTCACAGTCAGTGCTGCCTTCACTTAATGTCATTAATGTCGTTACTCTTCCTTCCCCACTGAGCACAAATGCAGACACTATGTTCAAGTTGAGAAACATCACTTTGGAAACCAGAGGCAAGAATCCTCACATCAGCTGTTCAAATGCCAAGCTTTCCAAAGGGAAAATCACCATGCCACGTGAAACAACAGCACAGGCAGCCTGGATCATGGGTGGAGAGACACTGAAATTATAGAGCAAGAGGTTCTTTGGGAAACTTTAGCATTGAACCCATCTCAGTTCAGATTTCTGCTGTATCCCCTTTTGAGCTGTGCAACCTCGGACACATCAATCTATCACTCAGTGCCTCAGTTTGCAAGACAGTATGATGATAATTACTTCATAGTGTTGCTGCAAGAAAGATTATATAAAGTAACACAAATAAATTGAATCACATAGTTCAGATTTCCAGAATATTTTTCTATATATTTGAAAAAGAAATCCCCTGCTTATTCAGAAGAATTGCCAAATCTGAGCGATGCACAGGTGGTCCAAGCAAAGCAGTGTACTGAGTTTCAATTGCATCCTCAAGTGTTGGCACAGGAGTCGGTCCATTCACCTAAGGGCATCCTTGTAGGCACTGCCAAAATGATAGACTGTTCTGAAAAGCATGTGTTGCAATTTCTGTTGGAACAGCCCAGGCTGAAGACAGCCTGTCCTTAAAGTAACATGTTCGCAGAGAAGGTGGTTAAATAACACTGACATGAGTTAAATTTTGAAGCAGTAATAAACAGCCCTCACAAAATACTTTGCCACTTGTATAGTTTATCGTTGAACGCAGACACGGAGAAACATACCACGAACTAAGAAACACTTACTGTAATAAGCAGTCAGTGCAAAGGCCTGGGTTTTCATTTTACCACAGGAAAGTATGAAAAGCACTTCTCTTTTTTTCAGGCTTATGTCATAGATAGTTGTATAAAACAAGAAGATGACAAGCCTGGTCAACACTCCACAGTAGTAAATAGATCTCCCTGAAGTAATGACTCTCATTCACCTGTCTGTCTCCATTACTGCCTCTTAAGCTCTCTGAGGGCAGAGACTATCTCACCTCTCACTTATTCACAGCCTCTAACACACCTGTCACAGAAGAGATGCTCAATTAATGCTTGTTGAGTGAACAAAGCATGAATTCCAGGCATCACAATCGATGCACATCTGTAGAAAGAAAGAAAATTTTAGGAAGGAAGGTAATAATCAGGAGCATTGGCAGAGGAAGAAGACTGTGTAGGAAATAATTAAAGAAATAGGGGAGTAGCGGTGATTCTGCAGAAGAAAGAGTCCAGGGACGAAGTAGATGTTGATTTCTTTTTTGTTAAAATTCAAGGCCTCTCACATGAAGAGAACTAGACCAGTAATAATAATAGTAACGAGCTCTTATATAGTGCGTATTAGGGCCAGGCACTGTTTTAAGTACCTCATTTTATATTTATGAACACACTTAGCCTTTACAACAACCCTATGAGAGACGTATCATTATCATCCCTACTTTACAGATGAGTATACTGAGGTACAGACAGGCTCAGTGACTTTGGTCCCAGTCACAAAGTTGGTAAGTGGTAAAGCCACAGTTTCATCTTAGGCTAAACGGCCGTAAAGCCCACATTTGAAACACTTTGTTATGTTGTTAAAATAGTTTGGAAGAAATTACTAAAAGAGAATTCAAATCAATATAAGAAATATTAAACAGGGATGTTCAAACTTTAGGGGGCTAAAGGGTTTTTCCCACTTACTGGCAGTGGAAGATAAAAACTTGGTATTCGGAAGGGCTTCTCATCAGTCTAAACATTTATGATAGTTGCTTTAAGAAAAGCAAGTTTAAGTTATTTGGGGTGATGTAAAAGCCAATTTGACATGAGAGAAACTTTTCTTCTGATCTCTTAGTTTCAGAAATTAATGACCACATTTTGATATTTTTAGTCTGTTCTACCTGAATAGGCCAATTATTTGGATTTGTTTGCTGTTAAAACAAAACCCAAACAGCAAGAGATGGAGACAAAAGAGCAAGGCTGGAAGTTAAAGATGTGATTTAGACCAGCCTTTGCTCTGTATTGAGTGACCTTGGGAAACCTATGGCAACATTTTCTGAGCCTTCGCATCCTCAGTTGCAAAATGAGGAGCGGCAAGTTTTCTTTTCCTAATTCACAGGGTAGTTTGAAGGATGAAAAGACATATCTGAAAAAAAAAAATTGGAAATAATGAAGTAATCTTAAAGTATGAGATGTATCAGAATGTGTATATCAATTGAATGAAATAATAATACCGTATGCATAGTAGAACTACCAACCTCACCAATTTTAGCTTCGTAAAACCGGGATATATTTTCAAGAGGAAAGTTTTAAAAGCACAATTGGAACACTGCTTGAATTGGATTTCTTGAAGCAGAAGAGTGCTAAATTTGCAAGATGTGGTATCATTTTTGTTGCTGTTTTTCCCAAGTTAGGGTAGCATTACTGAGCTTTGAGTAAAAGTTTAAGTAAATCAGGGGAGATGGGTGTGGCTTATTTCTCAAACATTAAGAAATAATCCTACAGAGAAATAAAGGCATCTCCATCCACCTATGACTGTCTTTGTCTTTTGCTTGAAGCTGCTTTCAGCCTTCCGATGGTAGCCTAAGCCATTTTGCCATTCGGCTTAGTGTTTCCTTTTGATAAATGTATAAACCTTAAAGGTAATCTTAATATATATCATGGCAGGTCTGAGAATATTTTACTCCAAAAAGTCTTCCATATTTTTCATGCTTACTGATGGCACCTCATAGTGACTGAAGACCAATCAACCAGCTCTGCCATATACTAGCTTTGTGACCATGGATAGATGCCTTAACTTCGTTGACCTACAGTTTGCTTCTCTGTAAAAGAGAGGCCCTACAACTTATGTAGTAGACTAATTGCTAAGATTTGAGATAACCAAAAAAGAGTAAGTAACATACAAAGCTAAAATTTCAATAAATGATGTTGATACACTTAGTGTGGCACCAGCATTAGTAAGAGTATGAACATCGGCTCTGGCTTAAAAGAAGATCCTATCTGTCTGTCTATCTGTCTATCTATCCATCCATCTACAAATACATGAAAGAAATGTATACATCACAAAATGTACATAAAATTTATACATGTATGTGCATGTGTATATATATATTATGTATGTGTATACACACACACGATCAGGATGAGAATCAAATCTCTACATCTTGTCAAAAGACTTAAATATTCTTCTAGTGATTCTGTTAGTGATATACTTTGTTATTCTAGTGATTAAAAACAGCCAGATGTAAAATGCCAAATTAAAAGGATTTTAGCTTCTAAGGGCCTCAAAATTTATATAAAAGGTAGACAGGATATGAACACAGGGGACGATGAGAAAGCCCTGAGGTGATGAAAAGGATGGATAAGCTAACTCTGACTGGGGAACTTGACAACACGTTTCAGAGGAGGTAACACATAAGCTGGGTTTTGAGTAAGAGCTTCTCAGGCAAAACTAGTAAGGGTGTGAAGAGCAATAATAGGAATAGAACCTAGTTGGTGATCCTGAATTAAACGCAAGGTGACATTCTTCTCAATGACTAAATGTGCTTTGTTTAATTTATGCTGGGTCTATACAGACCGAACATTTTTAAACTATAAAACTAGGTAATACATCTTGGAGGTTCTGGTATCTGTGAAAATTTTCATACTATGTACATTTTGTTTCTCCAAAGGATAGATAATTTGAAAGTATAAAAATGCATCAAGCTAAGTAGATAAAATATAAGCTTTTAAATCAACTAGTTCTAATCATTTCTCAAATGCTTGAAATAACTTTCAGTTTTCCTACTATGTATCTCTATTTTGAGATACTAGTATTTTTTTCTTCTCCCTGTATTTTTCCTTTTCCTTTCTCCCAATTAAAACAGTTATTCATTGTAGGGGGAGGTAAGAGGGAGTTGAAATCAGAAGCAGCCTGCAAAGATCTCCCTGCTTTTGTTTCCAAAAACCTAAGCCCTTTGAAGAAATTAAAGGGTTTTTGGAGGAAGTAAAAGGGGGGAGAGGAGTCCTCTGCAGAGGGAATTAGCGTGAGGCTTCCCCAATGGGGACGGGGGCAGGGTGGGGACAGATACACTGAACTGGAATAAGAAGGGAGAAAGAATACTTTTCAAAGACAAATGATTTTGAGGCATGTCTAAGAAGATGGGGCCCTAAACAGTTTGCTAAAGAGTCTCAGGACCCATTTATATAATTTAGGATTTGTTTAGTTGCAAGTAGCAAGACTCACAATTTAAACTGGCTAACACAATAAAGGAGATTAACAAAAATTCAGAAGGAGTGCTTCAGAGATGGTTTGCTTCATGGTCTCAAGATGTCACCAAGACTGTTTTCTACCCCGTTTACCTACTCTGCCATCTAAAATGGTACTTCATTCTAAAGCTGGAATCCTCTTCTGGTCATAAAATGGCTCCAAGCTACTACCTGAGCTATAGGCTCCATCACTTCATGACCGCGGAAAAGAGTGGGCTTCTGTCTCAGAATTATAAGCAAGAGTCACAGAATTCACTGTGATTGTACTGGAGTAGGTTGCACAGTCACCACTGATGGAGGCTAAGGGCCTCTATCAGTGCTCACTGGCTTAAATCAATAAGGACCTACCCCTTGAGTTCAGAGTCACTTTACCTTCCATCACAGTACATGGGTTGTGTGGGAGAAGGGAGACATCTGAACTAAAATCCGGGCACAGTTAGCAAAAGGGAAGGGGTGAAGAGAATGAAATGGGTAGATAACTGACAAATGTCCACTACACTGGAAAGGTGTAGCAGAAACTGACAGACTGAAAGGGACAACTCAGAGAGGAACTATGGGTGCTGCAGCAGTCACCTCTGAGGAAACATGGCCAAACAATGTGTAGGTTGTCTTGTCACTGTATAAGGCCACAGAACTATGGGATAATTCCGGAAGGGGTTGAAGTGTTTGAGAAAAAAAGCACTAAGAGTGACTCAGTTTATATTTGCTACTAACCTGATAGTTGACCTACAGAAAAATAGAGCTAGATCACTCAGAGTTTGTTCAGTTGCAAGTACTAAAATCCCCAGCTTTTCAGCTCTCAAGATCTAGTGTTTAGTGACTCAGGTGTGATTGCTGGGCCCCCGTCATGTACTGCCTCTTCGGTCTTTGCTTTCCAGTAGTCTCAGGATCTAGTACCTCCATCAGGATTCTGAAGTCTCAGGGCATCGCTGAGTTAGAGCTTTCCTTGCCAAACCTCCTTAACTATCCACACCTCATTGATACAAGTCAGGAAAATAGATCTACTCTGATTAGAAAACTCAATTGGGAACAATGGAGCTTTGTCATTTCCGTGCAAGTCTTTCCATTGTAGATTTCATCTTAAAGCTGTTAGTTTTAGAAGTACCATTATACTAGCATCAGATGTGCTTGTAATAATCAAGAGCCATGTTGAAAAAAGATAGGGGTGATAGTATAACAAGTGGCTTGCAGAAGAAAATATACTGGTCAGTTTAGATGATGTGAGGGCACTAAGGCTCAGATTAAGGAACTGGAGAGAGCACTTGTTTATACTCTGGTGACAGTGTGTGGGGTGAAAGAAGGGAGATAAATCAGTTGGGAGGTATAAAGAAAATGGAGAAGGCTGGAGACAGCAGCTGAATTTCAGCTAAATGCATTTTGTGCCAATTCATCTATATCAGGCCTTTGAAGTATGTTTACCAGGTGATCTTCAATCCTGAGACTTTGATGCTTACATCTGAAGAAAAGTTAGATTAATGACCCACCCAAATGTCTGTAAACCATGTTTCTAACAGTCAATTTTTTTCTGAAATCTGAGGCCAATGGTTAACACTGCAAACATGTACAAAAACTTGCTAGTTTCTAAACCAGAAAAGTTTCTAGACAGTAGAGACCTAAGCTCATAGACCTGTCACTAGGCATTCTCTTTACTTGCCACTTTTTTAAAATTGTTCTTTAATTCTGGGAGTTGAAACACAGTAATGGGTTACATTAAAGGGGATGGTATGTGTAAACTTTGGGGTATTAAGGTTTATTGCAACCTGCCAACGACATTCTCTACCGGAGAGCTTTGCTTTATGAACTTACCTCAGCAGTAAGAGGCACAATTAGAATTTAGAGAAGATACATCTAAGCAAGGTGACATTTATTTTGAGGACAGGCTATGGCAGCATGAGCTTAGGGCAGGACCTATTCAACAACTTCCACACAGTGATAACTAAAATACAACACCAAGATACATTTGTATAAGTCCACTTGTTGGCAAGTTATGGATGATGGATTTGAACTAGTCTGGCTAAGAAGAATTTAAGGGAAGGGCTCATCTAGCCACTGGAAACAGAGTAGCTGTCTGGTTGGGTCTTTAGGACAGATATAACATAGAAATTGGATGCTGCCAGTTCTTTCTCTCTCTTTCGCTCCCTCTTTGTTATCTTCTGTCTCTGGCTCTCTCAGCAGGAAGCCTCATTTTCTCAGATGAGCTTACTCCACGAGGCAGGAAATTCATATGGCAGCCACTCTTACACCTCACATCTCACAGCTATACTGCCCAGTTGGAATGCAGCACCTCTCATCCCCCAAACTCCAGGGTGAAAAATCCCGAGGAGCACTCTTATTGGCTCAGTTTGGCTCAGGTATCAGTCTGTAAACTGTACATCAAATCCCTAAGAAAAGTTTTAAAAGTCAACATTTCTCATGTTCCACACTCCTGAGGCTCTGATTTATGTGGTCTAGGGCACGGCTCAGGTATCTGTATTAAGTTTTTACTAGCTTGCCTGGTAATTCCAATAAGTAGCACTAGACCAATCGACTGTATGACCATGGGTACTGTAACTGGCAGGTGGTCCCGGAATGATGTGGTTGGAACGGGGCAAGGAGCAGTTCCCCCAAAGGAGGATGTTCTTCTTGCAAGTTGTACTGTGCAAACAAAAAGAAGAGTGGCTCACTATATCTCTACAAAATATTTTAAGGAGGTATTAGAGCATCTGAAGCAAATATCATAGCCTGAAGCTATTGAAAGCAAAAGAAAACACTGTGACTGCTTGTCTAGCTGGGAACTAAATTTTTGTGAGCTAACAAAGAAGGGAAGCTAGAGCTACGAATAGTGTGGGGTTATTCTAGAGGAAGCTATGGCCGCAAACTCAGGGCAGACTCCTTTTATATACTTAACATGCTTAAAAAACACATTGATAATTGGGCACACATACATTTTGGAGATTACTTAAGAAGCTTATCATTTACCATAAATACAGTCTCTCTCTCTCACACACACACACACACGTCCACACGAAAGAAAAGCATACATTTGCCACTTGACTTAGCCCTAGAATCATAGCCTGAAGTTATACCAACAGTGACATCTTTAAAAATAATGAGGCTTAGATAAAGGTGTGAGTATTCACTTTATAAAAACTAATAATACTGAGAATCTATGCTGTTCTATGAACTATTTTATGCATTTTACATATGTTATTTCTATTTTTCACAGCAATGCTGTAATAAAATAGATATCAGTGTCGCATTCATCATGAAGAAAACTGAGGCTTAACAGGTTGTCACTTGTTCAAGGTCACATAGAAAGTGGATGGTTCTGGATTCAAAATAAGGTCTGAGTTCAAAGACTGTGCTTCTTTTTACTGCTTATGTGAATCTACTTTTGTTCTACAAATCTTGCAATACCTTCCACAAAGCCAATAAAACTTTGATCAAAATTCATACATATTAAATGTTTTTATATCTAAATACACACTTAGGTTTGGATGGTATCTATGTCCTTAAATAGACATATGTGTGCATATATTTCAAACACACTAAAATATACACTGATAATTGGAAATACATAAAATTTAAGAAAATTATCGAGCATTAAAAATTCTTTAACTAAAATAGAATACGACTGTGCTAGAGCTGACTATATGAAACCCCCTCAAATATCTTCAGGACTCTGGCTTGTTGTTCCTGTTACTACTAATTTGAAATAGCTAAAGAGACCCAGAAAAAAATCAGACATTTAGAAACCCTAAAGCCTCTACATTACTTGAAGCAATAGACCCTTAATTCCATTTGAATTTAGGAATTTTCATCTTCATGAAAACTCAGTAGTGTGAGATAAATAAATTTGGCCTAAGTGATTCAGACATCCAATGAATTTCTAACTAATTTGATACCTGGATGAGTCTGGAAAGTCCATCAGTAGACAACTTTAATGGGTCACTTCTCACCTGCGGTTCACAAATACTGTTTAAAAAATTCCCATATTACCCACCTTATACCCCAAACTCGGTTCATCTGTAGGAATTTGCAGGGTGCAATAAATCAGTCACTTTTCTCTGCCCTATAAATCTGTTTATTTTATCACGGGTCAAATAATAAGTAACAAAAGTCAATGATTTATATTTGGGAAGATGGCTCAGCTCTTTGATTTTTTTTTTTAAACCGCAAAAGAATATCCCTGACTTATCAGACAGAACATTCGCATAGTGTCACATGGTCATAAATTGTGCAGCTGTCAGGAAAGCACTGCAAATGTTCTTTTTTTTTAGACGCTGGGGGTAGGGGTTGGCAGATGGTCAGATAGTCACTTCAACATCTCTGCTAAATTGTAGACATGCATGTTGGTCAGGGTTATGAAGGCATGATGAATCTATTATCCATGCTGGGTCAACTAGCTTCTCTTGATACAAATCATGTTAGGGGTACGTAACCTATTAACTTCATATATGGATACTGGATAAGTCACTCAGAGGCATGAACTTTATACTCAGCTACCTTTATTAATGTCACAAGAGCTGAGGGTGTCAGAAAGGCTTGAAAATCACAGGTGTCCATCTCTGAGAGGCCCAGATTGTGTTAATGAATTTCTTGGATTACTGTCTAGGCATCTTTGAGTTCCTTACTCTCTCTAGCATTTTCCCATCCTACAAAACATCAGAATCTGTTCTTCTAACATTCTTAACATATTTTGAATCATCTCCTCTTTCATCACCATTGACAGAATTTAGCCATTAATTATATGTCTTAAATGGCATACCTGCATCATCTCCTGAATCCCATGAAATGTACACCCAATATTGCAGCTAAAGTGATCTTTTGAAACCACAAGTATGATTATGTCACTTTTTCTGCTTAAAATTCTCCAAAGGCTCTCTACTGCCTTCACGATAAAATTTAAAATTTAAGTTTAAATGTTATCCAAGGCATCTATATTCCAAGTCCTCTCCATCTCTCCAGCCTGGTCTCTCTCTCTCCGAGTCCTACTTCATACCTTGAAATGCAGTCAGTCATCTTGAACTACTTGCAGTTCCTTCAGCATGTTACTCTTATATGGACCCTTGAACATTTGCACTTGCCGTTTCCTGAGAGGCCCTCTTCTTCTACTCCCTTCTCCATGGCTAGCTTCCTCTCACCTTTCTTAACCCAAGCTCATGTATAATGCCTCAGGGACAAACTCCATTCTGGGCCAGGTAGCCACAGCATTCTGTTCTTCTTTATGGTTTCTGCCTAGTTACCTCTCTGTGTCCTCCCCCAGGTGGTGAAATTTTATGAAACAAGGACTGTGCCCAATGCCCTTGTTCAGAAAGTGTTCAACACCTAAATGTACAGAAGACATGTGTGGGATTCACCATGTGTGGCAAGTGGTCAATGCACTGACCAGTGATGCTCTAGGAGAGGAGTCATCAGCTTGTCCTCAAATTGTCCAGTGGCTTTCCCTTTTCTTTTTATATCATCATAGTAATATAAAGAACACTAGAATAAAATTCCTTCCATCAGAGAACTCACAGATCAGTGGAAAGACATTTTATTCATCACTTAGTGCGAGAAATTCTCTCCTTGTGTTAATTTATGAAGGGGCACCCTTCCTAAGAGGGGAAGTCAAGAAAAGTTTCTTGGAGAAAAAACACTTGAGCTTAATTTGGTGCAGTTTAACTTAGTGGCAATGAGCTTAGGTTTTCATGTCTGTTGGGTATGGGGCTGAATCCTAGTTCCATTTTTTACTAAGATTGTGACTTTTGACAAGTGAGTTAATTTCTGAGTTTAATTTAAACTCATTTAAATTATGAGTGTCCTAATGTGTTAAATGAAGTTAGCAATATCCACCTCACAGGGATGTTACTAAAGGGGGTTAGTTTATTGCTAAATTAAATGTTATAGAGGTGGAGTGTAGAAAAAGTGTAAGCTGCAAAGACCGTAACTTCATCATTGGATGTCTGACATCTAACCAAGTAACTGGGGAAGAAAAAAGGAAAAAAAAAGGGAAAGCTGGTATGAAAGGAGTTCTTGTTAGATTAATGTAAATTGTTCACTGACACTGGGAAGCTAGGTTTTAAGCTCCACATTGATCCTGATAAATAACACTTGTGAGAACTACCACATTAGCATAATGGAAATGTTAAGAATAATTATGATGCATGCTATTCTAAACCTTTATCTTAACTCATGTAATACAAGAGTCCTGGGAGGGGAATACAAATACCTTAGCCTCATTTTCAGATGTAGAAACTGAGGCACAGAAAGGTTAAGTATTCAACTCACAGTAACTTGACCAGCAAGTGATAGAGACAGGAGTCAAACATAGGCCATGTGTCTCTACTTCACTGTACTTAGAGGCAGAGCACAGGCATAATCCAGTCATCCACCAAATAGTCACCGAATGCATACTACATTCCAGATACTGTTCTAGGCAAACTGGATATAGAGTTGACTATATATTTATATACAGTATACATTTAGGGGGGGCACAGATGTTAACAAAGTAGACAATAATAAGTACTATAAATTTCAGATATTAGTAAGTATAATCATAAAAGAATAAAGCTATGCAAAGGAAAAAAGCATGATAGGGAAGCTGGCACTACCTTAAATGGGGTACAAAGGAAACGTTTTTTCTGAGAAGGAGACATTTGAGTTGACATTTAAACGATGAAATGAGCAAACCTTATGAAGAGCTGACAGGAGACTTTCCCAGGCATATAGAATACCATATATAAAGGCCTCGAGTTGAGAAAAGCTTGGCATTTGAGGACTGATGAGAAAGTCAGTATGGCTGAAGTGAAATGTTCTAGAAGCTGATGGTTAGGGCATAATATTGGAGAGAGAAGCAGAGGTCAGGTGTATAAAGCCTTGTAGGTGATGATAGTGAGTGTAATTATCACCTCTCGGAGGGTTTTAGGAATGAAGGTGGCGGGATCTGGTTTATATTTTGAAAAAGGTTACTCTGGCTACTTTGTGGAGAAGAATGGGCAAAAGTAGAGGTTATTGCCGTGGTTCAGGCATGGGATGATATTGATTTGGGCCAGGATTCAGCAGAGCAGGTGGTAAGATGCAACTGATTTTGAAATATATTTTTATGGTAGCACCAGTAGGACTTGTTCTGGGTACGGAGGGAAAAGAGTAGTTATACAAGACTCTTAGATATTATTATTGTTTGGGGGGGCCTGAATTACAAGGAAAATAATAGAGCCAATTAGTTAAGATGACGAATATTAGGGTAGAAGCAGCTTTGGCCCTAAGGATAGTGAGTGCAGGGAAATCATGAATTCTGTTAGGAATATATCAAGTTTAGAAGATCCTCTTAATGTTCAGGAGAGATGCCAGCTGGACAGCTAGCTGTACACATTTGGAATGTGAGAAAGAGGTCATGACTTCAGATTTGGGAATCTGAAGTTGATAGTTGGTATTTAAAGCCATGGGTCTGGATGAAATCACCAAGGGAATGAGGAGAGATTACGGAGAGGTCTGTGCACTGGGTTTCTGGAGTGTTCCAACAATTAGAGGAAGAGCTGGTGAGGAGACTGAGAAAGGGCACTGAAGACATGGTAAATAAACAGGAGAGTGTTTTGTTCTGGAAGCTAAGAAATTAACATCTTTGAGGAAGGAGGCAATGACAGCTGCATCAAATGCTGCTGAGAAGTCAGGACTGAGAACTGATGCTTGTATTTAGCAAGATGGAACCTGCTGTGACTCTGATAGGGACTGCTTTAGGACTACTGTGAGGATGAAAACACGAAACAGGTTAAAATAAGAAAAGGAGGTACTAAAGTGGAGTTGATGCAAATAGACAATTTCCCTAGATTTTTGGTTAAGCAAAATAGAGTAATGAGGCAATAATGGGGGTGGGGAACATTGGGTCAAGGGACATACTTTTTCTTTAAGATAAGAGATATTATATCATGTCTAAATTAAATTTATCTGGGAAAAAGCAAGAGAGAAACTGATATTGCAGGAGAGAGAGGAGAAAACTCCAGAAGCAAAGTCCTTAAATGGATAAGAGGTTATGGAGACCAGGTCACAGGTGAAGAGCTGGCCTTGGAAAGCAGCAGGGAAAATTCTTTCATTGTAGCGGGGAGAGCATACTAGTGGACCTGGTGGTAGGAAAGTAAGGTGGTTTTCATTTGATTGCTTGGATTTTCTCAAGGCCATATGAAGAGAGATCAATAGTTAAGAGTGAGGATGAGCGAGGGAGTGTTTGAGATTTGAGGGAAGCAAATGAGATATGAAACTTTTGTCCCAGAGAAAGAGAAAGTGATTCTTCTAAAGAAATGTATAAGAATTGCTTGGGTGTTTTGAGCGTTCATTTGAAACCAATGGCTATAAATTTAAAGTGAGATGACTAGGTGCTTCTCTAGCTATGTTCAGTTACACAGGTGCTGGCATGGAGTAAGTAGGAAGGTGTAGGTCTAACCAGGGTAGATTAACAAGGGCTGAGAGTTTGCTGGATGAACACAAAAAAAGAGAGAGGAAAAAAAAATGTTGAGCGTGCGAGAAGGAGAATTAGAGTGATGGGACCAGGAAACATATGCTATAGGGGAGGAGGAAGCGGGGGGCATAAAGAAGGGTGAAAACAGGAGGTAAATGGTGAAATCAATAATTCGAGGTCCCAATGGGGGTGAAGAATTTTTGGAGTGGCGGCAGTAGAATAAATGTTAAGGGCAGAGAGGAGGTGGTGTTCTGAGAAGATGATGCTTGACACAGAGGTCCTGGAGGGGGTACAGCTAATGGGCACCACAAGGTTCAGAGTGTGATCAGGAACCCTAGGGCAGGAAGTAAAGGAAGTGAGATGGCAAGCTGTCTCATGAAGCAAGTAAGCATCAGAACACATACTAGAACCCACAACTGTCTGACTCCTAGAGAATGTTCTACCTCACACCTATGTTAGCTTCTAACTATTTCTGACCTGTAAAGCCAGGGTAACTAAATGGCGTTTTAGTTCAGAGACAGAGAGGTTGGCCCCATAAGAATGAGATCTGTGTAGTTGAACAAGGTCTTACATTTAGAAGGCTCCTGCTGTTGCCATCTTTTAATTCTTACTAGTTTTTAAACAAGGGCCTCACGTTTTCATTTTGCACTGCATCCCACAAGTTATATAGCTAATTCCAGAGAGAAGATTAGTAATTTAGAAGGAGAAATGTCTTCTCTTTTCTCATTGAAGCTAATTTTCCACAAACCTCACTTTTCTCCATTTAACCTGCCTTTAAAATTTTATCAAAGTTCATAATGGAAGTTTTAAAGAACCCATCTGTCAAACTCTTAACTTTTAATGTAAATTTCCTTTTAAAGCCACTCACAATAAAATTTACGCTGGAAGTGAGAAATTCCCTGACTCAGGAAAGTGAATTATCAGTAAACTGAAAAGGAAAAATACATGTAAATGTAGATCTAGAGTCTGACTTCATGCTTGAATGATAGCTTAGGAAAAATACTTACATTTTTATTTTTTAATATATGTGTATTACATGTTTATTATGGAAAGTGTAGGAAATAAATATAAACAAAAAGAAGTAACTAAAAACTACCCAAAAATCCTTAAGAAGAGTTAACCACTTTTAACATTTTGGTGTATATTCTTCCAGGCTTTATGTACATAGTTGTGAATGTGTATTATTCATATATAGCTTTATTTGTGTTTATTGGATTATATTTAAATGTCATTTTTAAACTTGATTTTTAATTTAATAATGGAGTCTGGCTGGACCGCCTATCCTTGTAATTAAATATTTTTCTAAAATACTATTAATATAACTCAATTTTCTGTTATGTGGACATATAATAATGTATTATTAAATACCTGGCTTTTTCAGTCTTCACTATTATAAACAATACCAATGTGAACATTCTTTGTAGACTTGTGTATTTCTATAAGTATAACCCTTGGGTCAAAAAGTGTCCATTTTAAAGCTTTTGATCCATGTTTCTAAACTGCTCTTTCATGGCTGCTCCAATTCCAGGCCCACTCAATGGCAGTGAACATTAACATTTCTTTTAAATGTTTTGTCAATGGGGTTGACAAAAACTGTTTAGTACCATTGTTTTCTTTGTTTAATAATAAGGTTGAGCAGGTTTTTGGATGTTATTGGCCTTTTCTTTTTTGATGAATGTCCTGTTAATACCTTTCAGTCATTTTTTTTTCTAGGTGGTTTTTAGCCTTTCTTTTGTTCTTCTGTAAAATATCTTTATATATTAGGGTTATGGTACACAGAATTTCCCTAATTTGTCAAACCCATGCCAAGGTCTTAACAACACACTGGCAGAGCTCTGCAGGGTTGCTATGTTTTTCTCTATGGGGGAGGTTTTAAAATCCATCACTTGTTTTTTTAAACTAAAAAATGCATGGTAATGGTAGTTATGAAGACAGTATTAATATCACATAAATGAAAATATTTTATAATATATCTTAAAATGTATAGAAAAACATGTATAATGAAAACAACAGGAAAAGAGTATCATAAAAGCTCACTGAATATTTGTCTTTTCTATTCATTTCTCCAAATCCTGGCAATGTAGTTTACATACTGAACATTCTGGTGATTCGGTCTGCTTGTCTCCATGCCCTCCACTGCAAGCATTTCATTAATATTCTCATTGTGAGTGCTGTTAGAAATTTCCAGGGTATAAGACACAATTGCACATTTTCACAAGACAACCCATTAGGATGCAGAATGTGGAATGCAAGATTAGGGTTTTGGATTATTGGGTTTTTTACTTACCCTCTCCAGTGTAATTTCTTCAAACTCATATTCAATTTCTGTCCCATTGACCTGTAAATAGGAAAAAAAATAGAGAGACATAGTAAATACATTTTGAGGAGGAGAGAGCTGCATTTTAAATAACATTAGGGGGTTAAATTTCATCCTGGCTATGAATAAACCGCACTTTATTGACGTTTGTGATTGTATGTTTTCATCCAAATGAAATATAATCCAAGCTATTCTAAAATATGAGTGAGACTCTAGAAAAAAAATGCTTATTGCATCCCTTAGAATTTTGTGATGTTTGGGGAAGAGGAAACAATACAAAATGTGCACTGTGAGTTTATAAAGAATAAACCAACTAGGGGCAATGTTACAGTTACAAGGGGAAAAAATTTCCTAATGTCTTTAAAATTTTCCATGAATAGACGCTAAAATACGACCTTAAGGAATCAGTGGCAAGGGCAGCACAACCATATGACATTTCTGGCTGTTAAACAGCATCAAGAATGACCATGTCAGATAAGAAATGCCTTTTCTTTATTGGTTCAAGCTCAGGTAATTTATCCCCATTATCCTCTTGTTATATTTGTTGGGAAGCCCTGGACCATGTAACCAGGCCTTCAGTAGCAATGAGAAAAGAATAAACCAGGACATGTTTGAAATTCCTAGTGAGAAAGCATTTTCACCATCCAACCAACCCTTAAGTTTATTTAAACTTACAGAGAGAAACATTTTAAATATAGCCAGGCAACATATAACATATGCCTTAGATTTCAACAGACATGAATACAGAATATATGAAGAGCTACTTTAAAATAATCTAACAAATATTCAATTCCCACTTTTATCTATCACAGAGCCCTTCTCAGCCAGACAAAACCTCTGAGCAAGAAAATTCTTGAATAGGCGGTTTCTTTTTTCTTATATATGTCTTGGCAAAATCATTCACATTTAGAAATCAGCCAGAAAAATCTAATTTTCAACCAAAAAGCCAAAATTTTTGTAATGTTCTAACTTCAGTTTACTGTCCCTTCCTTAGAAGAATTTAAATATAGTTCTTGCATATTGAGAGCTGTATGGAAGGCAAGGATCAGATAGCCCCATTACCTAATAGAGGCTGGCAAAAGAGAAATGATGAAGGGGAAAAAAGTGAATGAATGAATGACTGAACTAAGTAATTAAATTATTTATCTGATTTATAAACACAGATGCTTGTGGGTTCTCTTCCATAAGGAATTTGTATATGGTATTATTAATTGAAGGCATAACACTATCATTAGCAAATAATAAAGAATGACAATAGGCTTTACTTATGTGTGTCCACCAGCCACTTAGAGCATGTTTTTGATTTTCTAATTACATGAGTTAATTGGGGGATCACATTTTACTGTGTTACTATATTATCAAACAGCCCTAAACCAAATTTGATTTTCTGGGCTTCAGCAACTTAATGATTCAGAGAAGAGAACTTGATGATGTTAGAACTAAGCTTTAGCAACTTTGCAGACATATTTTTGTTCTTCACACGTAAAAGTACAAAAGGAAACTCAAAACTCCCTGTATATGTGTGTTTCCATATTAATCCTTTTTATTCATAACTTTTTTTAGTTGACAGAGAGAAGGCAGAGAGGGAAGGCTGAGTCAATGTGATGTGTTTTAATTCTCGCAGTATGGCTCCATGAAGCTCTTTCTTTGCTTCAGTGCTTCTCTAGAGTGGAGCCCTTCACGTTATTAAAGTGTTGCAAACTGCAGAGAAAATGACAACTTCAAAGAGAAGAAAACAAGCCTCAGATAATAAATATCAGAGGTGAAAATTCTGTTAGGAAGTGTTTAAAAGACAAGAATATTTTAGTGACACACATTGCATAGCTGGGGACTACCAAAATCTTTGCTGAACATTTGTATGATCATATATGTTGACTTTTAGATCCTAGAAGCATTATTTATACACAACCTAATCTGTATTCAGAAGTTCCCCAGTCAGCTAGGTGAACCATTGATGGCTTACATTTACTCCATGGGTCTTTAGTTTTCAACCCAAGAAAATTATGTCATTTGCCTAATTCAGTAGTATCCAGGATCTCTTTGTAAGAGGGGAAGATGACATCCAGGTTAGGATGTAACCTTACCTTTAAAAGAAAATATTCCATGACTACAACAGGATTTAGTGAAATTATAAAGAAGTGAAAGGATTTTAGCATAGGTGAAGTAATATTTCAACCTTTAATTGAGGAGCATTTAAAACATGGAATAATAAGAGCCAGAGTGGGAATTTAGGAAAGACATTTAAGAGGTTCTAGTGTTTGTTGTTTCGTCACTAGGAGAGCATGATCTGTGTTCTAAGGACCTCTAAGATAAGAAATCCTACAAGGTCCCTTGGCAAAGACCTTGGGGGAAAGAATGAAATAGAAAGAACTAAGAATACCTCCATTCTAAACAGAGGTGTATAAAAGTACGCTGTGACATTTGTGAAAATTTAGTTAACTTTTCAGAGGAGTATACCAATTCAACAATCTTTAAATATTTTTTGTTCACATTTGCTTAGAAGAATGGTTGCTTACTGAGTGGTAAGGAGACAAAAGGCATGAACAGTAATTCCCTCCTAGCCATAATTTCGTGTATTCTTATTCAGAAAAACCAAGAAAAACTGTTGTGAATGGCTCCGATCATCTGCTGGGAGGGCATGGTTTACAGACAGTCTATTGTTTGAACTTGTCTCAGTGGCCTCACTCTACTCCCAATTAGTTTGACAACATAAGCCTTTTAATTCACAAAGGATTCTCTTCCTGAAAAATACTGCCAATTATATATGTTTTTTTTTTTTTCTTGAGCAGTAATACTTCCTGTGATATTTAAGCACCCTGGTAATGTTTTATGATCCTGATAGTTTGGAGCCTGTACAGCGGCATGGTGAGGGCTCTCATTATTTCAGATCTGGCTCTGACCATCACTGACAGTCTCCCCTCCACCTGGAAAAGTGAGAGGATTGGCAGTATTTTAGACATGGAGGGTCACTAAAGTAGATGGAATTTCCCAGTTTTGAAATATGTTTTTCTTCAGATACTTGATTTTTCTGAACCTAATGGTTATGTAGTGACGGCTGGTAGGTTTCCACTGATGCCACACATTGTCCTGCATAGCTCTGGGCATGTAGCCTTCCTGGCCTCATATGGAAGTTAAGACAAGAGCATAACTGACTCAAATTCAAACTTGGTATTTAAGGTTCTAATTTCATAAACTTTGAATATTTTTCATATATTTTTCTCTCTCTGACAGTCTTTAGGTTAATTTCCCTGATTTTTTTTTTTTTTCCCTTCAGTGCTATAGTACTATCTGCCTGGGTGATAATATAATTTGATTTGAGATCTACTTTTATGTCCTGAAAAGAAGTTTTTCATGAATAACACATGTGAACTAGTCCATGTTTTAATGCTCTCTAATTGGAATCTTAAGTAATGATTTCTTTGATTTTTTTTGTTCTTTTCCACATTTGTAATTTCATTAAGACTAACAGCATACTAAAATGTAAGATGAATGAATCTTTATATATTCCCATATCACAGATGAAAACAAATGCTAAAACATGAACATCAAAGTGTTGGCTTCTTAGGACTAAACACAATTCCACCCAATGAGCAAGTATTGAGCATGCATAGTGTGCCAAGTGATGTGACAGGTAGTGAGAAAATAAAGATTTTACGACATTATCCCTATTCTCAAGAAACATACAGTCCTTAAAGTGGTACCAAACACAAACATATTAAAACCTCACAGAAGTGTGATATCCAATACACAAAATATACAAGTGGACTCGAGCCACAGCCCCACTGTTGCCACATGCAAGATCCGTACAGATCTATTTACTATTTGTTGTATATATATATTTGATTCCTTAGTATAGAATACGACAGATAATGTACTAATTCTGCCCTTTATTATAAGTGATTATGATATAGTAAATAAGACTTATCTCTGAATCTTATGGTTTTAGCACATAAAGCAGAGTGATGAACGTGAACAATGTTTAAAGATATCTGCGACAAGTGTCTTAAAATAAAAAATGGGGGAGGACCTTCAAGATGGCAGAGGAGTAAAACGTGGAGATCACCTTCCTCCCCACAAATACAACAGAAATACAACTACGTGTGGAACAGCTCCTACAGAACACCTACTGAACGCTTGCAGAACATCTCAGACTTCCCAAAAGGCTAGAAAAATCCCCACGTACCTGGGTAGGGCAAAAGAAAAAAGAAAAAACAGAGACAAAAGAATAGGGATGGGACCTGCACCTCTGGGAGGGAGCTGTGAAGGAGGAAAAGTGTCCACAGACTAGGAAGCCCCTGGAGACAGGGTGTTGGTGCAGGGGAAGCTTCAGAGCCACGGAGGAGAGCGGAGCAACAGGGGTGCGGAGGGCAAAGCAGTGAGATTCCCGCACAGAGGATTGGTGCCGATCAACACTCAACAGCCTGAGAGGCTTGTCTGCTCACCCACTGGGGTGGGCAGGGGCTGGGAGCCAAGGCTCCAGGTTTGGAGGTGAGACCCCAGGGAGAGGACTGGGGTTGGCTGTGTGGACACAGCCTGAAGGGCGCTAGTGCACCACAGCTAGCCGGTAGGGAGTCCAGGAAAACGTCTGGACCTGCCTAAGAGGCAAGAGACCATTGTTTCGGGGTGTGCGAGGAGAGGGGATGCCTTCCCTGTCTGCCCACAGAAGACACAGCACTGCTTAAATGAGCTCCAGAAGTAGGCATGAGCTGAGTCTATCAGCTTGAACCCCAGAGATGGGCATGAAATGCTAACGCTGCTGCTGCAGCCACCAAGAACCCTGTGTGCAAGCACAAGTCACTATCTAAATCCCAAAGGGGTTAGCTCCGAGACACCCCAAAACACACCACCAGACGTGGACCTGCCCACCAGAAAGACAAGAACACAGAACACAGGCACCAGTCCCCTCCATCAGGAAGCCTACAAAAGCCACTGAACCAACCTTACCCACTGTGGGCAGACACCAAAAACAACAGGAACTACGAACCTGCAGCCTGGGAAAAGGAGACCCCAAACACAGTAAGTTAAGCAAAAGGAGAAGACAGAGAAATATGCAGCAGATGAAGGAGCAAGGTAAAGACCCACCAGACCAAACAAATGAAGAGGAAATAGGCAGTCTACCTGAAAAGGGATTCAGAGTAATGACAGTAAAGATGCTGTAAAATCTTGGAAACAGAACGGAGAAAATACAAGAAACGTTTAACAGGGACCTAGAATAACTAAAGAGCAAACAAAAAATGAACAACACAATAAATGAAATTAAAAATTCTCTAGAAGGAATCAGTAGCAGAAAAACTGAGGCAGAAGAACAGATAAGTGACCTGGAAGAAAAAATAGTGGAAATAACTACTGCAGAGCAGAGTAAAGAAAAAAGAATGAAAAGAATTGACGACAGTCTCAGAGACTTCTGGGACAACATTAAACGCACCAACTTTAGAATTATAGGGGCCCCAGAAGAAGAAGAGAAGAAGAAAGGGTCTGAGACAATATTTGAAGAGATTATAGTTGAAAACTTCCCTAATATGGGAAAGGAAATAGTCAATCAAGTTCAGGAAGTGCAGAGAGTCCCATACAGGATAAACGCAAGGGGAAAGCCTACACCAAGATTACTCTACCAGCAAGGATCTCATTCAGATTTGATGGAGAAATTAAAACCTTTACAGACAAGCAAAAGTTAAAAGAATTCAGCACCACCAAATCAGTTTTACACCAAATGCTAAAGGAACTTCTGTAGGCTAGAAACACAAGAGAAGGAAAACAAATCAAAACACAAAAACAAATCCAAAACAATTAAGAAAATGGTAATAGGAACATACATATCAATAATTACCTTAAATGTAAATGGATTAAATGCTCCAACCAAAACACACAGACTGTCTGAATGGATACAGGAACAAGACCTGTATGTATGCTGTCTATAAGAGACCCACCTCAGACCAGGGAACACATACATACTGAAAGTGAGGGGATTTAAGAAGATATTAGATGCAAATGGAAATCAAAAGAAAGCTGGAGTGGCAATTCTCATATCAGACAAAGTAGACTTTAAAATAAAAACTATTACAAGAGACAAAGAAGGACACTACATAATGATCAAGGGATCAATCCAAGAAGAAGATATAAAAATGGTAAATATTTATGCACCCAACACAGGAGCACCTCAATACATAAGGCAAATGCTAACAGACATAAAAGGGGAAATTGACAGTAACACAGGAATAGTAGGGGATTTTAAAACTTCACTTTCACCAATGGACAGATCATCCAAAATGAAAATAAATAAGGAAACACAAGCTTTAAATGACACATTAATCAAGATGGACGTAATTGATATTTATAGGACATTCCACTCAAAAACAACAGGATACACTTTCTTCTCAAGTGCTCAGGGAACATTCTCCAGGATAGATCATATCTTGGGTCACAAATCAAGCCTTGGTAAATTTAAGAAAACTGAAATAGTAAGAAGTATCTTTTCTGACCACAGTGCTATGACACTCGATATCAATTACAGGAAAAAAACTGTAAAAAACGCAAACACATGGAGGTTAAACAGTACACTGCTAAGAAACCAAGAGATCACTGAAGAAACCAAAGAGGAAATAAAAAAATACCTAGAAATAAATGACAATGAAAACACGATGACCCAAAACCAATGGGATGAAGCAAAAGCAGTTCTAAGAGGGAAGTTTACAGCAATACAATCCTACCTTAAGAAACAAGAAACATCTCAAATAAACAACCTAACCTTACACCTAAAGCAATTAGAGAAAGAAGAACAAAAAACCCCAAAGTTAGCAGAAGGAAAGAAATCATAAAGATCAGACCAGAAATAAATGAAAAAGAAATGAAGGAAACAATAGCAAACATCAATAAAACTAAAAGCTGGTTCTCTGAGATATAAACAAAATTGATAAGCCACTAGCCAGACTCATCAAGAATAAAAGGGAGAACACTCAAACGAACAGAATTAGAAATGAAAAACGAGAAGAAACAACTGATACTTCAGAAATATAAAGGATCATGAGAGATTACTACAAGCAGCTCTATGCCAATAAAATGGACAACCTGGGAGAAATGGACAAATTCTTAGAAAACCACCACCTTCTGAGACTGAACCAGGAAGAAATAGAAAATATAAACAGACCAATCACACGCACTGAAATTGAAACTGTGATTAAAAATCTTCCAACAAACAAAAGCTCAGGACTAGATGGCTTCACAGGCGAATTCTATCAAACATTTAGAGAAGAGCTAACACCTATCCTTCTCAAACTCTTCCAAAATAGAGCAGAGGGAAGAACACTCCCAAACTCATTCTACGAGACCACCATCACCCTGATACCAAAACCAAAGATGTCACAAAAAAGGCCAACATCAGTGATGAACATAGATGCAAAAATCCTCAACAAAATACTAGCAAACAGAATCCAACAGCACAGTAAAAGGATCATACACCACGATCAAGTGGGGTTTATCCCAGGAATGCAAGGATTCTTCAGTATATGCAAATCAATCAATGTGATACACCATATTAACAAAATGAAGGATAAAAATCATATGATCATCTCAATAGATGCAGAAAAAGCTTTCAACAAAATAAAATACCCATTTATGATAAAAACCCTCCAGAAAGTAGGCACAGAGGGAACTTACCCCAACATAATAAAGGCCACATTTGACAAACCCACGGCCAACATCACTCTCAATGGTGAAAAACTGAATCCATTTCCTCTAAAATCAGGAACAAGACAAGCTTGCCCACTTTCACCACTATTATTCAACATAGTTTTGGAAGTTTTAGCCACAGCAATCAGAAGAAAAAGAAATAAAAGGAATCCAAATCAGGAAATAAGCAGTAAAACTGTCATTGTTTGAAGATGGCATGATACTATACATAGAGAATCCTAAAGATGCTACCAGAAAACTACTAGAGGTAATCAGTGAATTTGGTAAAGTAGCAGGATACAAAATTAATGCACAGAAATCTCTTCCATTTTTATAAACTAATGGTGAAAAATCTGAAAGAGAAATTAAGGAAACACTCCCATTTACCATTGCAAGAAAAAGAATAAAATACCTAGGCATAAACCTACCTAAGGAGACAAAAGACCTGTATGCAGAAAACTATAAGACACTGATGAAAGAAATTAAAGATGATACAAACAGACGGAGAGATATACTATGTTCTTGGACTGGAAGAATCAACATTGTGGAAATGACTCTACTACCCAAAGCAATCTACAGATTCAATGCAATCCCCATCAAACTACCAATGGCATTTTTCACAGAACTGGAACAAAACATTTCACAATTTGTATGGAAACACAAAAGACCCCGAATGGCCAAAGCAATCTTGAGAAAGAAAAACGGAGTTGGAGGAATCGGGCTCCCTGACTTCAGACTATATTACAAAGCTACAGTAATCAAGACAGTATGGTACTGGCACAAAAACGGAAAAACAGATCAATGGAATAGGTTAGAAAGCCCAGAGATAAACCCACGCACATATGGTCACCTTATCTTTGATAAAGGAGGCAAGAACATACAATGGAGAAAAGACAGCCTCTTCAATAAGTGGTGCTGGGAAAACTGGACAGCTGCATATAAAAGAATGAAATTAGAACAATTCCTAACACCATACACAAAAATAAACTCAAAATGGATTAAAGACCTAAATGTAAGACCAGACACTATAAAACTCTTAGAAGAAAACATAGGAAGAACACTCTTTGACATAAATCACAGCAAGATCCTTTTTGACCCACCTCCTAGAGAAATGGAAATAAAAACAAAAATAAACAAATGGGACCTAATGAAACTTAAAAGCTTTTGCACAGCAAAGGAAACCATAAACAAGATGTAAAGACAGCCCTCAGAATGGGAGAAAATATTTGCAAACGAAGCAACTGACAAAGGATTAGTATCCAAAATATATAAGCAGCTCATGCAGCTCAATGTCAAGAATCAAACAGCCCAATGCAAAAATGCGCAGAAGTCCTAAATAGACATTTCTCCAAAGAAGATATGCAGATTGCCAACAAACACATGAAAGGATGCTCAACATCACTAATCATTAGAGAAATGCAAATCAAAACCACAATGAGGTATCACCTCACACTGGTCAGAATGGCCATCATCAAAAAATCTACAAACAATAAATGCTGGAGAGGGTGTGGAGAAAAGAGAACCCTCTTGCACTGTTGGTGGGAATGTAAATTGATACAGCCACTATGGAGAACAGCATGGAGGTTCCTTAAAAAACTAAAAATAGAACTGCCATATGACCCAGCAATCCCACTACTGGGCATATACCCTGAGAAAACCATAATTCAAAAAGTGTCATGTACCAAAATGTTCACTGCAGCTCTATTTACAATAGCCAGGACATGGAAGCAACCTAGGTGTCCACTGACAGATGAATGGATAAAGAAGATGTGGCACATATATACAATGGAATATTACTCAGCCATAAAAAGAAATGAAATTGAGTTTTTTGTAGTGAGTTGGATGGACCTAGAGTCTGTCATACAGAGTGAAGTAGGTCATAAAGAGAAAAACATATACCATATGCTAACACATTTATATGGAATCTAAAAAAAAGGTTCTGATGAACCTAGGGGCAGGACAGGAATAAAGACACAGATGTAGAGAATGGACTTGAGGACAAGGGGAAGGGGAAGTTGGGACGAAGTGAGAGAGTAGCATTGACATATATACACTACCAAATGTAAGTTAGATAGCTAGTGGGAAGCAGTTGCATAGCACAGGGAGATCAGCTTTGTGGCCACCTAGAGGGGTGGGATAGGGAGGGTAGGAACAAGAGGGAGGGGATATGGGGATATATGTATACATATAGCTGATTCACTTTGTTATACAGCCGAAACTAACACAACATTGTAAAGCAATTATACTCCAATAAAGATGTTAAATAAATAACAATAAAAATAAAAATTTTAGCTATAATAGCACACAATTCTCTTCATGAAATTGTTGGGAAGAATAAATGAGATTATACTCCTTCACTGCCTTACACATAGTAGGCATCCAATAGTGACAGCTATTCTATTGAGTTCTGGATTAGCAATCTGCAAGGGTCACAGATTTATTTGATCAAATGTTGAATGCTTGCTAATTTCTCCAGTAGTACAAAATATCACTTAAGAAGCAAACAAACTTGCTTTCTTCTACAAAATCCACTAAAAACCTTTTTTAACACAAAGACTTCTTTCACGAACCCATCTAAGACGTACTCCTTTATGGGCAGGAATTGTCTTCGCCGTCTCTCCCAAATCAGGTCAGTGTAGCTTTCACTCAGAATATAACTGCAACTGGATTTTCTCCCAATCTTTTGTCCGCTCGCTCTTGTATTTTCTTTTTAATATTCTCTTTCCCAGTTTGACCATCATGTTTCTCTGCTACTGGCACTCAGTTTCCTAAGGCTGCTCTCATTGCATCCCTTATATCCCATCCTCATAAGGATACACACTTTATTTTACTCATTTTTTGTACGCCTGCAACTTCTGGTGCTGTGCCTTGTTCACAGTATGTCTTCAGAAGAATCTTTAGAACCAGGTCACGCGAGAACGCCAAAAATTGCACTGTCATTGAATTCTTCTCCAACTTCAAGTAAGTATTAGGCCTCCCCTAATAACTGTGGTCTTTTCCTAGGATATATGACTTGAATTTATCTTTCCATCTCGGCAAATTTTTATGCACATGCATTGGTAATTTCTAATTTAAATACTGAATACGTGAATTAAAACATAATCTAACACTTATTTAGAACCTACCATGTGCTAGGTATGGTGATAAGCCCTGGAGATACAGGGATGAATGAGATATGGCTTCTGCCCTCAAAGAACTCACTCTAGCAGAGGGAGACTAATGAAAACATGCGACAAAGTGATATGACTGCTGTGGTAGATGCCTGGGATTATAGCAGCGGCAGAGATGACACAAAGGAAGGGATAGGTGATTGCACCTGGAGGTTGTCAAAAAAGGCTTCATAGAGGAGATGGTATGAACTGAATGTGTTCTTCAGAATGAGTAGGAAAGAGACGAGCTTATCAAGGCAGAGGGAACAGCATGAACCACTTCTTCAGAGTGCTCTGCTAGAGAGAACACTGGCATTAGAGTCAGAAGACCTGTATTGTAGTCTTACTTCTGTGGTTTAACAGACTGGGTAACCCTGGGTAGGTCATGGTGCTTCAATTTTCTCATGCAGACAGATGATCTCTTGAGGTCGCTCCATGCTCTGACCTCCTCACATCAGGGTTTTTCTCCCCATCTACTGTTTAAATCATATTTACTTTGCCTGTCACTTTGGTCAAGGTGCACCCAACCAAACTTAACTAAGGATTTTTCTATTATTCTTTATTCCGAAGGTCCCAATCAGCAACCCATAATCCTACCAGCTAGCATCTCCCTAACCTCCATGTACCTCTGCCATGGCCCTTCTCCTTGATCTGAAAGGATCAGGGAGGAAACTAGAGGGCAGTATCATCTGCTCTCCTTAGCTCCACTCAAGGACATCACCTTCAGCACCTTCCCTATTTCTTCTTAAAGATCTCAAATCTTTGGGTAGAAATAAAAGGTAGCTCTTTCTCTTCGAAAAAGGGGACAAAAGGGGAGTTTTGCTCTACTCTAATCCAAAAGAAAGAACTGAAGGCTGATGTTCATTATCTTCATCTTTTTAATCACATTTAACTTTACATGTCTCTGCTGAATGGATGCAAAACAATCAAGTACTGAAAAAAGTGAAAGTTAATCTACAAGCATGGAGGCCTAATCGGGATGAGAGCATCGTTAGATGAAGCCTGGAGGTTTGTAGCACACAACTAAGCTGTCCACCACTTTCTTTAATAATGTCCCTTCTCCTAGACTATCTGCACTGGCTAAAATTGTGTCCTCTCTTCATGTTAAGAGGAATTATCACAGAGAAATTAAAAGCTCAGACTCTGGAACCTAAAAGGCCTGAATTCCAATAGCAGTTCTGTCACTTACAAGCTGTTAGAATTCATCTTTGTTAAGTATTATACACATTTGTGTGTCAATATTGTTTATTTAAACTGCAGTGAGCAAAAGATTTTCTGTTTAAGCTTTAGTGAGCACCTATTTTAATCTGAGGTATGCATCTGGTTATTTTAGGAATACTATTCAATTATAATGAGACTGGTTTATAAATGTACAGTTTTATAAGAAGCTAATCATAGTTAGAATTTCTTGTTTTTAACAAACACAAACTACAGAAATAACTTGATATTCTTAGTTAAGATTCTAACTTTGGTAAGAGCACTATTTTTATTGTTCACCTGAATGTGTTCTTACCAGTAAACCCTGATTTCAAGTTAAACTTATAATCTTAGTTAGACAAACTTCTGAGTTCAGTGAACTGCTAAATAATAGCTTCCAGCAAATATAGAAAAAAAAAATCAGTATCCTATGATCTGTTCCATTCTTAAACAATTTTCTTTTGGTTTTATTTCCTCTGCCTTTGTCATTAAGACTTCATAACACATAGAAATTTGGGGCTAGAAAAGTGATCATCGACTTAATATTAATTACTATGTATCTTTTTAAATTTAATTATAAACCACAGATTTTTAAAAATTAAGTAGCTTCTTACTTGTAAAATTGTGATAATTTTCCCTGGTATTTCTGTCAAGAGAAATCAAGGAAGATAGCTTAGGGTTCTTACATGTATAAAAAGAAAGTCATTTTATATATACAAAGTTGTCTTGATTAAAGGCTTCTGTAAAGAAGGAAAAATATAGTCACTTAAGTTCAGAACTGGATTTGCCTCTGGTTTGGAAATGGCACATTTCTTCCCAGCTTTGCTTCCTTACTTTGCACCATTTGCTGGATGGTGTAATAACAGCTGACTTGAATGCTTTCATTTGGCTCCAGCCTGATGCAGGCTGTTTTATTCTTTGGGTTAAATATTCCAAAAATTTGAACATGCTCTCTGAGGGCAGTAAATGGTGTTAAAGAGTACAATCGAATAACTAAGAAAGCATCATGATACAGGTTTTTATCCCATCAAGCCCCCTCCCTCACTTGACCACCCTCATATACAAACCACCTGGTCAGTTGCAAGTAAAGTGTCCAAGAGAATCAAGAGCTCAAAGCACATACCCAAAAGATTTAGAGAAACAGAAACAAAGTGTGTGTTGAACCACAAGATAAGATTTCACAAACATTATGATGGTGTCAGCAGAGAGCCAAGAATATTTTCTCTTACACTTGGGTATAATACAACTATAGTGTGAGGCAGAACATCACTGTCGTACATTTCTTCATCTTTGACTTCTTTCCTTAACCCCCTGCAATCTTGTTTTTGTTTCACCACCACAAAAAAGCTGAGCTCTTAAGGATCAAAAAAGATCCGCGTGTATCCATACAATGATTTTTTCCCCAGTCTTCACACTCCCTAGTTTTCACGCAGTATTTGACAATCTGGAGCATAACTTAAAAATCCCCTTTTCTTTTGTCACATGGTTGATATCTTGCTGGTCTCCTCCTACTGATCTATCCAATGCATTTATATCCATTTCCTTTCCTCTTGCCAGATATGGGCATTCACAAAGTCTGCCCTTATTGTTATACAATCTTTACCTGAGTTTTCATCTCACCCAACTTTTGTTTTCTAAGTAAATGCCCTAGTATCACCCCAGTCTCAGTAAGTCTAAAATAGAACTAATCATCTTGCCTAATTATAACTATCATTTCCTCCAGGCTACTCTATATACCTGTTAAGGGAATCCTCTTTTTCATATATATCCTTTATATTTGTTATCCATACCCACAATCCTATTTAAAGACCTAAACTATCACTTTCTTAGGACCATCAATATAATTTCCTAAAAATATCTCTGCCTCTCTAATTTTTCAATAACAATCTATTCTTCATATCCTTTCAGATTTATCTTTCTAAAAAGCAACAATTTTCATTGTATAATTTTGCTGTACAAGTAGCTTTAAGTAACTTTTCTTTATCCTTAAAGAATATTCCAGAATATCCACCAGCTGTCCCCAGTCTACCTGTCTAGCTACAGACCCTACTTCTTATCTTCAAAGACATTTTCTAGCCAAGTAACTGAAATTAAATAAAGCATATCCTCTTTGGTATCTTTATTAATGTCATGTACCCCACCCTAAATATATTTAATTTATGCTTATTAAAATACTAATTAATTTAGAAAAATATATTTGAATGCTGAGAATTTCCCAGGTACTATGTTAGGTCCTAGGGATACAGTAGTAAACAAAACACAATCCCTACCCTCATAGAGCTAGATTCTATTTGGAGATATGGGAAGCTTCCATTTCTGTCAGCCAAAGGCTGCCTCTTCTATAAAGTCAAAAAGATTTTTCTTAACAATCCTCTGAAAATCACCACTCTATTCTCTCAATTACCCCTCCATGCTAGTAACAATAATGATAGTATTACTACTGCGACTATTACTACTGTTGCTTTTTTTTTTTTAAGTATCTACTATATGCCAGGCACTATGATCAGTTGATCTAAAAATTAAAACAATCCTGAGAGCGAGACATTTTAACTTTAATTTTACTACTGAGAAAGTCAAGTTTCTAAGTTAAGCCACTTCTCCAAGGTTATCTAGTTGTAAGTAATGAAACTAGGACTATCTTGCTCATCTTTTTCATCACTTAGTGATGGGAAGTATATGCTCAATCCAGATTTGTGGAAGAAAATTAAAGAAGGAGTGGCTATAAGGAGAGAGGAAAGAATGGAAGCATCTATTGTTTGAATCAAGGGAAGTCTAATGTTAAAACACTAACCTTTCTCCCTGGTCATACATAGCACAGTCCCTCTCTCACTGTACTTGTGGTCTTCCTCACGGTCCAGCTCCTTACATCGTGCTTTATCTTTCCTGATACACTGTCCTACCGTACAGACGAGGCACTGTCTTTTGCGGCACCCATCATAATGACTTGCCCATAGCAGCCATTTCATAAATAGTTATTGAAGAAATAAATCAATTGAACCTTATGGGAAGGGATTCTTATTTGTCATGAATCTTTTAAAATCCCTTTGTACTCGAAAGTCCTACTCACCATTGTCAGTTTCCAAAGGAGTAAACTGTCTTAATTTCTCTCTAATCATTTTACTTCACAACGTGCTAACAATAAGCTGCCTCCCTTTTCATCTGAATACAGCTCACCCTTTCAGCAGCCTTCAACATCAATCCATCCATCAACAAATATTTACTGAGCGACTTTCCCCACCTTCTTTGCCAGCTCATATGATCTCGTTTCACCTGATTTTAAAAGTACATCAGTATCTTCACAACCTTGGAAAAGAGCTAGAGAGCTATATCACTCCGCTAATTCATCGGCTCTTTCATCAAGATCACATGAAGAAGTTTTTTAAGTTCTGTGATTCTAGAAAAATGCTTTGGTACGCTTGTTATAAAAAAAAAGGTCAGATCAATCTTTCTGGATCAGATGCTAAGGGAGATCATTCTGCTGCTTTATGTTATTTCACCTTTCTTGAATCCCCTTAGCATCATGACGGGGAACTAGTATTAATGCTGTTTCTGTCCCCAGCTGCCTAGCCTGTTGATAAAATATGCAAATTGTAAGGTTTCAAGTTGTTTATATGTAACCTTTTTCAGATTATGCTAACAGCAGCATTAATCATTAACATACTGTTTTCACATACATTATTATTTGCTCCTCATAACAGTCCTATGAGGGTTGATATCTCTATTTTATAGATGAATAAATAGCTAAGAGATGATAAGTTGCTCAACATTGCTCACCTAGTAATGTTGGAGTTTTGATACAAATCTAGGTTTTCTGGACTGTGAATCTACAGCTGATCCCACTACCTTATGCTACACACATAGCTTATCCTCTAAAAGTGAGAGAGAATCTGATTGAATCGTTTGAAGTTGCTGATGTTTAACTGTTTCTGACTTACAAAATGGTAAGTTCTGCACGGTTCAACAACTTAGCATGGCGGTTAGGAGCTAGAATTCTGGAGTCAGATTGCCTGGGTTCATAGCATGATTCTCTCACTCTCTAGCTATAAAACTTTGGGTGAGTTACTTAACCTCTCTGAGCCTTGGTGTCCTTATTTACAAAATGGATGGTAATTATCTTATTGGGTTGTATAAGGACTGAATGATACAAATTTGTAACGGTTTAGTGTTTAGCACCTAGTGAACCCTCAAAAATATTAACTGCAATTATTTTAAAGTTTTTCCTAGGTCTGCCATTGGCATATCTTAAGTCCTGCCTATTCACTCTTCTAAACAGAAACCAGTGTAGGCACATGTGAGTGTTGGGGCAGGGGGAGAATGGCAGGCATAGAGATGAATACCTATTGTTTGTAGGAAATTTTATAAAACTTAACATATATTTGTTAAGTTGTGTACAATATTCCCACAGAGGACTTGAGTTACCCCCCTTTCCCCTGTGAGATTCAATTAACTTAGATTAAACAGAAACCTACAGTGACAAAAAAAAGTATAATATATTTTTCAAAGAAAAATTTAAAAGCTCAAGTTTCTACATTTATATCAGTGCTTCCTAAACTGGATCTGGGCGTTTAGAAGTGGTTATGCATACTGAAGTCGTGGCTGACAACAGCTCGTCACAACAGGGATCTCTGGGCTGCAAATTGGATGCACCAAATCTTTCTCTCTCTGGACTCTTGTCTGCCCACCCCCCAGGGCTTTTAACTGGTAAGATGATAGTATAAGCTCTAAACAGTGCATCATGATTAACCATAAGTCATTGCTGCTTTTTTTTTTTTTAATATCTTCTTGGAACAGGAATACTCAAAAGGGTACCAACATAAATCCCCAATTACATTAAATTAAATAAACTCCATAAATAGCTTAAGCATAGTAAACAAATATTAATCAGACAGTAAATCTTGGGTGGGAAGCACCAAGGATTGAAGGCAGTTTGTAGGAAGGGAGAAGATATGAAGGGAAATTAAAAATCATATTTTCACCCCACTATCATTTTTCTTAATGACCTTAGGATGATCTTGTTTGCCACGTTTTCTCTGTGTAATTCCTATTTATGCTTCCAAAAAACCTTCCACGATTCTTCTCCCTTTCCAGCTATCTAATGCTACCATAAACCCTGCCTTTCTTTCTCTAGCCCTCCTATACGAAGGCCAGGTTGTGCTAATGTCATTTCTCTGTGTTTACAGAGTACTTGTGTAGATCTTTTGCCCTGATTGTATAATGTGTTGGCTACCAGCTTCTGGCTTTAGGTTCAATCAGACAGGGATGCTAATCCTAAATTGGCCACTTACAAGAGCTGTGACTTTAAAGAAGTTACATGGCTTCAGTTCCTCCTCAGTAAAATCTTATTTACTTCAATAAAGTTGTCAGGAATTTTAAATTAAATAAGAAGTATAGCACAGTGCTCAAGAGTACATACACTAGATACTCCAGCTGATAAAATATAGAAATTGTAAGGTTACTTATACACTAGAGCCAGATTGCCTGAGTTTGACTCGCCAGTTACTAGCTGTGAGATGTCTGCCTCAGTTCTCTCATCTGTAAAAGAGAGTTCATAATCTCATAGGATTGTGAAGACTGGATGAATTGGTGAATTAGTATAAATGAAAAGAATAAGTAAAATACTTGGAACAATAGCCTGGGACATGCTAGGTGTACCTGTTACTACACTATCCATTATTATTACAGAATGGTGGAGTAAGGTACTCAGAAAATCCTCTCCCCAAAGAACAACTTTAAAACAGAATGGCCAAAAATAGCCATTTCTGGACTCTGAAAACTGACTAAGGGCATATAGAAAATTGAAAAACTCTGATTCAAGAACCTCAGTTAACAGCAGTGGGAATCTGGTGTTCTAGGCCGCGACTGCTCTTAGACATCCCCTCCCTCAAATTCTGTGCATGCAATAATTCTACGAGGGCAGGAAAGGCTATGAAACAGAAGATTTGCTGACACAGGGGACCAGCTTCACTTGGAGCAGCATGTGGGCAAACCTCATAATCAGGGATGTTGTTAGAAACAATAGTGATTTTGGTGGTAAATATTAGAACAAGTAAACACTGCAGTAACTTAAGTTAGCAATACTGGTTGGCGAAAGCTACAGGCTGTCCAGACTAGCTAGAAATATATCTGGAAAATCTGTTGAATCATGGCAGGCCTTGATAGCTCCAAACGATCTCTGCCAGGCTGGAAGACTGAGTGCATGTGCAAGGTCATTCATAGACTCAGTAGAGACTGGAGAAGGTCCTGGCCATCTATACATCCCTAGCTGAATGTGAGGCCTTGCATATATGCAGGGGAGTCATAATAGGTCTATTATAAAATAAAATCTCAGGCATATTTGTAAACTGTTTGAATTTAAACACATTTCCCTGTCCATACACAAATCCACTGGCAAAGGATGGAAGACTTACTGGCTCAAAGGGTTTAAGTGTAATCTCTGACCAATCATTGGCTCACCACTAAGCTATGCTGATCTAGAGGCAACACTAGGATGCCAGAATTTAAAAAGAAAAATAAAAAAGAAAGAAAACTCAAAAGAGATATCAGTAGTTATACACTTCAAGAAAGATAGACTCTACAGATCTAGCCCAGATATGTGACTAAATATACAAACAAGCAAACACAAAGAAACAGGAACTGTGACTAAACATACAAGCAAGCAAACACAAAGAAACAGCAAATGGCAAATAAGAATTAAGAGTTACTATAACATTATCTCAATGGCCTGTTTTCAAAAAGAAATTATGAGACATTCAAAGAAAGCAAAATATGACCCATACATAAGAAAATAATTAGCAAAAATAAACTGTTTCTGAGACATCTTAGATGTTGGAATTGACAGAAAAAACATCAAAGCAGCTATAAATATGTGCAAAGAACTAAAGGAATCCTCTTTAAAAAAGTAAAAGAAAGTATGACAACAATGAATAATCAGATAGACTATCAATAAAGAGGCATAAATTATAAAATAAAATTATGTAAAAATTCTGGAGTTGAAAAGTATGACAACTGACATGAAAAATCCACCAGAGGTTCCAGTTTTTGTCTAGCATGTAAGAATCACAAGTCACCACTTTGTCCTAATAACAAATAGAAAGCTAAACAAACTGAAAAATCAACTCTGTCAGAGAAGTGAGGTCACAGAGTAAACTGCTGCCCCCCCAAATTGGAGAGATAGGTGGGCAGATATAGAGAATCACTAACTAGGGCAGAAATCGCCACAGGAACCAGTGCCAGTGTAGGAAAAACTTAAACTGTAATTGATGAATTGTGGAGGCTCAGTGTGGACAAATCTGAGGATTAAACAGGGGTTTGATCCAGAGAGGTTCAATTTTTGGGGTCACAGCCATATTTAAGTGAGTTTTACCTCTAGTAAATCTACCAGGTTCTCAAAGTGAAGAGTGGAGAAAAATTCCTCATGCTTCCGGTGAGGGAAAAAGGAACTATTTTGAAACCTGTAGAAGCATTCTGTTCTTAACAAGGTTATCCTCAGGAGAAACTATTTTATCAGAGCCTAACCTGCTGTGGTTTTACCAGAGCCTAATCTACCCGGGGAAGGGAAATACCAACTTCAGCACCCTTTAGCCATTCAGTACCACCTGAAAGGGGGAAAAACTGAGAAGCACTGGTGACATTCACAGTCCAGAAACACAAGCTCACTAAAAGACTGAAACCAAGTCATATGAGTATAGAACACTAACCCCTCCTCTGCTACTTTACCACTACATTACTAAAGGGCTATTTACTGCAGTTCCTTTTACCCAGCACATGATGTCCTTTCAACAAAAAATTACAAAGCATAATAAAAGGCAAAACACACAGTTTGAAGAGATTGGGCAAGTATCAACCACAGTCAGATATGGCAGGAATGTCAGAATTATCAGAACAGGAGTTTAAAAAAAATAATTGATATTCTAAAAGGTTTAATGGACAGAGTAGACAACATGCAAGAACAGGTAAATAATGTAAGTAGAGAGATGGAAATTCTTGGAAATGTCCACAAAGAAATGCTAGAGATTAAAAGAAAACCCCAAAACCCACTGTAACAGAAATGAAGAATGTTTTTGGTGGGCTCATTAGTAGACAGGGCATGATTGGGGAAAGAATCTCTAACTTTGAAAATATGATAATAGAAACTTCCAAAACTGAAAAAGCAAAGAAAAAAAAAAGACTGAAAAAAAACCCCAACCAAACAGAATATCCAAAAACTGTGGAGCACCTACAAAAGATGTAATATACATGTAATACCAGAAGGAGAAGAAACAGGGAAAGGAATGAAAACAATATTAAAAGCAATAATGACTGGGAAGTTTTTCCAAATTAATGTCAGACATCAAACCACAGATCCAAGAAGCTCTGTGAGTAACAGAAACACCTAGGCATATTATATACAAACTTCAGAAAATCAAAGATAAAGAAAAAATTTTGAAAGAAGCCAGAGGAAAAAAGCACCTTATCTATAGAAGAGCAAAAATAAGAATTACATTTGACTTCTCCTCAGAAACAATGCAAACAAGAAGAGAATGGAATGAAATATTTTAAACATTGAGAGAAAAAAAAAAAAACAAAACCCCCCCCAGAATTCTGTACTCTGAAAAATTATCCTTCAAAAGTGAAAGAGAAATAAAGACTTTCTAAGACAAAAAAGAAAAACTGATGAAATGTATTGCCAGACCTGCTTTGCAAGAAATGCTGAAAGAATTTCTTCAGAATGAAAGAAAATGATATAGGTCAGAAAAATAGATCTACATAAAGAAAGAGTATCAGAGAATAAATAAGTAAAACAAACAAAAAACACCACTTTATTTTTCTTATTCTTAACTGACCTAACAGATTTGTCAAAATAGTAACATCAACAGTATATTCAATTATGTGTTTTTATGTGTGTGTATATATACATATACATATATATACACATATATGTATATATATATTTAGGTATGCATGGAATGAATGACAGAAATAATACAAGGGATGGTATGTAGTAATTAGGAATATTTCGTTATTATTAGGTACTTGCACTACCTATGAATCAGCATAGTATTATTTGAAAGTAGCTTGAATTAGTAAATGTATAGAGCAAACTCTAGGACAACCACTAAAAAAAAAGTAAAATAATTAGAATAATTGATATGCTAAGAAATGAGAAAAAATGTAATTATATAAAATGCTCCATTAAAACCAAAATAGGCATGAAAAGTTTGGGAAAAAATAGAAACAAATAACAAGGGCAACAAATAGAAACTAGGAAAGATGGTGGATATTGATCAAACAATATAAATAGTCACTATAAATGTCAATGATCTAAATACAACAATTAAAATACAGAGACTGTCAGAGTGGATCAAAAAAACAAGACCCAACTACATATTTTCTACATGAAACCTACTTTAAATATAGAGATATATATAGAGAGATTAAAAGTAAAGAGATGGATAAAATATACCATGCTAACACTAATCACAGGAAACTGAGAGTAGCTTTAATAATTTCAGAAAGACTTCAGAGCAAGGAAAATTATTAGGGATAATGAGGTGCATTATATAATTATAGAGAAGTCAGTACACCAAGAAGTCCTAACAATCTTTATTGTGCATGCCCCTAGCAACAGTGAGGCAAAAAATGATAAGAATTCAAGGAGAAACAAATGAATCCACGATTACAGTTGGAGACTTTCACACCCCCCTATCAGAAATGCACTATTCAGCACCATGCAGAAAATCACCAAGGACATAGTTGAACTCAATAGCACCATTAATCAACTGGATACAATTAACGTCTGTAGACTACTTCACACAACAATAGCAGATTACACATTCTTCTCAAGCTCACGTGGAACATTTACCAAGATAGACCACTTTCTGGGCCATAAATCACACCTTAACAAAAAAAAAAAAAAAAAAAAATCACACAATGTCTGCTCTCAGACCACAGTGGAATTAAACTAGAAATCAAGACCAGAAGGATAATTGGAAAAATTCTAAAATACTTGGACATCAGACAAGTATTTTGTCTGCCTAAAAAAACACTTCTAAATAACACAGGGAGCAAAGAAGAAATCTCAAGAGAAATTTAAAAATATTTGGAACTAATTGAAAATGAAAATACAACTTAACAAAATTAGTGGGATGCATTAAAGGCAGTAATTAGAGGGAAATCTATAGCACTGAATGCATATAAAAAAAGAAAAATGATGTAAAATCAATAATATAAGCTTCTACCTTAGAAAACTAGATAAAGAAGAGTGAGTTAAATACAAAGCAAGCAAAAAAAAAAAAAAAAAAGGAAAGAAAGAAAGAGAGAAAAAAAAAAACCCCAGCAGAAATCAATGAAATTGAATAAAGGAAATCAATAGAGAAAATCAACAAAAGCAAAAGATAGTTCCCTGAAAAGATCAATAAAATCAATGAACCTCTAGCCAGGCTAAATAAGAAAAAAATGTGAGGTGATACAAATTATTAATATCAGAAAGGAGAGAGGGGACATCAGTACAGATCCCATGGACATTAGAAGGATAATAGAGGAATATTATGAAAAACTCTATGCCCCCAACTTTGATAAGCTAAATGAAATGAACCATTTCCTGAAAGGCAATCTGCCGAAACTCAGAAAAGAAGAAAAAGACAATCTGAACATACATATTTCCTAACCAGGAAACCAGACAAAGACATTATAAAAAAGAAAACTACAGACCAATATTGCTCATGAACATGGATGTAAAAATCCTCCACTGTTATTTGTATCTTCATCATTGTCATCTTTGTAGCACTTATTGTAATTATATTATACTGCAATTGTCTATTTCCCTATTCCATTAGACTTCCAGCTCCCCAAGGGCAGGAATCATTTCTTATTCATCTTTCTATACATTGTACCTACCAGAGTATCTGGTGCACAGTAGATATTCAATAAATATATTTTAAATTGAACTTCATCAGATCCAAACCTAGGGGTTCTTAAAATCTGCTTCAGGGGCTCACAGAGTTGTACATATACTAGGTAAGTGAATATATACTGCCTAAGGACACTGATTCTACCTAGATACCCAGTTGCAGTTACAGGCTTCAAATAAAATTTAAAACAACAGAGAATGAATTCTTTAAAAGTATATTTATATAATAAATTTGCCAACATCATCAGCTTCATTAAAATAGCAGTGTTATGCTGAATTGCATTAAGGCTGGAAAATTAGTTTTGAAGCAGAAATAAATAAGACTTAAGTAAGTGAATGGAAGCTAAAATTACCTGCTAGTAGCGAAGCTGTAAGTATGAATAGTAATTATCGAGAAATATCTTTCTGAAAAGAATTAAGTACCACTCAGTTGTTTATTTCAACTTGCTTTTATCCTTGTAACTGGAGTGAAATATGGTGAGTGTTATGGGCATTTACTTCACTTGACGCTGATGTTTATGCAAAATCTATCCTTGGAGATTTATACATATATATGTGTATACATGCATATACCCATATACAATTATATATATATATGTATACACACACACACACACACACACACACACACACACACACACAGAATACATATCTGAAGATGTCGATGTTTCAACTGAAAAAATGTGATAAAACGATAGCATTCTTTCTTAGTAAAAATTGATAAGAACAGAGCTGGTATATTTCTACTATATTCATTACCTTTATAATACTTTTCCAGATATCTAGGCTTACAAAAGAAGACAGATAAAATGCAGTTCCCATTTTCAGAGCACGAGTTTTGTTTTAAAGGCCTCTTGAGGGTGGTTTGTCAATTTCCTTTGAAATCAAGGGGCCTATAAAGATTCAGAGGAAGTGTACTCGTATGGATTTTATCCCTTGTCATCACAAGGAATAAAAGATGCCTCTGTCTTGTTTGAGCTACGAATCAAACTGGACCAAGGATTATTTCACGCAATTACTGCTTTGGAATTTGGGCATCTTAAAACCAAAAGAGAAAATACATTTTAAACCAAGAACCCATTTTTTCTATGTCTAGCCTTAAGTGAATTTTCCCCTTGTTTTTGCTAAGTATTCTTGGTATGTCATCAGCAGAATCTGCCCATATGAGCATTATTCTAGGTAAAAAGAATAGTGATTGCTTTATACCTCTTATCTGTTAGAGTTGATGTAGGATATCTTTATGGAGGGTTCACAGTAAAGGCCTTCAGACTACTTAAAACTATCAGCTGATAGAACAGGAATATTCTTTTAGTAATATATATGATCACTTTAAACATAGGGTTAAAAAACAGAAAGTACTCAACATAAAGCAAATTGCCTTGGCAACGTGGCATGTATTCTTTAGAAGAGATCTTTAGACAGACTCTAAAGTGTAACCACTACTGCCTAAAATCTTAGCAGAATGCCCACAGCATTTGGCTTTTCCAATATCAAATAGGATACAATTACTTTGCTGGTTTATGGTCAACATTCAGATTCATTTTAAATGCAGCATCCTATAAACTTGCCAGTATCCAAATATTCAAACGGTCTTGTGAGAACAAAGTTTTGGACCAACGATTCAGTTACTAGAGCAGGAAAAAGCTTTTGGAATCTTGAGGGAGCCACTTAGACTGAAAAACAAAGCAGTTATATTCTTTTAAAAATTTCAATCCCTCAATTACAGACACATTTTAAGCAATAAATCCTTGTTTCGTAATAATATCTCAAGGTGTTCTCACATACATTATCTTACTATGAGATAAGCAATGATTTTATCCCTACTTTACATATGAATAAACTGAAGCTTAGAGAGGTTAAGTACCTTGACCAAGTTCAGTAAACAAGTTATGAAGTTGGGGTGAGCATTTATATTTTTTGATTCCTGGTTCAGGATTCCCACTGAAAACTTGGGAACTTCAACAAATTTTCATAAGCTTTGCAAGAAAATGTTTTCCCACTGAGCTAATATTGGAGTAAAAACTTAAAACAAGAATCATTCCTTATAAAAAAAAACTGGCTTCAAAATTGCAACCCCAAAGCCACAGCTCTCCCTAAATATTCCCTTCTGCTCCTCCTACTTCTCCATTAGGGAGGTGTTGGCAAAGAGTTGCTTATTTTTTTGCCAAAAAAACACCCTTAAAGGAGCAGCCCACTAAGCGAAAAAGCAGAATTATTAGGGGAAAAAAACAAAAAAGACAGACCGTAACAAGGCCTTGAGTGTGCTTGCAGTAAAAATCCTTAGTGCCCAACTTAAAAGATTTTTTGTGTCACTGAATTATCTGTTTCACTAGGTTCAAAGTTGAACCAAGACGTAGTAGGGTGTGCAATGAAGCCCATTAATAAAATTTGCTCATTCATTCATATATGTCTTAGGTGCCTACCATGTTCTGGAAATGTTGAACAATGTAGGTTTAAAGAGGGTCAGTGCTAACGTTAGGACCAATGAATGATCAATGCTAAAGTATTATGACTTAAGGAACTTTATAAAATCTTAAAGACTAGTGTGAAGGACAGGCAGCACAGTAAGGTAAGTGTCATGATAAAGGTGATGAGATGGTGCTGTGGGAGTCTATAGAAGATACACATAACCTGACTGGAGCACAAGAGGTATCTAGGAAAAGTTTTTGCAGAGGTAGCAATGCTTAAACAGTCTTGAAGGATGAATAGACAATACAATGGAGAATTGAGGAGATGGGAAGTATTCTCTAGAGGCCCAGATAAATGGCTCCAGGCACATAAACACCAAGAGGAAATAAAGAGAAAGTATCTGATGAACTCTCTGGACTACAAGGAGTTTACCATGACTAGAAAATGTAGCAAAGTTTAAGTTTGTAGTTTCAAAAATAGATCTAATATACCTTATTGTTACACAGTTGGATTTGGAACCAGAAGACGACTCAAACTATGCATGTGAGGCACATAATTTTGTTAAAATAATTCAGGGTTTTAATTTTCAGACACTTTAAACTAGTTTTTAGAACATGAAAGTTCCTCTTTCAGAAAAGAAAATGGGCTAGTATATTCTATGACATAGCAACTGCCTGGGCTTTTTGGAAGCCTACCAGGGATTCCTTGCTGGGAGATTTGCGATGATCTGCAATATTCTAGGGCTAAAAGGAAAGGGCAGCTAGGTGGCCTTTCTTCACACTCAAAAATTTCTTGCCATCCAAAATGATTTCCCTCACTTCTTTGTCAATTGATAAATTCCTTTCAAGACTTCATGCAATTAGGAAATAGCTCTCCTACAAAAAACAGTTGGGAGACGCTGGCTTATTGATAAAGAGAAAAATAAATACTGGTCAATTAGTGTTATGTATATTAAAATGATAATTATTGAGCAGTATTTGAAATAATGATAAAATATGATAAAATAATGATAAAATAATGATAATACTGAGCAGTCTTTGAAACAATTTTAAGAGAAGGGCAAAGAACATCAGACGCAAAAAAGAGGGTAAGAACATTAAAAGTTTGTTCATTTAAACTGCAGCCTGGTTTGTGGTCTGGGAATCAGGAGACCTGGAGTCTAGCCCCGACTCTACTGCCAACCAAATGTACGATCTGGAGAAAGCTGAATCTTCTACTTGGCCTGTTTCTGAATCTATAATGTTAGGTAGTTGAGTAATGATCTCTAAGGTTTCATTTTGGTTTTGTTTTTTAATATCCAAAACAGTCACGATTATCAGAAATTTCAATTTTAAGACGATAGGAAAATGATCGGTCGTGTGAGCTTTGCAAGATAGGGCTCCAGGACTCCAGACAGAATTATTCAAATGGACTGTCTTAATCTTTCATTCCCAGTCTTACTGTATGTGATTTTAGCTGGAAAACAAAGAGCGAAAAATAATTTGGATATGGTTGCCCCATAAAAGGAAAGACCACCAAATCTTTGGACAAGATGGCTTACTCCCCTTTCAAAAATTACAATAGAAACTGCATAGAACGTATACCCCATAACACATATCCCATTTCTTAAGAAAACTTTGGCCGAAATTTTTTTTAAAGGGCCATATAAATGGGAATTGAAAAAGGCTGGTTGTTAATGCTGTTACAAATATCCAAAGTTAGAACTTCTGAAATATCTGATCACACTTTTCATGGCATTTTCTTAAAGAAATTCCTTAGCTAGAAGAAGTAGCTTATATTAAACAATTTTTGCAAGGATCCTGGAACAGATGGTTATTATCAGTTAATAAATCATCACTGACAACTGAATAGTCTGTTACTTTAATCTACAAAGTGGGTAGGGAGAGTGGTGGTAGTGAGGATAAGAACTGTGGACATTTAGTTCAGCTTCCCGTTCTGGCAGCCAACTCAAGAACAAACTGTAATTTGTACATAGAACCTTCTGTTAAATCTGCCACTGAAAGTTTAAAAAACCCCAACAAGCTGAGGATAAAGAAACCCAAGCATGGAGTAGCATCTTGGAATTTCCCTGAGCTACTATTATCAACTAGCCCGTTCCTGTTATAGAAACGGGGCATTCTAATAACACCATGAAGATCTGCTAGAACATAAATGAACATTTAAAAGGACATAAAAAGGTTAGGTTAGTTCAAAGTGTGCCATTAAGGTATTATTGCTGCCCATGGGAGCCTGAGTTCAGGAGTCTGGACTCCTTTTTACTAGTACTTTATCAGCAGAGAAACTGTATGATTCAGAAAACAGGGAAGAGGAGACATATACCTCCCAGCTCTGGGTAAAAAGGAAGTTTGTTTTTAATATGTTAAAAACAAGAGGAAATATTTTAAGTCAGCAAGAGTGGATGAGTATTATAAATATGACATTGTCTTCTGCATAACTTTTAAAATCTGGCCTGCATGTAATGGTAAGATAATTTAGGGGCTTGCCAAGTGAGAGAGATCTAAAACACTTTCTGAATAAAGTTAACAGTTTAATAAGTTAAAAAAAGACACACATATAAAGAACACATGGGCCTTCTCCAAAGAGACATTCTCTTTTGATCAGAAGAAATTGCGAAAGAAAGACAATTTTAATAAAAAATTCCTTATAACTGAAACTGTATTGACATCTGAGAGGCCCCCAATGTAAACATTCCTAATCATGACAAATGCAATACACATTGCTGTTTAGGTGATGTCAACTCTTCAGAAAATGTTTTGGGGAAAGAAGCAAATATTCTCATATTAAATCAGAATTGATTCTACGTTATAAATTACTTTATTGAATGTTTGCTTTAAAAATAATCATTTTTAATCCACTGAAGAATGATTTTTGTATCTATTTCTTAAGTGGTGGACAATGAATGCAGTTGATTGGTTAACTGACAAGAATTTATTTATTTTATTTATTTATTTATTTATTTTTTGCAGTACGCGGGCCTCTCACTGTTGTGGCCTCTCCCGTTGCGGAGCACAGGCTCCGGACGTGCAGGCTCAGCGGCCATGGCTCACAGGCTCAACCGCTCCATGGCATGTGGGATCTTCCCAGACCGGGGCACGAACCCGCGTCCCCTGCATCGGCAGGCGGACTCTCAACCACTGCGCCACCAGGGAAGCCCTGACAAGAATTTATTAAGCAACTATGGTATGGGTGGTATAGAGGGGCATCTACATGACAGCATAATTAATGCAATCTAGTTAAAAAGTCATCCCTGGAGAATAATAAATTAAGACAATATCCAAGGCCCCCAAATTTGGCAGGAACTTAGGAGGGGAACACTTGATACAACCATGGATCTAAACAGTGACTCAGGGAGACTAATTTTAGGAAAAAACAACCAGCCCCATCTCCTAGCGGTAGACTGACCTGGGATTCGTAGATACTAAACTAACATATAGGCAGCCCAGAGGAAAGACACCTGGACAGGAAGTGAATGTTGGTGATTAAAAGAGGAACTCGGGACCAGACTGTGAGGGTAAAATGAGTCAACATATGAAAAGAGCACTTAGAACAGTGGCTGGCATATAATAAATAATGAATAAATGTGAAATGTTTTTATATAGTGAACCATCCATCCTCAGAGCAAAATGGCCACTAATTCTCTCTGTCTTCTATGGAATATTTTGGGAATTTTTTCTTTTTTGGATTAAACCCATATATTTCATTTTATTTGAATTTCATCTTGGAAAGACACATATCATAGTTTGCTCTGGGTCCTATGCTCTATAGGGAATTGTGTACCGTATCTCACAGGTCAAATTAGACGACTCTGACTGACTTAGTTGAAATTATGGTAAGAACTACAATATTATAGATATTTCTTATGAAATATCCTCCTTTGTTCCATTGTGCCTCCATTTGAAAGGAGAAGACAGGAAATTCTAGGCAAGGAAAGCTGCATGAAAAAGTGTTAAGATGTCAGAATGACTCTCAAAGACTATGAATGATAATTATGAGGCCAGTTTGAGGCGTAAAAAAAAAGATTCTATTGAGGAATTATGAAGTATAACAGTGGGGATAAGTTGCAAAGTATTAAGTCCGTTTGGGGAAACAGAATTTTATCCTGATGTTAACGGGAAACTATTGAAGAATTTAAAATAATATAGTCAAGTGATGTTTCAGGAAGACTGACTTCCAGTTAATTTGCCAGTGTAGTTTATCATAAATTAAAGGGAAGGAGTTGATTCTGTCACTTAAATTTATTTCTGTATATGGTGTGTTTTCTAGGTTAGAAATCAAAATGAAGTTCAAATGAATATCTATTTTTAAATAGAAGGATTTGGACCATATGTTGAATAATTTGATACTAAGTGTGATCTAAGGTATATTAAATATACGGGAAAAATGAAAGTTGATTTCCTAATTATCTCTAGGTCCACATGCCTAATACACTCATTTCCTTTTGAATAGGTCCCTAATGACTTATACCATGTTATTTGTGAAAAGGAGGGATCCATGATGTGTGAGGTAGTCTATATGTATAATCAAAACATAACAAAAAATCTCCCATGCATAAAATTATGATATTATAGTTAAAATGCAATGAATTTACATTATCATTTTTTATTTGTTCTCCAAAAAAAATTAAGGATAACCTATTGCTCAACTCAGGACCAGGGCAATGATTCCCATGTCACCCATGTCATGTCAAATGTAAATCACCAAAAAGCCTCCAAAGTGTCAAGAAACTATTAACATTAAAAAAAAATGTATACACTAAGTGGGGAATATTTCAACACTATGGGACTTAAAAAGATTAAAAAAATTTTTAATAACATTTCCTATATCAAAGGTAAAATAAAACAACCTAAATGTCAACAATAAAAGTGTGGCACATTATTGACTAAAAAAATTTCTAAAGCTAAATTATGTGCCAGATATATACTCAAGTAACTAAAATAACAGCCAAGGTTTAGTTAGCCCCTGCTGTGTGCCAAGCAATTCTGGACACTGTTTATGGGTCAACCTAGAGGTTTCCAAATATTTTCACTAAACTGTGTAATGGCTACAAAACGATTGAATTGGGAGACAAAATATTTGGCGGTATAGCTTACATACTGCTTCCCTAGCCCCTATCCAAAGTTAATTATTATCTCATACTTCATCTTTAAAATTAAAACAATATATATATATATATATGATACTAATATACTTCTCCCTAAAACCTCTGCATAATGATCTAAGAAAATGAGCCATATTTTTCCTTTGGTTTGAGTACCTTCCTGGACCACTTCTGTTTACCCAAAGGTATAGATAGTCTGGCTTAATAACTAATTTAAGCTTCACACCCACTGTATGAAGTAAATACTATTACTCCCATTTTATACATGAGGACATGTCTAGCCCAAGGTCATGCAGGACAAAATGGTAGCAAGTGTATATTAATTCCTATTCTTCAGAAACTAAAGCCAGTGATGCTCTTTCTATGATATCATAATGCTTTCAATGCAAAATGCAGGAAGTAAAGTTAGAGCCTACCCTTACTGAAATTTTTTGTCTATTAGGAATTCTCAGAAGAAGCAAGAGTTTTAGGGAAATCTATTTGAGAAAAGGTAAACAGATTCTTTTCTTGATTTTATTTTTAAAGAAACTGAAATGTACTGAACGGGCCTACAACTGACAGTTTACTCCAGTTTTAAGAGAGCACAAGGGAACAAATAACCGGAACAACAGTATTATTTTATAGATAATGTAACATCAAAATATACGAAAAAAACATGAATGTTTTCGTAAATAAATTGCACAGCTTCTTCAAAAACAGACATAAAACCGAGACAACTATGTAAAAGGAGTCAAATAAATGGTACATCAGAATTAGGGGTAAGATTGAACAGTATGAAAGGAGTGCTAACCCTTTATCAGTATTAGGGAAACTGGAACTTACATAAACAGAGTAGAGGAAAGTCAGGTGGAAAATTCTGCATGTGGTTTCGGATGTGAAAAAGTGTAGATAAATCATGCTAGATCAACTAGATGTCTGTATAGGCAAAATTGAACCTCAACATCTATCTCACATCATACACAAAAACCAATTTGTGATGGATTAAAGGTCTATATGTAAAAGCTAGAACTATATAATTCATAGAAGAAAACATGTAAAATATCATTTTAAAAAAAGAATTTTGTGACCTGGAGATAGGCAAAGGTATTTTAGAATGCAAAAGGCACTAACCATAAAAGAAAATTTGATAAACTGGACTTCACAAAAATTTCAACTTCTTCTTGTCAAAAGTCACTGTAAAGAAAATAAAAATGTAAGTAACAGTCTGGGAAAGAATATTTGCAAAGTAAACATCCCCAAACAAACTGCATCCTGAATATATAAAAAAATCCTTACAAATGAATAATAAAAAAGTAAACAACACAATTATTTTTTAAATGGGAAAAAAGGAGGAGACCTAAGTAACTTTGGAAGATGTTGTTTTGACCAGAAACTATATGGTTAAAAATAAAAGGGCCCATATACTGTACATAAACACTGTATTCTGATACATTTATTTCTCACAGGAATTCAAGCAAAAAAGTTTGAGACTACTGTACATGTGCACTGGTATTAAACAAGTAAGCAAACGGATGGTAGATGGTGGAAGGCAGGCTTCTCACTGTCAGAGGGTAGGGGGGTGGGAAGTTACAGATAAGAGAGAGAGGAAGTCTAGAATAAATCCTATCAAACTGGATTAGAGTCAGAGACATCAATAAGAACTCCTGTTTATATAGACTCAGCACACAAATGAAAAGATATACAAATTATAGATTATAATGGTTACATGGGATAATACACATACAAATACTACCTAGTACTCTCCCTTGAAAGAACCTAGAGACATCACTTTAACCAAGTGATAAAGGTTAACATTGCCCGGAATGACATGTAGATATCATATATCCCCTCATATAATGTGATGAGAACGCTTGATTTCTGTGGTATTCTTTCAACAATTCATAACTCTAATCATGAAAGAGAAAAAAATCAGACAAATCCAGATTGGGGTCATTCTATAGGATACCTGGTCAATATTCCTCAAGATCATCAAGGTCACAAGAAACAAGGAAAGAAAGACTGAGAAATTGTCACGGACTAGAGGACATGGAATCACATGACAAAGAAATGCACTGTGGAACCTTGGACTGAATCTTGGAAGAGAAAGTGTACAGTCATGGAAACACTGAGGAAATCTAAATAAAGTCTGGAATTAGCTAATAGTAGTGTACCAATGTTGGGTTCTTAATATTGACAAATATACCATGGTAATGTAAAGTGTTATCAATGGGAAAAACTGGGTGAGAGGTATAAAGGAACTCTCTGAGCAAGCATTTCAAATATTTTGTTAATCTATAATTATTCCAAAATAAGAAGTCTATTTTAAAAAATGGGCAAAGACTTAGACTGACACTTTGCAGGAGAAGATATATGAATTAGCAATAAATATATAAAAGGATGCTCAAAATTGTTAGTCATATGGGAAATGCAAATCAAAACTATAGAGATGCCACTCTATACTCACTGGAATGGCTAAAATTAAAATGACTAACAATACCAAATGTTGGAGAGGATGCAGAGCTACTTGCTCTCTCATACATTGCTGGTATGAGTGTAAAATGGAACAACCCATATAGAAATTTGTCTGGCAGGTCCTTACTAAACACTTGCAGTTTCTTGTTAGAGTCAAACACACGTCTGCTTAATGATCTAGAAACTCTACTTTCAGATATTTACCCAAAATAAAACATATGGCCACAGAAAGACTTGTACAAGAATCTTCATTGAAGCTTTATTCACAATAGCAAAATATAGGAAACTGAAATGCCTATTAATAGGTAAATGGATAAACAAGTTGTGATATATTCATACAATGGAATACTACTTAGAAATAAAAGGGACAAGTTCCTGATACACACTGCAATATGGATAAATCTTTAAAACACGTTGAGTGAAAGAAACCAGAACAAAGCGCATATGTACATAATTCCACTTATATGAGTTTAAGGACAGGCAAAACTCATTTATGGAGAAAGAAATCAGAGTACTGGCTGCTTCTGGGAGGGCACATCTTGTGCAAGAGAAGCTTTCAAAAATTATTTTGAATAATTTAATTTTAAAAGGTTAAAAAAGGAAAAAAAGATAAGCCTACAGGTATATATTACATGAACATGCCCACTATCCAAATTTTCCCTATTGCTTTAGACAAAAAATAACACTAAAAAAAAGAAAACAAAATTTTTAACCAAGAGCAAGTAGACCTTCCTTAGGATTATGTTATGACTATGTTTAAAAAAGATGTTATCCAGTTTTATCACCTACAAGAAACTTAGGCTATAAGAATCAAATTTAACTGTGTAGGGAAGAAAAGGACTCATTATATTCAGACATTTGTTTGTTGTGGAGATAAGACACATTACTCAAAATTAAATGGAGTACATGGCTTCAATATTTCCAAACTTAGAATATATGCTATACTTCCATTCTAATATAAGGGAAAGGGGATGGATTTGTACAGATCCTCAAGGAGAGGGGCTCACGACATTGCACATCAACAGTTATGCCAACATGCTGATTTCATTATGGTCCATCTACAGTAAGCACTGTTCACTTCATGCAGGTTGTTCTGTGTTTTTCTGTTACTTTCAAATGAAATCATCCATCTGTAGAAAATGAGTAAATGGAATATTCATGAGCAAGAGATAATTTTTATCATCCCTGCAGAGTTCCTTTCTTTGGGTTGTTTATTACCTGCAGAGCTCAACTATATGAAAACTGATTAAATATCATTTACCAATTATATGACGCCAGAACACATTCCTCAAAGCAAACACTAAAACTGTAATCATTCTTACAATAGAAGGTATGCTTTCAGGGATGGAGCCAGGTTTCGTGGAGCTTTTTTTTTTTTTTTTTTTAAAGACACAAATTATAAGAACAAGTTTGCTAAAATTTTTCCTATGGTCTTAGAAAGGGCTGTTAAAATAAATGACCTGGAGCATATGAACTTAAAGATAAATCTACCTTTGCAAATAATTTTTTTTAGGAGGTGATGACAAGAGGTCAAAGGATTTGTCTACTTAAAACCTATATAGAAACAATCAAGTAAGCATTTGAATTTTCTTAATCTGAATTGAAAATAAGCGGTTAATGACTCATTTCTAATTGGTCATTTAACTGAATTCAACTATTGTACTTGCTTTCGCTTTTTTATTTTTATTTTTTCGGGTCGGTGGGGAGATGAGGATAGTTCCCATGTGAAATTGCTGTCAGGTTGTGAGCTACATTCTTAGTATTCTTTACTTGTAAGAGTAGCTGCGCAAAATTTCCAGAACTATCCCAGACCTACTGAATCAAAATGTGAATTTTAACAAGATATTTGGGTGATTCCTGGGCACATTAAAATTTGAGAAATATTGTGGTTTTTATTCCACTAGCTTTAAAGGAGGAGACCATACCAAAAATAATACAGTCTTAAATTTCACTACAATCATTTCTTCATTTGTTCTTAATATGTTTGGCTACGTTAGTCACACAAAGGTCAGATGACCCAATGGACTATTATTCTACTTATTCTTTCTTGTCAGTAACAAAATAAAATACTAATTTAAAAAACAAACAAGAAATAAAAGGAATTTAATATTTAGTGAGAAAAAGCACAAACATAGTAGAATTGGTGGAAGGGAGATGATGATGAATATTACAAATACTGACATGAATGCTGAGCTATAAATTCAGATCCAAACCTGGTGTCTTGTCCTGTTTTTTAAATAAATAAATCCTTCAAAAGCCCAAGCCTGATCACTGCAAACTTTGTAGATCATTGTTTCTCTGCTCTGGGAGCTCAAGTTGGAGAACTAATGCTGGAAGTTAGATAAAATCAAATTTAGCCAGAGTGCATTCTCAGCTCAGCTTTTAAAATGTATGTGCCTATGAATTCTCAGGTTGGAAATTAAAGCTCAGCTAGTTTTAATTTCACAAGAGAACCATAACTAGTACATTCAATTTACAGCTCTCCTCCTCATCCCCCTTGTTGAACAGATCACCAACTGTCTGGATGTTTTCCAACTTGACTGTGAGAGAAAATCATCTTGGTTCTATCTTAAGAGTGGCTATCTTTTCAGGCAGTTAGGTAATCTATTGAAAAGAGTTATCACATAATATAAATGTGATTAATTCTGGATAGGTATAAACATATCCATTTGAAGAAGATACATTTCAATGCAAATCTTAAAAAAGAAAAGAAATAGAAAGACTGCAAAGAACTGTCACCTATGGCAGAAGCTATTAGTCATGTCACAGTGAAGAAATAATGACTGTCTTGGAGATGCTCTGTTCTTCAAGGTGAGATTCAAACGAATGAAGCAGCTTCAAAGAAAATCACAGGAAAAAGAGTATGGATCACAGTAGAGACTTTGCTTGGGGGAATTAAGCATGTGCCTGTTTTAATCAATACACAAGTCCAAAACTTGTCAAAACTTAGTTTTGCTTTTCAAAAATCACATTCTGAATTTTCATTCAACACAAATTAGAAAACTTTCATGTGATTTTAGGCATAGTGTCTTGGTTTGATTTCTATATAATCAAGAATAATCCAGAAACCTAGCAAAATATTGTCACTGGGTAGAACTTATCCTTGCTCTACCTGTATTGGTCAGGATAGGTTAGGTTACACTGTTGAACAAAATTAACCCCTGAACTTCAGTACCTTAATGCTACAAATTTCGTTTCTTACACAAATCTGAAAGTTGAGCAGTTCTCCAGGCCATTCCTTAAAAGCCGAAGGTCAAGAGGGGGCTTTTCACCACCTCAGTTCATAGTCCATTGGCTAGAATTAATCACAAGACCCTGCCTAAACTCCGAGAGGCTAGGAAATGTATTGTTCTATGTGCCCATGAAGGAGAGGAGAACCGGATACTGGGGAGCACTAATAATGTTACTAGTGAGCATGATAAGTTTGATGATATCAACAGAGGGTCTAGCATCAGTAGGAACAAAAAATCACTGATGAAGGGGAACAAATAGAGGCATAGTATGGCATGAAAAGAGAAGAAGCACCATCACTGGTCATGAACAGGATTACCTCATTTTTAGTGTAGAAATATCTAGAAAAGTAATGTACTGGGCAATTTCTTTGAACCAGCATATAATTTTAGTGTATTACAATTGCTCACTGCTTAAAAAATTCCAGTACGGCTGTTCTGGAAAGCGAAGAACTGACTTGTTCCCTATGTTTTAGTTTTCTATCGTTACATAACAAGTTGCCACAAATTTAGTGGCTTAAAACAATAGTTATTTATTACCTCCTTATCTGTCTAGGTCAGAAGTCTGACATGGCATGACTAGATTCCACACTCAGAGTCTCACTGGGATAAATCAAGGTATCATCCAGGGTTGTGGTTTTCATCTGGAGCTTAGGGTTCAGGTTCACTGGTTGAACTGATTTCTTTCTCACACTTTTCATGTGGTCTTTTAACGCTTCAAGCAGAAATGACAGGCCAGTACTTTGCATGCTTCAGACCTCTCTGACTTCCTCTCCTGATTTTAAGGGATCCTGTAATTCTATTAGACCCATCCAGAAAATCCAAGATAATCTATCTTAAGGGCAGCTTATTAGGAATCTTAGCTGCATCTGCATATTTCCTTTTGCCATGGAATGCAGTGACACTACACAGGAATGACACCAATTGGCAGAGATCATGGGGACCAAAACTCTACCTACCACACTGTAATAGAAATCTGTATCTCTAATATTTGTTTTATATGTAAGCATTTAGTTTGTCTAATAGGTTATCACAAAACGGACATAATTGCAATGTATTTGGGTTCAAATGAGTGATGAGTTAAGAAAGAGAAAGATGTAAAGAATAAACTTGTCTAATTTGGTGATGGGGGAAAATGAAGACAAAGAAGAGAGAACAGAGCAAACTATGACATATGTTGCAAAGTGTAGACATAAGTAAGGAGAATAAAAGAAGCAGGGGATGTGCAACTGGAAGCATGAAGGATATAATAAGGTTGATACAGGGAATCAGTGGAGAGATTTTATAGTGGGTTATTAACAGCATAGAGAACATTATATTGCCTGTGGTAGTTCAGGTATTAAGAAGCTTAAATATGGTGAAAATTTTATGATTCCCCACTACATAAATGAATTATAATGAATAAAGTGGTTTTGTATTTCTGCATTCAATAACTGACATTATGCAATCATCAAAATAAAGTAACAACTGGAGGAGACAGTATGTATATGAGTGGTTAGCTCATATTCAGCTCCTAAAAAAATGAGTTAACGGTAGAAAGAAGTTCAATTACTAAAAAAGCCTGATCATTATTAGCCAATATCAAATCAATAGATGGGGCTAGGCAGAATGTCTCCTAAACTAACAAATAAATGAATATAGTCAAACTGTCCATTACCCGTTTGAGCTTCTTCCTGCCCATTGTCTAGTCAAGGTTCTAATACCTCTGAAAGGAACCAGAAATAAACTGGCAGGAAAAAGAGGAAAAGTAAGAGACATGATGACCATCTTCCAGGGTTCAGTAGAACACTGATATTACCTCAAAATAACCCCAAAAAGCAAGGAAGAGATTCTATAAATCAAATATATTCAAGGCATATTAAGTTACACAAAGTTGAACAAATATATTTCATGCTGAACTGTTCAGAGACTTTAAAGTGCTAATGTGTTTTGTGAGTCTTTAATGGAGGAATATAATTTGAAGATTTTCCGAACATCTATGACTAGGGAAATTTCTTTTAGTTCAGACTATGGCAGAGATGGCTAGCTGTTCAAAGTTGTGCTTTCTTTTCCATAGTAGAAAGTGGAATGGGAAAAAACTTCCAGCTAAGGAGTATATTTCCTGGCTCCTTTTGCTACTAAGTATGACCACGTGACTGATTCATGCCAATGGAATTTAAGGGAAAATCATGTGAGTAACTTCCCGAAACAAGGCTTTTGAGAAATGGGTATTCCTTCCCTATGATCTCTTACTCCTCTGTCAGCTGGTACTGAGGACAACGGCAGGCCCTCAAGATGAAAGAAACTTGGGCTTTTGTATCACTGTGTGGAGGAAAGTTCTCAGTAGCCAGAATATATATTAGACCAGTGATTTTTGTCTCTGAGGAGACATTTGGCAATATCCGGAAATATTTTTGGTTATCACATTTGAGGAGGGGGTGGTACTGACATTACTGGGTAGAGGCAGGGAATGCTACTATTATTCCATGATGCACACAGAACAGCCCCCAACAACAAAGAATTATCTAGTCCAAGGTTGAGAAACCCTTCATTAGACAGTTAGGTGAAAAAAAAGTATTTCTGTTGTATTAAGAGCCTGAACTCTCAGGGTTTGGTACAGCAGCTACTGTTACCTTAACTCCTATGTAGTTTCTCCCAGAGCTAATGTTCCAAAGACCATACTTCAGGAAAAACAGACCATATAATGAATACTGTAAATACCAAGATAATACATTACACTGGTTGCCAAGACACGCTGACTCTACCCTCAGAGAATTTCTGAAATCTATTCCAATCTCTATTTTTCACTGGTAATATCTTACACATACACATTTTCTCCGTCCTGATCTGTTATAACAGTTTCTTAAATGGGTTCTTTGTCTCTAGTTGGCTTAGATATTGTCACAACATTAAGTAGTGGCTGAACCCGAACTTGAACTCAAGGTTTTGCCTCTAAATCCTTTGTACTTTTTCTCTGGAGTAGGAGATAGCCTAATGTAGAGAGAGCTTGGACTTGAGGATTGAAAAGACATATTTAAATCCTAGTTTTCATACTAAAATTATAATTTTTAAAAATCATTAAGTATATATCTTTGAGTTTTACCTCATTTGTAAAATAGAAATAAAGAAAACTTTAAGTTTAGGGTTTAATTTTTAGAATTAATATAGTACTTGGAACATAGTATTTATTAAATCATAACAAATCATTAGGGAAAAAAGAAACAGATTGTACCAGGATCCCTGAACTATTTGCTATTCCTCTCTCTTGAGGCAAATGTTTGCTTACCCTTCGATGAGTTTCTTCAGGGTGGTGAGAAATCCCTAAGATTGTTCAAGCATTCTCCTTCCACTCAGAGATCCATACAAGGGCCTGCACAGAATATTCAGACTTATGGCTAACATTTTGTTTTTGTAATACTCAGGACCTGCAGTCAGCTCACATCTGGGTTTCTTTTGGTAGTCACTCAATCTTTTTATTGTATTGGTTTTAAAGTTGCCGCTTTGTATGTACTGTAACTAGGTTCTTATTTTTAGTTGTTTGTTTATAATAAATTCAGATTCTAAAGAACAATTAGAAAAATAAACAAAAAAAACTAGGTAAAACCTTATGTTGCTCCTCCTTTCTGGAATTCCTTCATGTCCAAATTCTACCACTCTACCAAATGTCTCACTTTCACCCTGAAAATTTCCCTGAGACAGCTGCTAAAAATAATCTCCTTAGTCAGTATCTCTCTTTGTGTGTTCTTTCACTTCATTGATTTATTCATTCCGCAAATATTCATTAAGTACCAAGCTCTGCGCAGAGACTCATCACCTTGGGCCCTGAACGTTGGTAATATCTTCTCTTATCTCTTCTACTAGACTCCTTAAGGGAGTAGACCACAGATTACTGATTTATACACAGTATGTAGACCTGCTCACACAAAAGCTAGAGATTATTACTATTTTTTAACCATATGTTTTTCAAATATCCCAATGACCCCAAGGAGAGAATTCACAAAACATACACAAAAACTTAATTCCATTGGTTCCTATGTTTCACCTGTGGTGTTAACAAACTCAACTGAAAATTAAGATAGAGTTGCATAAATCAAAACTATAACTTGGGCAATGCTGATCTATAAATTAGTATACTCAGGGAATAATATCAATCTTCTAACACATGTATAACAATTACACACTTAAGTTTTGCTAATGAAAGGGGAATAAAAGCCCAATAATGTATAAAAATTACATTATTTTTAATGTATGCTCAATTCCCTTAACCACATGAGTTAAGGGGATTGAGCATACTATTTATATTACAAAGAATTTATATTAGCTGAAATAGTATCACATGCAGTCTCTGAAGCAGCCTGATTATGTGAAATAAAAAAAGTCTTGTATTTGTACAACCATTAAAATTTAATATTAGGAAGCAAATCTTCCCAATTAATGCTATTTATGTAAAGTGCTGAATAGCAAAGAATTTTTTAAGTTTCCTCCAGGATATTTCTCTATCAAAAGTTTTCTTACGTATACCTGTTCAGTTTGATGCTCACATGCTACATTTAAAGAAAGCTCCTTTTACATGCCCTGTTTTGGCCAAGAAGATTCCTTTCAAATTTTCTAAGAAATATCAGAGAATGCTTTCTCTTAAGAGAACTGGGAGTTGGGGTTAGCTTAGGCATTTGAAAGCTGGAACTCTCTCTCTTTTCATTTGCTTATCACTAGGAACTAGTGCGACATTTGCCTCATGTTAGAAACTTAGCAAATGCTTGCTGAGTGAATGAATGAATTTGATCTTCCTATGACATTCAATTCTAAATACATAGAAAAAAACATATTCATTTTTCTATTTCTTTTAACATTTACAGTTATTATTCTATTAATGTTAAATAAATGGCTAAAGAACTAGTAGTACATACTGTTAGCACATAGATACAATGTTAGTCTTAATATAGCAATCAGTGTATTTCAATATTTTTAAGTGCTGGTGTTTATAATACATTAATTTCTGATGACATTTCACAGAGATGTCAAACTATAACATCTTTTTTAAGTTTTAATACACTTACGAGTATAATTCAGAATTCAACTACAGTTCATATGGCAAGAAAGACACAAATGAGAAGAAAGGTCTATAAAGCAGACTTCTCTTCCTTGGTTATTTAATAACAATATCCAATTTTCCTTATGTCCATTAAAGTTTATAAAATATTTTCACATATATCATCTAATCTCATCTCACCACAACTTTAGGAGATGGGTATCAGTATTCTGGTCGTACAGCCTGAGAGCCCGACGCTCACCCAGAGAGATCAGTAGGCATGTACAAAGTCACACGCTGTAGCTTCTACCTACTCCACTCTCATCAATTTATAGAAATCCAGTCTAGAGCTTAATGATGGATGCAGACACATATGTTTAAGACTAAATGACTAATAAAAACCCTCTCTAATTCCTATTAATGGGAAAGATACTAAGATCAGATGACTAATTTGGTGAGATCGCAAATGAACAAAAAAGGTAATAAAATCCTTGGCTAATGCATGGCATAATGAAGATGCTAATGAGTTTAATACTTGGGTATATTTTATGAAACTCATCAGGTCTGTGTAATGGGAAACCTGAGCATGTCTCTCTGCTATTAAACCTTTCTCCAATGTGGCAGGAGTACAGCGGGGTCAGATTCCTGAACAGGCCAAAATGTTCTGGGATCTGTTATTGTTCAGCTCCCAAATAATATTAAGATGAGCATGATTAGAGCTTATAAGGACTAATTCAATACTAAGATGGGATGGCAACAGAAAACATCAGGGTGTATTGTAAAAACAGGACACATGACCCAACAATGAGGAGAGGTTCAGTGGTGGTCAGACCAGGAAGCACCACAGAATTGAACAAAATGTTATTGTTCTGGATAAGAAATTGCCTGAGACAGAAAATAGTGTGGAAGACGTGCTTTCCTGGGTGGATAAGTCTAAACAACAGATTTCTAGAAATTTAACTTCTCTTAAGATACTTCCCTGTATTTTTCTATACACCGATATGCACACATTTTATTATCCTGTGTGCAGCATTCAGTGGGCCATGTTATACATGGTTGAACCAGGGCCAGCCCACCATAGAGCCTCTTGCTCCTGTCCCAGGCTTTGGAGGTACACAGGTCTCTCTCTTAAGGCCATTAATTGGAAAAAATATACAAAAATTTTCATCATACATGGATATAAAGGTCACATCATCTTTTCTACCCTTCTACCCTCTTTCTGACACACACTCTAATATCAACCCACCAAGAAGGCCAGGTGAGAGAAGAGTGGTCTCCTCCCACCTTTATAGAGGCCTGCCTTTCTAGTCAAGGGTCAGGGTCTAGGAGTCCAGGTCCTTGGCAGGAAGAAGTGGAGAATGGAAGAGAGAGAGCTTCTCCATCCACACAATACTCATCTCCCCATCTCCTCCCACATGTCCATCCCCACTGCTGCCCAGACATCACTGACTTTATTTCAACAGAAAGGTTATAAAGACTTTGAAGAAGGGTGCAACAGAGAGCTCTAACCTAGGCTAGAGGAAGTTAAGAGTAGTCATTTCCTGAGTGCAGGAATTTAGCCAGGAAGAATGGTGTTGCCAGGAGGAAGGTTGGAGCAGCCAGTTAAGAGTCAGGCAACCCCATCCTGGGTTGCCTCTATCTCAGTGACCAAGCCTGACAAAGCTCTTTCACTGTCCGCCTCACTTTTATGTTGGGAATCCTTCAATAAAATAATACATGGGAAAGTCAGAATAAAGGATCAATGGCAGTATACATTATTTCCTAGGAATAGGCTGGGGGAAATCATGATAATAGTAACAGCTAAGACATATACTCTATATGATGTTCTAGGCACTTTTCTCAGGACCTTACATATATTACCTGATGTAGTCCTCAAACAACCTTATGATAGGTACTATTGTTACCCCCATCTCATGGAGGAGGAAGCTAAGGTCACTGCTCAAGGTCATGGGGCCACAGAGCAGGAAGTCAAACTCCAGCAGTCTGGATGAGCCAATGCTCTTAACCACTGTGTCATGCTATACCGCTATAGTAACAACCACCTGTTCTGTCATCTCTCCCCACTCCTCAGCTTGCAGACCTTATTCCTACTACACCAAACTAGAAACAGCTTACTGCATGTGCTAAGCTTTCTCTGAGTCTTTTTATTTTATTATTATTTTTTAAATTTAATTAACTTATTTTTTTATACAGCAGGTTCTTATTAGTTATCTATTTTATACATATTAGTGTATATATGTAAATCCCAATCTCCCTGAGTTTTTCTTTATATTTTCCTTTCCCCCTGGATTGCCCTTCCCTAAACCTTATCTCCCTTGGGGACTCCTTTCTATACATTAAGATTTGAAAAAATTCTTCCATAAGTAAGATTTTTATAAAATCTTTTTTTAAAATAAAGATTTATTTATTAAAACATTTGCCTCTACTGAACTCAGTATTAATTATGCCCTTGCTTGTGTCCCACAGTACTTACTCCCTCTTCATAGTTATCATATCGAGTTTCATTTGTCTTTTTACATATCTTTATAATCTACAAGCCTGAGACCTCCATGAAGACATGGGCTCTGTATCTCATTCCTCTTTGCTGCAGTGGTACATCACATAACGTCTCGCGCATAGTAAATGTATTTAATAAATATTTCTGTAATAAATGAATGAATGAATGACTTATTAACAACAATATATGGATAGCATTTAAGAGCTTATGGTATGATTTTTATGCATTCCCTTATTTTTCTACATAGACACACACATACATATGACAAACACTCATGCAAACTGTACGGCAGGGATCATTAGCCTCACCGACAACTGAGAAAGCTAGGTTCAGAGAGATTAGCATCAGTTCCTCCAACTTTAAACCCTGCTCTGGGGATCTGGAGATGACAATTCTTTCCCCAACACCAGGAAGGTCTTGAGTCAGGGTTTTTAATCATCCCAAATTGACTTATTCGTTTTTATGCAGGATATTCTATTATTTTATTTTAATTGAAGTATAGTTGATTTACATTGTTGTGTTAATTTCAGGTGGACAGCAAAGTGATTCAGTTATACATATATATTTTTTTCAGATTCTTTTCCCCTATAGGTTATTACAAAATGTTAAGCATAGTTCCCTGTGCTATACAGTAGGTCCTTGTTGGTTAGCTATTTTATATATAGTAGTGTGTATATGTTAACCCCAAACTCCTAATTTATCCCTCCCCCCCTTTCCCAAGGATATTCTACTATGGATCATTCCACTAGAATATGATTCAAGGCGGTTTTGTCTTTCGTTGTGCATTTTTTGCCACCAGCTCTGTGCCACCATGATGGGACACACACAGCAATGGGACATGGAGGTGCACTTCCCTCCAAACCTTGTCCTTTCCCCCAATGTAGATTCCTTGGAGGATGAAGTTTCTATATTTCTCACCTTTATGTTTCCCATAGCATTAATCACACTCTTTTACCTAGAGAAGTTGCTCCAAAATATATTTATAAAATCAATATGTAAACTTAAACACTATCTTTGCATCATCAGCTTATTGCTCATATTTATATTGCAAACTACATGTTTGTTTGCTTTCTTCTTCCAGTTTTATTGAGATACAATTGACATACAGCACTGTATAAGCTTAAGGTGCACAGTACAAGGATTTGACTTACATATGTCATAAAATGATTATAACACTAAGTTTAGTGAGCATCCATCATCTCATATAGATAGAAAATTAAATAGAAAAAATATCTGTGATGAGAACTCAGGATTTACTCTCTTAACAACTTTCACATATGACATGCAGCAGTCTTAATTATCTGTATCATGTTGTACGCTAGATCCCTAGTACTTCTTTACCCTATAACTGGAAGTTTGTACTGTTTGACTGCCTTTATCCAGTGTGTCCTACCACCAATCCCTGCCTCTGATAACCACAAATCTGATCTCTTTTCCTATGAGTTTATTTGTTTGTTTGATTTTGAAGGATAATTGACCTACAACATTATGTTAGTTCCTGTTAGACAACATAGTGATTTGGTATTTCTATACATTTCAAAGTGATCACCATGATAAGTCTATGTAAATTTATTGCTCAATTTTTTAAAAAAATTAATTAATTAATTTATTTTTGGCTGTGTTGGGTCTTCATTGCACGGGCTTTTCTCTAGTTGTGGCGAGTGGGGGCTACTCTTCACTGTGGTGCGTGGGCTTCTCATTGCGGTGGCTTCTCTTGTTGCAGAGCATGGGCCCTAGGCACATGGGCTTCAGTAGCTGTGGCACGTGGGCTCAGTAGTTGTGGCTTGTGGGCTCTAGAGCACAGGCTCAGTAGTTGTGGCACACAGGCCTAGCTGCTCCGCGGCACGTGGGATCTTCCCGGACCAGGGCTCGAACCCATGTCTCCTGCATTGGCAGGCAGATTCTTAACCACTGTGCCACAAGGGAAGCCCTATTGCTCAATTTTTATTCAAAATTTTGTTAGACCTATAAGCAATCTTCCAACTAGGATACTAACATGTTTTAAGCATATTTTAACAGAAATATTTTTGTGTTATTACTTATTAAGGATGGTATTTATTTAACTTATGCTTATTGGTTTTGATTCATTTGGAACAGCAGATTACAAATTCTCTAGTTTTTCAGAGCTGCCTAGCTTAAACAGGCACCTCCTGAAATCAGGCATAATGTTTAAGAAAGTTAATTCACTCATACAGGACCAGCCTGATACCCTTCATTCTAATTCAGAAATGGAAAAGCCATATAAATCCCTAACAATGTGAAGATAGGTCAAACACAGACTCCTTAGTCAAACATGCTTTTAAACCTCAAATAGGTCAGTGTAGAATCAATTAGAAGTACTACTGCCAAGAGCACATGTACCATAATATGTATCAACTGACTATCTGTATCATGGGCCAAAAAAGGAAATAGGTTACAGAAAGACTTAAATCAACTTATTTCATCCCTCTGTGTGTCAAAAACCAAACCAAACCAAACCTAAATCACTTCCTGGAAGCCCAATACACGTCAGGCACTCTGATAAATCTTGGGGCAGATATAAAGACAGAATCTTTGCCTCTGGGAGTTACAGATGCATAACCAAATATAATGTGACATGTGCTACAACAGAGCTAAGTTTAAACTTCACTGGAACACAGAGGAGGGTGCAATTAACAGGAGAAGGGGGAAGGCTTCACAGAGAAGGTGGCATTTCAGGAGGCTCTGCCCTAAAGAGGAACCAGATTTTGTCAGATGGAGATAAAAAAAGATACTCCAGGCATAGAGGAGAACATATGCAAAAGCATGCAGGTTAGGAAAGATCATGGAATGACTCGGAAAACAAATTCTGTGTGACCAGAGGGACTGAGGCCTAGGGAGAGAAACATACAGTCGATATGGATATAAAGGAAGCCAGGCATTGGATGAGATTCGCTCAGGTCATGAAGATCATGGAAAACTGCAAAGAGAATTGAGCACCCCCATATTTGAGTCCCCAGTGAGCCATTTATCTGCTTCTGTCATGGCACCTATAACGAGTTACAGTTACTTGTCCACCACAGTTTCATTTTCTCGTATTAAACTATAAACATCTTGAGGGCAGAAGCCAAGACATACTGCTGGCCACTAAGCACATGAAAAGACGTTCAACACTGCTAATTATTAAGCAAATACAAATCAAAACTACAATGAGGTATGACCTCACACCAGTCAGAATGGTCATCATCAAAAAGTCTACAAATAATAAATGCTGGAGAGGGTGTAGAGAAGAGAGAACCCTCTTACGCTGTTGGCAGGAATGTAAATTGGTGCAGCCACTATGGAGAACACTATGGAGGTTCCTTAAAAAATTAAAAATAGAGTTTCCATATGATCCAGTAATCCCACTCCTGAGCATTTATTTGGAGAAAACTCTAATTTGAAAAGATACTTGCACCCCAATGTTCATAGCAGCACTATTTACAATAGGCAAGACATGGAAGCAACCTAAATGTCTATCAATTGATGAATGGATAAAGAAGAAGTGGTATGTGTATACAATGGAATACTACTCAGCCATAAAAAAAGAATGCAATAATGCCATTTGCAGCAACATGGATTGACCTAGAGATTATCATACTAAGTAAGTCACACAGAGAAAGACAAATATCATACTATATCACTAATATGCGGAATCTAAAGTATGATACAAACGAACTTATTTATTAAACAGACTCACAGACATGGAAAACAAACTTATGATTACCAAAGGGAAAAGGGGGGTGGTGGATAAATTCCGAATTTGGGATTAGCAGGTACAGACTACTATACATAAAAGAGATAAACAATAAGGTCCTACTGCATTGCACAGGGAACTATATTCAATATCTCGTAATAAACTATAATGGAAAAGGATATGAAAAAGTTATATATATATAACTGAATCACTTTGCTGTATATAAGAAACTAATACAACATTGCAAATGAACTATACTTCAATAAAAAATTAAAACAACAACAACAAAAAGTATGTTGAATGAGTAAATTACACCTTCTCATACCACAAAATCTGGACTCAAAGGCTTGAATCTATGGTGCTATATGGGAAGACTGTAAAATCTTATGTTCATTTTAATTAAAACTAAGATGACAAACTATTTCATGACTGCTTTTTTCTAAGTATCTGACATCTTCTTCTAGTTGCCTCATTGATAGGATGGACTTTCGTATTCCTCTAATACCTCTTCTTTTGACTCAGTCTCTTACTCCTCCTCCAGCTTCCATTGAACTTGACTATTTGGGGACAGTTTCCAGAATTCTTCTATTGCTTTTTTAGTCAGATCCAATCATGCCTCTTTTAATTGCGTTGGTCATAAACTTACTATGATTCAAAAGAATTTAGAGACTAATTGTTTTTGGCACGCTAGCCCTTGACACCTTTATCTTGAACCTCACTGGCACTTATTCGATTCATGCTTCTTGGCAACTGCTCAATTGTTCGTTATTACCAACAGGGAATCAGATTTCATTCAGAGTTTTACTCTTAACTATGTATTGCAAATTCATATGTGGTCCATGCCAGCCAATTCTGGGGGAAAAAAATTCCAAGTGGTTCTCAGAGTTTCGGCTAAGTGTTCTTCAAAACGAACACCCATGTTATTCTAATTCAATGCTACACATTCTCATCCAATATGATGCATGAAAGAAAAGAGGGTTGTTTGAACAATAAGATGTTTGAAACATTTATCATTTAAAAAGTATAATTTTGTGAGACCAAAATTATAATTTAGAAACACAAGTAAGTTAACAACTGCCTTTCAGGATCTAGCAAAAAACAATGTGTAAATCCTACTACTGTTATGCCCATTTCTACACTTGTTGCTTGTGATGAGATCCTGGCTGGCTGGTACACTGGTAAAGCCGGGGGGCTCTGGAGTCAGATTGCCTGAGTTCAACTCCAGTTCCATTGTTTACAAGCCGTGAGCCTTGGGTATGCTTTTAAACTCTCTGGGCCTCAGTTTCCTCACGTCTTAAATGAGGATCATAATCATATCTCCATGAGAAAATTGTGGTGAGGAGCAAATGAATTACCTAAGGAAGAAAGCCACTTCGCACAGTTCATGGTTTCTCACGTATACTCTACAGAAGCTGGAGATTGTAACTATACCCCGGTATGCACTCAAATAACTCTGAGACAAAATGATAAAGTACTATAAGAAAGGTACAGATAAAACTCTCTGGTCATACTGTCTTTCAAATTACTCTTTAATGGAAAAGTTACAAACCAGAGAAAGAAGAAAATGATGCTGGCAGGTATCCCTGTAATAAAGAAGAGCAAACACAGAGAGAGAAAATCAATGGAGGATTTAAAATGTTCTTTTCACATTGACATGTTACCTCCTGCTTCCAAATTTTTCCAATGTAATAGTATAACCACTTTTAATGATGAGATGATACCGCATTTCTCTTAATCCACATGACCCAAGGAGTTCGCAAAACAGAGGTCAATGGTGTCAGTATTTTTGACAAATATTTTAATTAAATCTCAACAAGCAGCCAGATTCCCAGAGAGGATGTAGCATTCTGATATAGAATGAAAGAGATGGAAAGTGCATATTCTCTGAGCAAGCACTTATGTGGCCGGGGGCTACAAGAAGATACAAAGTGTATGGCCCAGAAATAAAGGGAACTAAATAAACACTTGGCATTTGAGAGTATACCCAAACTTAAGCTGGTCTAAGGTAGTATAGAATAGTGGTTTAGACCAGCGCTTCTCCAATTTTGATATGAATTTGGATTATCTGAGGATCTTATTAAAAAATACAGATTCAGATTCAGTAGTTCTGGGGTGGGCCTGAGAATCTACATTTTTAACAAGCTGCCCAGTGGTGCTGATGCTGTTTGTCTGGGGGCTCTTCTTTCAAGCAGTGAGGGTGTAAAGCACAGACTCTGCTTGGGCTTGGGTTGTGGCTCCTTCACTTACCAGCTACATGACCTTGGCCATATTAGTTAACCTACCTTTGTGTCAGTTTTTTTTTAATCTGTAAGATGGTGATTAGATCATTATCTAAAATGGTTGATGTGAGGACTCAATCAATGAATGAATGTAAAGCATTTAAAACAGCACCCAGTACTGAGCATTCAATAAATATAATTTATGAATAAGGGTTCCTCATTATAAACATTTAGCCAGTCAACAGAAATGAACATCCCACAAATTTTAATTGCATTTAATTTACCACAATAATTTATTTTAAGCCATTAATGTCAGCAATCACATTAATCTCCATACCCAAAGCTTGGCACGTTATAATTTTTCAAGTCACTGAACTCAAAAAAGAAGCTAATTAACAATTCTCTTGGTGATAACCATACTCAGAGGCATGAATCTGTCATGATAGAACACAAACTTCTTAATCTACTTTTCTCCATGAAGAATGCAACAAAAATAAGAACTAAACATGTTTATGAATAACTGAAATGTATCCTGCTTGTAGCTCCACAGCATTATAGGTACTTGTTTTCTTCTCCTTTGTATTAATCTCTTTCACAACCAGAATTATGCTATTTGTTTATGGCCTATCTCCCTCATCGTGAATTTAAACTCCTTAAGGGAGGGACAGTCATTGTTTTACATACCGCTGTATCTCAGTATCCAGCTTGCTGCTTGAAATTAGACATACCATTAATAAACAAATGTTTGCGAAAAAATATGAAATAAGTGGCTGAATATATACCTCCATTGCACATTTCATTCATTTATTCAAGAATGCATTGAGTGTGACTTTTCTTTTTTTTTTCTGGTCACGTTCTAGGTGCTGAGGATTTAGAAATAAATAAGCCATAGTCTGTATTTTCAAGGAGCTCAGGGTCTAGCTGGGGGCAGGTATGTGAACAAATAATTGAAAATAAGGTCAACCGAAGATGGATAGGGGATGGATACAGAGAGTGCTCATAGGCTAGAGGTAGGAGTGGGATAGAGCATTCCAATTAAAGGAAAAATCATGCAATTTTACAAAAGTGTGAAGCAGACAAACAGAAACCTTAGATAGAATGGGTACTGAGGAGGATGAATAGTCCTGGAAATTAATAGTAGAGACAAAGGCAAGGTCCAGATAATAGATGACAACAGGTGTCTTCTATTCTATAGCAGGCATGGGTTATGTTAGAAGAATGAAAACTTCAAAGATAAACCCTAAAAGAATAAACCTCATAAGGAACACTACTATACAGAGTGACTGTAGCAGAGCCTGCTAGCTGCTTATGAATATCTATTCTCTTCTCCTTAGAAACTGTCACCACGCTAAAGAATTAAATGTTAACTTCTCTAAGTTAGATGTAGCTGTGTAACCATCTTTGGTCAGTGAATGAGTTGACTCTTGTGTGTAATTTCTGGAAGTGTCCTTAAAAATAGGGAGCATACTCTTTTTTTTTTTTTTTTGTGGTACGCGGGCCTCTCACTGTTGTGACACTCTTCTTAATGTTCCTTCCTGTTGCCTGAAATGTGATGTAATGGTTGGAGCTAGAGCAGCCATTTGAGCCAAGAGGTGCTCAAGAAACAGGGATCCTTGTGCTCGAATGCTAGGAAAGTTAAGATGGAATGACTCTAGGTCTCTTGAACCCATATCAACTATGGGTTGTCTAGCTTTCAACTTCATTTATGTGAGAGAAAAATGATTTTTTTCCCACTGATTTTGCTGCTCTTATTTTGGGGTTTGTATGCCACTTATTCTAATTCTCAGTGTCACACATACAGGAATATGGAAGGGCTTCAATAAAGATGTGAAGTAGTTATTGAAGGAAAGGAAGGAGATTACTAGGAAACAGGGCATCAAAGAAGGACCAACATGTGCATGGAAATCATCAAGAATACAGTGTGTTCAGGAAACTGAGAGAACTTCTGTGAGGTGGGAACACAGACTATATTGTGGGAAAGAAGGTGGGGAGAACTGGGAAGGGATGACAGGCACCAGTAAAAAGCCTTAAATATCATACTAAAAAGTTTAGATTTTATGAAGCAATTAAGGGCCATTAAAGGTTTTCAGGTAGTTACATGATGGGACCATAACTGGCTTTTATAATAACGCAGAGAGCTACGTGGACTAGAAGAAGTAAAAGCAAGAAACGAGAGACAAGTTCCGAGGCAACTGCAGGAATCCTGGACAGTAAAGAGGTCTGGACTAAGGGCCTTGACAATGAAGAATATGGGACAGAGACAAGATATTTAGCAAACATACTATGTAAGAATTAGTAACCATATAAGGGAAGTGCTATGAAGCAGAAGGAAGTCAGGATGACTCCTAGAAATGTAAAATGGCTTGGTTAGTTGAGTTAAAGGTGATGTTCACTAAGACAGGGAATGAAGGAGCAAGCAAGAGAAATAAATGCAAATGAAAGTCAGGTTTTGGGGACTAGGTAGAGGGAGAAATAGAAAAGAAAAACAGGAATAATGAAAGCATTTCTGGCTTTTTCTTGTAGTTAGGTTACAACTTAAACATCACTTCCTCCAAGAAGTTGTCTCCAAATCCTCTTTCTAAAGAAGCCACTGCCCTCTCCAGTCCCACTATCACATCACTTTATTTTCTTCAGAACACTATTACTTTATAAATCTTCCCGGACTGGGGCATGAACCCATGTCCCCTGCATCAGCAGGCGGACTCTCAACCACTGCGCCACCAGGGAAGCCCAACATCCTTTTTTTAAAAAATTTTTTTAGGTATAATCACCATGTGTGGTTATGGTTTTCTTGGTTTTTTTTTAAAAATTTTATTTATTTTATTTTTGGATGTGTTGCGTCTTCGTTGCTGCACGCAGGCTTTTCTAGTTGTGGCGAGCGGGGGCTACTCTTCATTGCGGTGCGCGGGCTTCTCATTGCAGTGGCTTCTCTTGTTGCAGAGCACAGGCTCTAGGCGCAGGGGCTTCAGTAGTGGCAGCACGTGGGCTGCAGTAGTTGCAGCACGTAGGCTCAGTAGTTGTGGCACGTGGGCTTCAATAGTTGTGGCTCACAGGCTCTAGAGCACACGCTCAGTAGTTGTGGCCCATGGGCTTAGTTGCTGCACGGCACGTGGGATCTTCCCAGACCAGGGCTCGAACCTGTGCCCCTGCATTAGCAGGTGGATTCTTAACCACTGCACCATCAGGGAGGCCCTCCTTTTTGTTTATTGTGTACTTCGATTAGAATATAAACTCCATGAGAGTAGAAATTTGTTTGCTCCTAATAATTGAATTCAAGAGTGCCTGACATACAGGAGGCACTCAAAAAATTTTGTTATATGAATTTATCACAGTACCTAACAGCAGTGTGGAATCCTGAGATCATAAATACAAATTACAAAATTGAAGGGACCAAAGCCATCACATAGGCGAGCTCCCTCATCTGATGGAGGACAAGGAAGGTGAGCTCCAGCAGTGTCCATAAAGACCTTCCCCAAATGACACAGCCAGTTATGTGGGAGAAGGTAGAAGACCTGAGTTCAAGTCCAATTTGCCATTTACTAATGACACAAGCTTTACCAACTTCATGATCTCAAAGCATCTTTGTTTCCTTAGCTTTAAAAAATATTGCTTCCTTCATGAATGTTTTGAGAATTAAATAAAATATAATACATGAAAAAAAAATAATACATGAAAGTGTGTTGTTCAGGATTTTCACCCAATCTCTCATTCTCAATTCCTATTTATTATTTGTTACATACAATGACATCATTAATACCTCTTCTATGATCTCCTCCCAGCTTGTTTTAACTTTCACAACATATTTTATATATGTGCAAATTTCCCCTATTTACCACATTGTATTGATAGAACAACTTTCCTCTCTTTGTAGCTCTTTGACCTTTTATCAATGAGGTGTAAAACTATACTCTGTTTGACCTTCGCTGCTTTTGTGTCTTTCTCAGTCTCTTAAGTGAGTAACTCAGCAAATTAAATTTTATTACAACTACTGAGATGCAGGGAGCATAACGTAATTCTTATTGCAGGCCCCTCAGTACATGCTGTGTGACCTTGGACAAGTTAAGAATCTATCTCTTGCCTAAGATTCCTCATCTGTAAAGTGGAGATAACAATATACTTCACAGGGTTATCGTGGGGATTGCATAAATTAACACATGAAAAAAATTTTAATAGTGCCCAGCATATGGTTCAAAAATTATTAGTGTTTATTATTCTTCCCATTTATTAAACCACGTATGAAACTGCTCAGACAATTCTCTCACCAGTACCGTGAAATTATTTCCAGTTTTCCCCATTTTACCACATACAATACCAAGGCTCTGAGTGTTTAAGTAACTTCCTCAAGTTCACATAGGTAGTGAAGTGACAGTATTGATAATCAAATTCAAAAGCCACTTCTGTTGAACCCCAAGTCTATGCTCTTGGCCATGTCAACAAAATGTTCCACTTTAAAGGAGCCAGATCATTTCCCCATCAAAGCAGACACTTATTAACCCAAGTTGCCATCAAATAAACTTGAATTACATAAACTTTTGACCAGTATACTTCTTCAACTAAGAGCAATTGCCATTAAGATAAGAGGAAGGTTCAGTGAGATGGGTTGTCAGTGAGATGGGAAAGCTTCTGGAGGACTTGAGAAGAGTCTGGATATTTGACTCTTTCTAATTAGCCCCAGGTTACTACAATGACCTACCTAAAGGTCAACCCCAGACCAGCTTTCATCAGTAACCTGGCCTGCAAATTTCTTTTCTCAGTTTTGCTGGGGGCCCTTAGGTCAAAATGCTGAACCACAGGCCATGTCTCTCTTTTTAATTAACTGAAAATGATGACATGTGTCATCAGAACAACCCCTGGAGGGGCATTTCCTTAATGTGATCATGTCTGAACCTAGAGGCATGTGTCTGGCAAGGACAGCTTTGTTAGCTGTAGCTGTGTCTGTTACCAAGTTAACAGGGGGCAAGCTGAGTTTATTACCGATAATAAGCCCACTCAACTAGTGATTCCCACTGGAAGGCCTTTCCAGAATCACAATGGATTAGACAGACCAGATGCTTTAATATGCTTGATGATTTATGACATAGTCCACATTGCGGTTACTGTTTTTTTCCCCTTCAAAATAATAAGTAGCGTTGAGTGCTGGCATCAAATTTTATCATTTCAATATAGGTCAAGGCTTTCCATTTTTTTTTTTTGGTATCTTCTTTTCTTTTTTTTAAATTTAATTTTTATTTTATATTGGGGTACAGTTGATTTACAATGTTGTGTTAGTTTCAGGTGTACAGCAAAGTGGTTTAGTTTTACATATATTTACATATATCTTCTTTTTCAGATTCTTTTCCCATATAGGTTATTACAGAATACTGAGCAGAGTTCCGTGTGCTATACAGTAGGTCCTTGTTGATTATCTATTTTAAATATATTACTGTGTGTATGTTAATCCCAAACTCTTGATTTATCCCTGCCCCCCACCTTTCCCTTTGGTAACCATAAGTTTGTTTTCAAACTCTGTGAGTCTGTTTCTGTTTTGTAAATAAGTTCGCTTGTATCATCTTTTTAGATTGCACATATAAGTGATATCATATGACATTTGTCTTTCTCTCTCTGGCTTACTTCACTTAGTATGATAATCTCTAGGTCCATCCATGTTTCTGCAAATGGCATTATTTCATTCTTTATGGCTGAGTACTATTACATTGTATATATGTACCACATCTTTTTTTTTTTAATTTTTATTTATTTATTTATGGCTGTGTTGGGTCTTCGTTTCTGTGCGTGGGCTTTCTCTAGTTGCGGCGAGCGGGGGCCACTCTTCATCACGGTGCACGGGCCTCTCACTGTCGTGGCCTCTCTTGTTGTGAAGCACAAGCTCCAGACATGCAGGCTCAGTACTTGTGGCTCACAGGCTTAGTTGCTCCGCGGCATGTGGGATCTTCCCAGACCAGGGCTCGAACCTGTGTCCCCTGAATTGGCAGGCAGATTCTCAACCACTGCGCCACCAGGGAAGCCCCCACATCTTCTTTATCCATTCATCTGTTGATTGACATTTAGGTTGATTCCATGTCTTGGCTATTGTAAACAGTGCTGCAGTGAACATTGGGGAGCATATATCTTTTCGAATCATGGTTTTTCTCCAGATATATGCCCAGGAGTGGGATGACTGGATCATATGGTAGTTCTATTTTTAGTTTTTTTTAAGGAGCCCACATACTGTTCTCCATAGTGGTTGTACCAAGTTACATTCCCACAAACAGTTCAAGAGGGTTCCCTTTTCTCCACACCCTCTCCAGCATTTATTGTTTGTAGACTTTTTGATGATGGCCATTCTGACTGGTGCGAGGCGATACCTCATTGTAGTTTTAATTTGAATTTCTCTAATAATTAGCGATGCTGAACATCTTTTCACGTGATCTCTGGCCATTTGTATGTCTTCTTTGGAGAAATGTCTACTTAGATCTGCCAATTTTTTGATTAGGTTGCTTTTGTATTTTTTGATATTGAGCTGCATGAGCTGTTTGTATATTTTGGAGATTAATGCCTTATCAGTTGCTTCATTTGCCAACATTTTCTCCCATTCTGAGGGTTGTCTTTTCGTTTTATGATTTCCTTGCTGTGCAAAAGCTTTTAAGTTTCATTAGGTCCCATTTATTTTTGTTTTTATTTCCATTACTCTAGGAGGTGGATCAAAAAAGATCTTGCTGCAATTTATGTCAAAGAGTGTTCTGTCTATGTTTTCTGCTAAGAGTTTTATAGTATCCAGTCTTACATTTAGGTCTTTAATCCATTTTGAGTTTATTTTTCTGTATGGTGTTAGAGAATGTTCTAATTTCATTCTTTTACATGTAGTTGTCCAGTTTTCCCAGCACCATTTATTGAAGAGACTGTCTTTTCTCCATTGTACACTCTTGCCTCCTTCATCATAGATTAATTGACCATAGGTGCATGGATTTATTTCTGGGCTTTCTATCCTGTTCCACTGACCTATATTTCTGTTTGTGTTTTGATTACTGTAGCTATGAAGTATAGTCTGAAGTCAGGGAGCCTGATTCCTCCAGTATCGTTTTCTTTCTCAGGATTACTTTGGCTATTCGGGGTCTTTTGTATTTCCATACAAATTAAAAATTTTTTTGTTCTAGTTCTGCGAAAAATGCCATTGGTAATTTGATAAGGATCACACTGAATCTGTAGAGTGCTTTGGGTAGTAGAGTCATTTTGACAATATTGATTCTTCCAATCCAAGAACATGGTATATCTTTCCATCTGTTTGTGTCATCTTTGATTTCTTTCATCAGCATCTTACAGTTTTCAGAGTACAGGTCTTTTGTCTCCTTAGGCAGGTTTATTCCTAGTTATTTTATTCTTTTTGATATGATGGTGAATGGGATTGTTTCCTTAATTTCTCTTTGTGATCTTTCGTTATTAGTGTATAGGAGTGCAAGAGATTTCTGTGTATTAATTTTTGAAAAAATATTTATTTGGCTGCGCTGAGTGTTAATTGTGGCACACAGGATCTTCATTGCCATGTGCAGGATCTTTAGTTGCAGCATGCGGGATCTAGTTCCCTGACCAGGGATTGAACCTGGGCCCCCTGCATTGGGAGTATGGAGTCTTAACCACTGAACCACCAGGGAAGTCTCTCTGTGTATTAATTTTGTATCCTGCAACTTTACCAAATTCACTGATTAGCTCTAGTAGTTTTCTGGTGGCCTCTGTAGGATTTCCTATGTATAGTATCATGTCATCTGCAAACAGTGACAGTTTTACTTCTTTTCCAATTTGGATTCCTTTAATTTCTTTTTCTTCTCTGATTGCCATTGCTAGGACTTCTAAAACATGTTGAATAAAAGTGGTGAGAGCAGACATCCTTGTCTTGTTCCTGATCTTAGAGGAAATGCTTTTAGCTGTTCACTGTTGAGTTTAGCAGGGGTTTGTCAAATATGGCCTTTATTATGTTGAGGCAGATTCCATCTATGTCCACTTTCTGGAGAGTTTTTATCACAGATCGGTGTTGAATTTTGTCAAAACCTTTTTCTGCATCTACTGAGATGATCATATGGTTTTTATTCTTCAATTTGTTAACATGGTGCATCACAGACTGATTTGCAGATATTGAAAAATCCTTCCATACCTGGGATAAATCCCACTTGATCATGGTGTATGATCCTTTTAATGTATTGTCAGATTTGATCTGCTTGTATTTTGTTGAGGATTTTTGCGTCTATTTTCATCAGTGATACTGGCCTGCAATTTTCTTTTTCTGTGGTATCTTTGTCTGGTTTTGGTATCAGGGTGATGGTGGTTTCATAGGATGAGTTTGGTAGTGTTCCTACCTATGCAATTTTTTGGAATAGTTTCATAAGGATAGGTGTGAACTCTCCTTTAAATGTTTGATAGCATTCCCTTGTAAGCTATCTGGTCTTGGACTTTTGTTTGTTGGAAGTTTTTAAATCATGGTTTCAATGTCAGTACTTGTGATCGGTCTGTTCATATTTTCTATTTCTTCCTGGTTCAGCCTTAGAAAATTGTACCTTTCTAAGAATTTGTCCACTTCTTCTAGGTTGTCCATTTTATTGGCATATAGTTGCTTGTAGTAGTCTCTTATGATTCCTTGTATTTCTGTGGTGTCCACTGTAACTTTTCCTTTTTCATTTCTAATTTTATTGATTTGAGCCCTTTCCCTTTTTTCTTGATGAGTCTGGCTAAAGGTTTATCAATTTATCTTTTCAAAGACCCAGCTTTTAGCTTCATTGATCTTTTCTATTTTTTTTTCTGTGTCTCTATTTCATTTATTTCTGCTCTGACCTTTATGATTTCTTTCCTTCTACTAACACTGGGCTTTGTTCTTCTTTCTCTAGTTACTTTAGGTGTAAGGTTAGGTTGTTTATTTTAAGATGAGGTATTTTTTTATTTTCTCTTTAATTTCTTTGGTGATCTATTTGTTGTTTAGTAGCATATTGTTTAGCCTCCATGTGTTTGTATTTTTTAGTTTTTCTTGTAGTTGATTTCTAATCTCACAGCATTGTGGTCAGAAAAGATGCTTGATATTTTCAATTTTCTTCAATTTACTGAAGTTCACTTTGTGGCCCAGCATGTGATCTATCCTGGAGAATGTTCCATGTGCACATGAGAAGAATGTATATTCTGCTGCTTTTGGATTGAATGTTCTATAAATATCAATTAAGTTCATCTGGTCTAATGTGTCGTTTAAGGCCTGTGTTTCCTTATTGATTTTCTGTATGGATGATCTGTCCCTTGATGTAAGTAAGGTGTTAAAGTCCCCCACTATTCTGTTACTGTTGATTTCTCTTTTTTTGGCTGTTAGAATTTGCCTTATATATTGAGGTGATCCTGTGTTGGGTGCATATATATTTACGATTGTTATATCTTTCTCTTGGATTGATCCCTTGATCCTAATGTAGTGTCCTTCTTTGTCTCTTGTAACAGTTTTTATTTTAAAGACTATTTTATCTGATAGGAGTACTGCTACTCCAGCTTTCTTTTGATTTCCATTTGCATGGAATATCTTTTTCCATCCGCTCACTTGCAGTCTGTATGTATCCCTAGATCTGAATTGGGTCTCTTGTAGACAGCATATATACGGGTCTTGTTTTCGTATCCATTCAGCTAGTCTATGTCTTTTGGTTGGAGCATTTCATCCATTTACATTTAAGGTAATCATTTATATGTACATTCTTATTAATATCTTGTTAATTGTTTTGAATTGCTTTTGTAGGTCTTTTTTCTTGCCTTCCCCTTTTGTTCTCTTCTCTTGTGATTTGATGACTACCTTTAGAGTTGAGTTTGGATTACTTTTTCTTTTGTGTGTGTGTATCTATTGTAGATTTTTGGCTTGTGGTTACCATGAGGTTTTGATATAGCAGTCTCTATATATACAAGATTGTTTTCACTTGCTGGTCTCTTAATTTCAAATGCATTTCCAATATCTTGCATTTGCACTCCCTTTTTCTCATGATTGTTGGTTTTGATATCATATTTGTGTAGGGATGATTTCCTACCTTTACTGTATGTTTGCCTTTACTGGTAAGCTTTTTCGTTTGCAATTTTCTTGTTTCTAGTTGTGGCCTTTTATTTTCCACCAAGAGAAATTCCTTTAGCATTTATTGTAATGCTGGTTTGCTGGTGCTGAATTCTCTTAACTTTTTTTGTCTGTAAAGCTTCTGATTTCTCTGTTGAATCTGCATGAGACCCTTGTTGGGTAGAGTATTCTTGGTTGTAGCTTTTTCCCCTTCATCACTGTAAATATGTCCTGCCACTCCCTTCTAGCTTGCGGAGTTTCTGCTGAAAAATCAGCCGATAACCATATGGGGATTCCCTTGTATGATATTTGTTGCTTTTCCCTTTTTGCTTTTAATACTTCTCTTCATCTTTCTTTTTTTTTTTTTTTTTTTTTTTTTTTTTTTTTTTAATTTTTTGGCTGCATTGGGTCTTCCTTGCTGCGTGCAGGCTCTCTCCAGTTGCAGCGAGTGAGGGCTACTCTTAGAGGCAGTGTGCGGGCCTCTCATTTTGGTGGCCCCCCTTGTTGCAGAACATGGGTTCTAGGTGTGTGGGCTTCAGTAGTTGTGGCGTGTGGGCACAGTGGTTGTGGCGCACGGGCCTAGCCACTCCACAGCATGCGGGATCTTCCCAGAACAGGGATTGAACCTGTGTCCCCTGCATTGGCAGGCAGATTCTTAACCACTGAGCCACCAGGGAAGTCCCCTCTTCGTCTTTAATTTTTGTCAATTTAGTTAAAATATGTCTCGGTGTGTTCCTCCTTGGGTTTATCCTGGATGGGACTCTGCACTTCCTGGATTTGAGTGAGTGTTTCCTTTCCCATGTTATGGAAGTTTTTGGCTATTATCTCTTCAAATGTTTTCTCAGGCCCTTTCTTTCTCTCTTCTCCTTCTGGGACCCCTATAATGTGCATATTGGTACATTTAATGTTGTCCCAGAGGTCTCTTAGACTCTCCTCATTTCTTTTCATTCTTTATTCTGTTTCAGAGCAGTGATTTCCACCAATCTGTCTCCCAGCTCAGTTTTTTGTTCTTCTGCCTCCCTTATTCTGCTACTGATTCCTTCTACTGTATTCTTTATTTCAGTTATTGTATTGCTCATCTTTGTTTGTTTGTTCTTTAAATCTTCTAGCTCTTTGTTAAACATTTCTTATATCTTCCTGGTCTGGGCCTCCATGCTTTCTCTGAGACCTTGGATCATCTTTACTTTCATTATTCTGAATTCTTTTTCAAGCGGATTGCCTATCTCCACCTCACTTAGTTGTTCTTCTGGGGTTTTATCTTGTTCCTTAGTCTGAAACATATTTTTCTGCCATCTCATTTTGTCTAAATTTCTGTGTTGTGGTCTCTGTTTCTCAGGCTCCAGGTTTGTAGTTCCTCTTGCTTCTGGTGTTTACCCCCTGGGGGGTGAGGTCCAGGGGCTTGTGCAGGCTTCCTGGTGGGAGGGACTGGTGCCTGCCCTCTTGTGGGTGGAGCTGGGTCTTATCTCTCTGGTGGTCAGGGTCGTGTCAAGGGGTGTGTTTAGAGGAGGCTGTACACTCAGGATGACTTTAGGCAGCCTGATGATGGGTGGGGCTGTGCTCTCACCCTGTTGGTTGTTTGGCCTGAGGTGTCCCAGCACTGGAGCCTGCAGGCTGTTGGGTGAGGCTAGGCCTTGGTGCCAAAATGGTGACCTCCAGCAGAGCTCACACTGATGAATATTCCATGGGGCCTCTGCCAGCAGTGTCCTTGTCCCCATGTCCCCACCGTGAGCCAGAGCTGACCCCCATTTCCCCAGGGGACCTTCCAAGAACTGCAGGTGGGTTTCTCCAGGCTCTTATGGAGTCACTGCTTTGCCCTGGGTCCCAGTGCATGTGAAATCTTGTGTGTGCCTTCCAAGAGTGAAGTCTCTGTGAAGCTCCTGCACTCAAGCCTCCCTGGCCTTCAAAGCCAAATGTTCTGGGGGCTCCTCCCCCTGATGACAGACCCTCAGGCTGGGGAGCCTGACGTGGGGCTCAGAAGTCTCACCCCTATGGGAGAACCTCTGCGATATAATTATTTTCCAGTTTGTGGGTTGCCTATCTGGCAGGTATGGGATTTGATTATATCGCGAAAGCATGCCTCCTACCATATCATTGGATGTAGAATATCTTTAGATGTAGAATCGTTGGATGTAGAATATCTTGTTTGGTAGGTTCCAGTCTGTTTTGTTGATGGTTGTTCTGCAGTTAGTTGTGATTTTAGTGTTTTCATGAGAGGAGTTGAGCCCAAGTCCTTCTACTCTGCCATCTTGTCTCCACCCTCCTCCAACACTCTCCATTTAACAACTCTAAGTCAGTGGTTCTCAACCTTGGCTGCACAAAGGAATCACGTGGAGAGGTTTTCAATATCCCAGTGTTCATACCCAGCTACACTCAGGCCCAATAAGGACTCTCTGTTACTGGAATCCAGGCATCAGTATATTTAAAGCACACAAACAGATATAATGTGCAGCTAAAGTTGAGAATCACTGCTTCAGGGGATCAGAAAAAGTATTAGCAATTTGTTTAAGAGCAACAAACAAATAAAAATTCCCTGAGACTGTTTTTACAGAGATACTGATTATGATGGGCTATTGTTTATCTGCTCCTCTCAGCACGCTGCTTGAATGATTTGGCTTTCTTATTTCCTGACTACATTTCCTTCACGTAATACCTCATTAGAATGCTGTTCTTTGAGCTTTATGCTCCTGAGTTTCCAAAAAAAACCACCTCTGGGCAAAACATCATTTGGATCACTTGGTGGAAATCAGGATAATCAAAACATATTGCTATTAAAGCTGCTTGTGAAGCAGCAACTATGCTTTTTCACCAAAGGAAAAGCTCATGAAAGTTCATCTTGCTAATCAAATATTCAAACAAACCTGGAAGTTCTAAGTGACAATTGAGGAGAAATAATTTAGGCTGAGATATAATACACTGAGAAGAGAGAAGACAGTTGGGGAAGTCAACCGTTGAAAGCCATGTGGTAGAAGACTTCCAGCATATATCCATGTGTGACAATGCCGCTTTGACTTAGATCCTGTGGTTATAGACACAGGAGACTGAATCACTTGCATCTTTTAAAAACCAAATCTTCAAAAAAATATTTTTGGTCAAAATGTTACTTATTTTAAAGATGGATTTCTTCTACAAAAAAATCACAGATCTGAGGTAATTGACTGCTCTGTGCCAGGTTCAATATTAGGTGGTTCGTATTCATTACTTCATTTAATGAATGAATCTATGAGGTAGGTGATATTATCCCATTTTATAGGTGAGGAAACTGAGGTGCAGAACTTTTAGGTAACTTGCTCAGTGTTATAGGACTAGTAGGTAAACCAAAAAGATATGAATTTATGCCTGCCAGAAAAGAAAACCAAAGTAACTCCATGGCCAATACTATAGAGTTCTCAGAAAGACAACTAGCCACTAAGAAAAAGACAGTTCTTTTTTAAAAAGGGCCTGTGTCCTGGGGATGAACCAAAGGGAGATGAACGTCAATGGAAAGAAGATTTTCATAAATTCAAATAGTGATGTGTGGGCACCAAAAGAATGATTTATATTAAAATAGTCACAAAAGAAACATGGGGTTTGCCTAATTTTCCAGAGAATAAGTAACTGTAGTCACCCTCCAAGAACTGATTCCTGAACAATATCGGTGCAGAAAAGTCCATTTAAAAGTCCAACAAAATTTAACAAGGGAGAGGCATGATTATAAACTACTCTAAGCATCACATAAAACTCCTGAAGTGCTAGGAAATAATCTTTTAGTATTTCTACTTTTTTTTTTTTTTTAAAAAGCTTGAAGTAGGGGTTTCTAACTTCATTCCAATGATAATGTTCTGAAATTTGAAGGAAGATAATGTAAAGATTTTAAGCCATTTCTCTTTATTACTCTGCTATCATTTCCTTTACTGATTTTGCTTTTTACTCAACTATCATTCTTTTCTCTTTCTTCTATTTGAGCTCACCTAACTAACCATGATCTCCTTTATGATATATGACTGCCTATATTTTCTTTCAAAAATGCATGTGAGAAAAAAAGCATTTTAGAAGCATTTTACTTTGAAAGGAGTTGTTATGAGTGAACATGTTAAACATTTGCAAATTAAGCCAATAACCTGGGCACCCCACTCTTGGATGGCAGCCTGTATCTCAATCCATGTGATCATGTGGCTTAAACTAAAACAATTTTACCTGACAAATTACATTGTGAAATAAAAATGTATTCTTTATTAAAACAACTAAATTTGAATAATACAACAGAATGTAACAGTGACAAACTCAAGTTTTATTGAAATCCTACTCTATGCATGGACTTGAGTTTAGATAATCCCTGAAATTTAAAGATAAGCTAAATATTTTGGCTAATATTGAATGATGATGATCATTAAACAAGGAAGAACGTCATAACTGCTAATTCTGCACAGTAACAATGGTCATCACTGTTGAACATTTATTATGAGTCAGGCAATATCTAACTGTTGTCTCTAATGCTTCCAACCAGTGATTGCTATAGTTTTTTATTGATTGTTTCTATCTGTAAAATGTTCGTGAGCATGCATCCCCTATATGTGCTAATCTGTAGAGTAAGTATATTTTGTACAACTGTGATACTATGTTATATTTATTATAAAATATATTCAAATGCTGAGATTAGAAATGATGAGAAAATATAAAGAAAAAGCATCCAGTACTTCATAGATAATCTTTAGCATTTCCTGGGAGAAAGCGCTCACACCGGAGAATACAGCTAACTGTGCTGTGTGGCAGAGACCACTGGTAGTCCCCAAATATATCTTTTCCTTCCATAGTGATTGGATCCCCAATTTTTACCTGGGCCCAAGTCAGCTCAGAATAAAGATTACATGTTTCGTCTTCCATTGCAGGTAGGTGTCCTTTGTGCCTAAGTTCTAACCCTTGGGATACAATGGGAATTGTGTTTACAACTTCCTAGAGGTGCTTTGAAAGGGAGGAACCATGCATACCTCTCTGTAATTCTTCTCACCTGCTTCTTGGTAGGTCATCATGGTGCCTATGTGCACAAAGGTGATGTGCAAGGGTGGTAGAGCAAGGAGATAAGGTGCTTTAGTCTACATACGACCCTGTAGAGCAGAATAGACATTTCAGTTCTGGACAACTCACTCACGGACTGTTATATGTGGGAGAAATACATTTCTGTCTTGCAAAAGTACTATTATTTTGGTCTCTGTTAAATGTAAATGAAAGTATATATTAAATAACACACCATGAAAGACAGTTACTACTCTCTACTTGAGGGAAAAGATGAGGGAAAAGTATCAGAAAAGTTAATTTTCCAAGGTTAGCCAGCTAGTATATGGTAGGATCAAAAGAGCCCAGAGTTCATCCTCTTTCCACTAAAGCAGGCAACCTTCTGTGAGTAAAATACTATAAAATCAAGGAGGAAGGAGACATTAATTGTGCCTAGAGGGACTGATGAGGGCTTGCTGATAGAGGTGGCAATTTAATGGGATCTTAATATATGGGTATGGAGGAAAACGGCTTTCTGGGCTAATGGAACAAAGTGAACAATGGCAGGGAGATAAGGAAGTATAGCAAAGGCTCAAGAAAACCTTGTCCCTCATTGTTGTTAAATGATCACTATTGCTTTTTGGCTTTATTTATTCAACATATATTTCAGAGTACCAACCACATAGCAGGCACAGACAGGGTCCAAGAGGTAGAGTAGTGAAAAAAGATGTCTGCAAATTCCCAAATATATGGCTAGATGATACTAATGGACCAGATAAAGTCCAAAACTCATATCAAGCAAACAAGGTCTTCATAATCAGACTCAGCCCTACCTTTCCAGCCTCATGTTATACTACTGCTCTATGCTTCAGCCACACAGAACTCAGGACATATGAGTTTCCAGGTGTCTGATCATTGCCCAAACAGTTCCCTGTCCCTGAAATGTTTTTCCGTACTTTGCCTGGATACGTCTTACTTATTCTTCAAGAGCCAGCTAAAATACTACCTTTCTCTGACTTCCTCCAATGGGATGGTTCCTTACAGCATATTCCTTTAAAACAGTTTCTACACATCTCCATTCATTCATTTATTCAGCCAGCCAGTCCAGCAAAAATGTTCCAGGTTATAAAGGTACAATGGTGGGAAAGATGAAGCACTTTTTCTCTGTGCTTATGATGTTTATACTCTAGGAAGAAGTATCAGCCATTAAAGAAACAGTTATAAGGTAGTGTGATAAATTCTATGAAGGGACATCAGCGTCTGAAGTGGAAGCATGCAACAGGGAGTACTACGCATAACCTTAGCTTCCCAGAAGGAGCATTATTTAAGCTGAATACTTTTGGATGAGTAAGAGTGAGCCAGGCTATCACTGCATTATCTGCTAGATTCCACTAGACTATGAGAGTCAATGCTTTTTAAAAGCATCCCACGTGATTAAACAATAACAACACCAGGATTAAATGCTGGCTCAGATTAATTCTGTGTTACATTGTACTTTAGTGAGTCCCTATAGCTTTATTTCATTCTTCCTGTATGCAGTATTTCCTACCCTACCCTTCACCCCTTCTTCAGTCTAGCATCCAGAAGCTTCTTTGGGTGTCCACTAGCATCTCTCGCATTTTAGTGTGCATAAGAATCACCTGGGGTGCTTGTAAAAACATAGATTCCTTGGCCCTACCCTCAGAGATTGTGATTCTTTAGGTCTCTGGTGGAGCTGGAGATTCAGAAATTCTAGTAATCTGCCTGGTGAAATCTGCTGCTACCAGTTCAGAGACTGCATCTTGAGTAGCAATGCTGTAGAAAAACTATATAAATCCTTCCCAGGATTATTTACCCTTGTTCTTAACCTGCTCTGCCAGGCTGAGCTCCTTAGAGCAACAGTGGCTTCTTTGCCTACGTATATGGGGCACGTGCCTTCAAAGGAGCCATTACAGAAAGAAGGGCCTGTGTGCGACTCTCATCTATCAATCACATTCTTCACTTGGACAACTGTTATATTTTCTCATTGCTTCCCACCTTAGGTCCAATACGACAAGCCTACGTACAGGCTTCCCAGCAGATGAAGAGTGATGAGTAGAGTAGGCAGCAAAGTGCCCTCTATAAGGGAACCACAGGGAAAAAAGATTGAGGTAGGTTTGTGAATGAATAAGTAGATCAGGTCTTCTATACTGGAATAATTAAAAGAATTATTCCAGTCTAAATAGGAGTTTTATAATTTCACGGAAAGAAAATGATGGGAGAATCAGTGAACTTTTAAGAAGGCTTTTAGTAATTGCTTGCATTTGCTTCCGTGTGTGTCATGTATAAGAGGCTTTAAATTTGACAAACACTTAAGGGCCATGAGGACAGGGACCATGTCTTCCACATGAACATACCCAACAATTTCCTAGGAGAGGGATGACTATTTAGAAGATTTGAAAATACTTAATTCTAAGAAGGAAATGAAACCAACTCACAAAAAGTTGGGAGGGTAATTTTATCATTAATTAGGTAATATATATAAAATACCTAGAATAATTATTTTAATTAAATTTAAATAACCACATGAGGCTTGAAGCTACTGCCTTGGAGAGCACAAGTCTAAAAGCTTATACAACATACTAGTTGGCCACTACATGCGTCTATTTGCTGAACTGAACTGATCCTTTTTCCCACAGGTATGCATATATTTAAGGTGAACGAGTGAAAAGGACAGCTGCCCCAGGGGCAGACCAAAAGGTGTGGTGAAAGGACAAAGACAGCAGGATCCAAACCGAAAAAAGAAGCTTCTGCCATATTGACCAAGCTTCTCAAAATTTAATATGCATGCTAATCACTGGGGTTCTTCTTAAGAGCACAGATTCTGATTTAGTAGGCCTTGAGTGAGAACTTAGATTCTATGCTCACAAGCTTCCAGGTAATAATGATGCTGCTAGTCAATGGGCCACATTTTAAGAAGTAAAGATCTAGATGTAGGGCAGCCCACGAACCTACATAACTGCTATTGGCCCTACCACTGAATTAGCTATGACTTCCGCATTCTTGTCTCAACAGTTCAAGATGATTAAGTCAAAGGCATGCTCTGTTTTATCAAAGGCACCCCCCAATCTTATGATGAACATTTATTAAGCATCTTCTACATACTGGGAAGAATATTTATAACAACCCCTGAAAGGCAAATATTATTACTCTCGTTTTACAAATAATAAAACAGAGGCTTAGATGGATAATTTGACTTAACCTGACTTGCATGACTTAACTCAGGCGAGTACTAACCGGCAGAGGTGGGCTTAGAACCCAGTTGCTCCTGAATTCAAAGCCTAGTCTCTCTCATTAGACTCTTGTTACACAACGTGTGATGCACAAGTTAGCAGCAGCTTCACCTGGAAACTTATTAGAAATGCGTACTGTCAGGAGCCTTCCTACACGTCCTAAATCAGAATCTTCATTTACGATCTCCAGGTGATTCTTATGTACATTAATGTTTGAGAAATACTGAAAGATGTTCCACTTTTTGCCTTTTAGAGCAAAGTAACAAATGGAAAGGGATCTGCTGATCGTGGCAGTTGAGAAATGGATTTAGGTTGGCTAGGTTTGACTGTGGAACAAATATTGATAGCACTGCCTCTATTGCTAAATTCCTATTGCCTCATGGGCATAGTTAAGCCAATATTAAGCTATTTTCTGGCACGTAAGTATATTTCATTTCTGGATAATACTACAAATCCAACAGATAAAAATATCAACAACATAGTTTTAACAGTGTTCACGGGAAACACCACCAAAAGAAACAAACTTGTTTGCTGAAAAATAAATGTACTAAAATCAGCAAATTCTTCAAAACTATCTCCATTATTAATCACTGCCAGAATGGTTCAAAGAAACAAACAATTCTGCTTTCTCTCCCTTCATGGATAATTCTGGAAAACCATCCAATTAAAAGTGAATAGTAGCCTAAATCACAAGGGTCTGTTTTTGTACAAAGTGACTCAAAGAAATTAATGCCTAACTCTCCAGCTCTATGACCAAGCGCTTGGTCATCCCATTTCTGCAATACGGCAACTTCCTCCTCAGAGAGTTCTTATTCTCAGCTTCTTGCCGCTGGGATCAATCAGAAATGCATTTTAAATCTTGTTTAACAACACCTCTTGGTCTCAAGCTCATTCTTTGGCTCCCAAATGAAACTCACTGCTAATGTGATTGTTTCTCTGTGTCCCTGAATCCACATTATCTTTTATTTTCTGTCATCCCCAACTCTTCTCACCAATCTTTCACTCACACTGTCAGCCTTTCCTAGGGTCGTTTTATCCCCTTTAAATCACTCTCTTGTCCTCCGCCCCAGAATCACAGTTCTATTTTCATCCAGTGACCTTTCACATTTAAAGCTCTCCATAAAAATCTCACTGATAATATTGTAAGAATATTATGGTGGCTTTCAATTTGCTTTTACATAAATGATCTTGGCAGGCAAATACAATGGGTGATACTACTAAGGACTCTTAACATTTTTGTAACCTAACTCTTCCTTCTCCTTTTCTCTCATCTACTCTCCTCTCTTTTCTCTCTCTCTCACTTTCTTGGGAGGTTTTCCAAGACACAATCCTGGAATTTCTGGAACAAAGTTCCTTGTCTCCACTGTTATTTCTACCTCTGGAAATAAAGTGGCAGACAACAAAATGTCTCACAGGAAAGCAAAATCATTATACTGCTAATACTAGCTAGATGTTCCTTTTATTTTCAATATTTTCCCTTAGACATCCTTGATAATGTAGACAATCACTCTCCATACCAGTTGAATCAGTTCCCCTTGGCATTTTGTTTATTTCTACCAATATTTTTAAAGTGTAAGATTCCTTCTTTTGTACCTATTTTTTCTTACAATGGGACATATACAGATTCTTAGCCCTTTTATTTAAGGCTTTGGTGGGGTAAATTAGTTTCTTGTTTAGAAAATATTCACTCCATCCTCCACCTTGAATTTGGCAATATGACTTACTTTGGCCACTGGGGTGTTAGTAGATGGGATATGCGCAGAGGCAGTAACTCAACTTGTGTCTTGGGCTTGTATATTCTTGCCTCCTTTATTGAAAATAAGGTGACCATATGTGTGTGGGTTTACGTCTGGGCTTTCTATACTCTTCCATTGATCTATATTTCAGTTTTTGTTCCAGTACCATACTGCCTTGATTACTATAGGTTTGTAGTATAGTCTGAAGTCTGGGAGTTTGATTCCTCCAGCTCCATTTTTCTTTCTCAAGATTGCTTTGGCCATTCGGGGTCTTTTGTGTTTCCATACACATTCTGAAATTTTTTGTTCTAGTTCTGTGAACTAGAACATTGCCATTGGTAGTTTGATAGGGATTGCATTGAATCTGTAGATTTTCACAATGTTGATTCTACCAATCCAAGAACATGGTATATCTCTCCATCTGTTTGTATCATCTTTAATTACTTTCATCAGTATCTTATAGTTTTCTGCATACAGGTCTTTTGTCTCCTTAGGTAGGTTTATGCCTAGGTATTTTATTCTTTTTCTTGCAATGGTGAATGGGAGTGTAAATATTTATGCACCCAACATAGGAGTAACACAGTCATAGTAGGGGACGTTAACACCCCGCTTTCATCAATGGACACATCAACCAAAATGAAAATAAATAAGAAAACACAAGCTTTAAATGTTACATTAATCAAGATGGACTTGATTGATATTTATAGGACATACCATCCAAAACAACAGAAAACACTTTCTTCTCAAGTGCTCAGGGAACATAGATCATGTCTTAGGTCACAAATCAAGCCTTGGTAAATGTAAGAAAATTGAGATTGTATCACGTATCTTTTCTGACCACAATGCTATGAGACTAGATATCAATTACAGGAAAAAATCTGTAAAAAATACAAACACATGGAGGCTAAACAATACTCTACTAAATAGCCAAGAGATCACTAACGAAATCAAAGAGGAAATAAAAAAATACCTAGAAACAAATGACAATGAAAACATGATGACCCAAAACAATAATCTTCCAACAAACAGAAGTCCAGGAACAGATGGCTTCACAGAGGACCATATATTTCTAAAACCAAATTTGCTATTTGGCAAAATTAATACATTCACTTGTAATGAAATTATTTTTGGGGAGGACTTTAATTCATAAGTTAACATTTGTCATTTAGGTAATATTTTAAGGAAGGAAATGTTCTTATGCAACATGACTGAAATGCTCTGGGGAACTCTGAATTTGTTTTTTCATTAAATAGAACTGAAATTATGTGAACTAGAACATGTGACAGAAAAGAGGAAAACAAAGTATAGAACACCAAGGAATGAGAAAATAGACTGCAAAAGGAACAGTGATTTCTTCAAGGTCACCCAGTGAGTCAGGAACAAAAGGGAGGGTTAGGCCTATGTCCAGACACAAAGCACATTCATCTACATTAATGCTTGTGTGCTAAATCTGCCATTTTTCAATACACAATATAGTTACGTTTCTCATATATGGGGGAAGATATTAATATTTAATATTCTCTCAGGGTCTAGCACATGTTACTGCATATGTATTTATTGAATAAAATAATAAATAAATAAACCCCCATTAACTGGAAGTTAATGACGCATGATTTCATACACATAACCTTATGAGATCCTCACTATCACCTCTGAGGTAGATATTATAATTCCTATCTTATATATCAATTTACGTCCAGAAGGAGTAAATGAATAGCTCAACAACACACTGCCATGAGAACTGGGACAGTTTCATCATACTTAGCAAACGTCTCTAAAGATCCTACCCTTAAGGAAGCTCAAAGAGGGTTTGCATTAAGTACAACAAAGTTGAAGATAATTTTAAAAATCCCTTTGAAGAACTCAAAATCAGATACAAAATTGATATTTAGGAGAATGAGAGCAATTTGATTAATTTGTTATACATGGCTGATTTTACTAGCTAATCAGTTGGGCTACCAATTGAGCATGTCGATACAAAATCCTTAGATTCTTATTCATAAATTATTTGTACATGAGGGCATCTGGAAGTTAGTCATGAAAACCCTAGTAGAAGGCTTTGAATAAATATAGGTCTATCACAAGAAAGCAGTCCTACTTAACACGGTCAAGTCTCTCTGCTCCATGTCTACTTCAAAGCGCTGCTCATCTGCTTTAGATGATGCCAATGGGTATAGCAAAGAGATTCACTATATTAAAGACATAGAATCCCTTAATATATATATGGATCCCTGCCTCAAGGGTATTTGAGCTTCTGTGACAACCTGTCATCTACCCAAAGCTACACATTGCTGAGGAGTAAGTAACAAAACTTTGTTCTCAAGCTGAGAGGCAGAAAAGGAGGGAGGGAAGGAGGAAACACAAGCAGCAGAAAGATCAGAGTTAAGTAAGATCTCAAACTCTACAGCCAGGATACCTAGATTCATTCTTGGCTCTGCCTCTTACTGTGCAATTTTAAGAAAGTTACTTAATTTCTTTATGACTCAGTTTCCTCATCTGTAAAATGGAGAAATTAATAGTACCTATCTCATAGGGTTGTTACGAGGATTAAATAAGTTAATATTTGATAAGTGCTTAAAGCAGCGTCAGGCATACAATAATCCTAATATAAACGTTTGAAAAACAAAGAAGGGTAGGAAGAGTGAGAGAGAGAATAGGGAATACTGTGTGTCTTTATAATATTTGCTTTGCTTCCTTCCAACAGAGTCGTTTACTTTCCACAGCTGGGGCCACTTGATTCCTACCGGTAAGCTTAACCCCATTTCCAGTCTGACCCCAAATGACTCTTGTTCAGAAAGATTTAAGAAGCCCTAGTTCAGTAGTTCAGGTGATTCAGCATTAAAGTCAAGCTCGCTGTTATTCCTGTCCTGACCCTGCGTCCCAGTTTTAATCACTTGTCCCTGTAACCAAGTCCCAACTTGCACTCCAGTTCTGGCATTCTGCTCCCCTGTGGCCGAGTCCCGGCTTGCAGAACCTGCTCAGGGCCTCCAGTTCCTCTGAGGCAGGTATCTCCCAAAGGGCAGCCTTTAGACCAAACACACTTTGGCACAGAGTGTTTGAACTTTTGAGAATTAGTTGCCTGTAAAATTGTATAAAAATTCAAATTTCTGATTTCTCTTGAGAAACTGAATGATCAGGCAACTCTTGATCCCATTTCCCTTTGGTCCCCACCCACTGGAGCCAAGTGGCAGCTGCTCTCACTTTGGAAGATCACATGCTCTCTATTCCCCTCTCTCCCCATGCCTCCTGCTCCATCTATTTCTGTGACTTGCTTGGTCCTTATAGGCATTTGAGGTTGGGGTCTAAGACTGAGAATAGCCAGTACTTACCAAGCACTTTGTACTCATTTAATCAAAGACCAGGGATCTGTTTGTTCTTGTGCATTATGCCTGCAGCCCTTCTCTTTGCTTCAAACCTTCTGTCTGCATGCATCTGTGTCCCATCTTCCTAAATCACTCTCCTCTATCCATCAGCTAGGGCGACTCACAAAGCTTTATGACTTTATGGACCTCCATAAAGTCAACCACTCATACCACTGTGGCCCAGCACCACTTTCCAATCACCCCTGCCCAGCCAGACTGTCGTCAAGAATTTTGGCCATCATAGTGGTTATATTTCAGATACAGAATTTGGGGCTTTACTGATCTGCCTGTGCTTTTTATCTCATGCCCCATGCTTCTATAAAACCATACATCTTATTACATATAGATAGAATTCACCCTCCCAAAATTTTGTTCCAGTTCTTGTTAGAAGCCTAGCAAAATCCATCAAATATTTGATGATCACTTATTATGTTCTAGACTCTATCATATAAATTGATTTGAGTATTCCTTTATTAAGAAACCCAGAAAAGTTTGTTCAATCTCTTTTCAGGGAACCACTTAAGAAACTAACATTATTTGATCACAGCTGGCTGCGGTTTACTTTTCTCATGATAGGCCCTTGTGCTTTACAAAACAATGAATCAAAGAGGAAAATGTCAGCATGCCTAAGCTGTGAGTTAGCAAATATCAAAAGAAAACTCACAGAACTCATGCTACACATCATTTCATGCGATTATCTGGATTGGGTAAAACGGAATATGTACAAAATTTTAAATTCAGCTGATTGAGTTCTATCGGTTTTTAAAGATAGTCTTAATAAAAATGTTACTTACATAAGGAATCGTGTCCAAAGTATCTGTGTTGACAATTATAGGAGCAGGGCTGGCCTAAAAAAGAGAAATAGAAAAAAGTTTTAAATAACAAGTTGTCTGTTCTGAGATAGGATCTGTTAACTTATTTAACCAAGAGCTCAACAGTATTTCTTGAGAACCGGTATAGGCACTACGTCAGGTGTTGCGGGGGGGATAAATGAAGTGGCTCAGAGTCCCCTTCACCCTCCTCCCTTCAAATATATGTTTGCTACATTGACCACATAATGAAATGAAGTAAGCAACAGATCTCAAAGGTGAGGAAGCGAGGATTTGTGCAGTGTAAGAGGCAAGGACTTCTAATAACTTTGGCGAGGAGTTAAAAATTTCTTTATGAAACGGCTGTGCCAAAGAATTTTGATTTCTCTCTCATGGAAGCAAAATTAAACCTAAAACAATGCAACTCTTTTCTTTAAACTGGCTTTTGAGAGTATGTTGTATACAAAACAAAATAGAAGGGTTCACTTATTGACATCTTACATATATTTAACTTATTTTTCATGCTGTGTTATACCTTTTCTTTGTCATTTATGCACCTTTGATGATATACTTTAGATATCCTCAGAAAATTAAAAATTAGTCAAAGGTGACAGAAAATCATATTATATATGCTAAAGTTTCTTTAAAAAAATTGTCCAAAATACAGCCATTCCTTTTAAAATTGAATAGGAATCTGTGTAAAACTGATACAGGAGTGTTACAAGCCAAGTCATTAGCAAATAAGAGATTGCAATCTATTTGCATCAACCAATCTGACTTCATGAATATTAAGTAGATCTATCTTTATTTTCTGTTTCTAGAATATTCACAGCAACTTTTCCTTCATGCCCGGAAGGATCTTTAATCTCCTTCCCAAACTGCAGATTTCATTTAGATAGAGGAAGTAGTCTCATCATGATTAATCGAGAGCTGTCCTATACGACACGGTAGTTTGCGCAAGTACCCAACTTTGGGACATTTCATTAGCTATGCCCTCTGGAGTTAACAGAGTTAACAGCTTTTTAATGTCAATCTGTGCCTATGGAATCCTAATCTAATGGCAAAACCAATGGCAATCCAGCAGATTTTACAGAACAAAATTCCAGGTTTTAACTAAAATCACTGGTCAGTGAAAACACGACCCTGTTCTACATATCTGCATAGTGGGTCAACTAAATAGTCATGGTTTATTTGTTAACTCCTCATATCAAGTACCTTGTGGATAAATAGGGGCTCTGGAGAAAGACAGTTTCCACTGGACCTCACCAAAAAACAGTGTTTGTTAAGAGGCCTGTAGTATAGGGAGAAGAACATGAGGTTTGGAGCCAGAAGACCTGGGCTCAAGTTTGGTTTACCAACTTCCTGATTATATGATTTGGGGGCTCAGCAACTTCTTGGTAATTTGATCTGGGGGCAAGCCCACTAACTCTCTTTGCCTCATTTTCCTTCTCTGTAGAATGGAAATAGAAATAATCACCTTCTAAAAAGGCTGTCTGAAGAATAAATGAGGTGATATATTTGAATGTGCTTTGTAAACATAAATTTCAGAATCAATGTTAAATGCTATCATTAGTTAATGCCCCTAAAGATGGACTATCACAAGGATAAAGTACCATTGGATGGTTTGTGAATTGTTTATGCCCCAGAGATCTCAATGCTATGTTAGTGGCCCAGTTGCACTAAAAAGAACTGATTAGATCATGAAAATTACCATTTATTAAACACATATTACTTGTCCATATATAAGAATATATATATATATATATATATATCTCCTAATTTAATCTCCACAAAACCATACTGATGAGGCATTACTGTCACTATCCCTATGTTATAGATGAGAAAACTGAGGCTCAGAGAAAATGACAGCTGAGATTTCACACCAGCCTTTCTGATCCACGTTTTCCACACTGAGTTGTTCTATGATTCCATTATCTAGGAGTCTCCATCACAAGAGTCCTGCAGTGATTTGAGATCTCTAGCAAGAGCAGCAAGTAAGACCCAGGCAAAGCAAAGACCACCCTGAAGGTAAGAGATGCGGCAGGATCTTGCATATTAGATGTTGAAAGCAAACTGGTAATTCCTTAATTTTTTTTGTTGTTGTTGTTTGTTTTTTAGTTTTGATGATGTTTCTTCTGCGCTTTCTAATTGGTTCCCAGGACTCCCAAAAGATCTGTGTCTTGTCTCCTTGACTAGACTTCAAACTTTCTGAGTATCATATGCAATACTTGTATTTCCCCTTATTATCTACTACACTTTGATCAATAAGTATGCATTGATTTGATTTGGGACTTTCAACTCATCTTACTCTTGTTTTCCTTCTATAAATTGCATTAATGTAGTCTGGAAATAAATATTATGCATAGGCTCAGTTCCTATACAATGATATTTATACTTTTGTATGTTTCTATTGCTATTTTCCATTTCATGTATGTAAATTTGGTCTTTCCAATGAGACTCTCTCATTGACAAGGATTGTATACTTTCCTAGATTTTTTCACAGCATCTGGGTACACAGAAGGAGCTCAGGAAATACGTAGGATTACTGACTAAATGTAGCTGTAAAGTATAGTACAAAGGAAAGTAATATCTCACTGAAAGCTTTGGAGAGCATTTCTGAGATAACCTCAAAATATCTTATGTTACCAACAAAACTGTGACGACTTTTCCAATATCTACTATCACCTTCTTTCTTTAACCAGGCACCAACACTTAATTATCCAGTTTTTTGAAATAATAATTAATTATTTCATAAATGCAGGAAGTAAAAGCATTTATGCATTTATGCATTGAAATACAATCTATGTAATGTGGAAAGTTCATTGCTCCTTCTTGGTGTTAAAAAGATCCAGAAGCACAGTTAATTCCTACATCTACAAAAGTCACTAAAAATGCATGAACAAACGTGTGTGGATTGTGTGAACAAACATACATCACATACATCTGACACTGGCAACTCCCTGATGTGAGTGCCAAGGAGATGCCAGGGTGGGCTATTCTGAATAACACAATATCCCACGACATCAGACTTTCTGAAGATTCCCCATTGCTCTGCTCCAGGACCCCCACAGCCCTCCCCAGACCATTTTCCCAGAAGCTTCCTGGAATCTTTTAGGTACTCAATGGCACATAACAGCAGAGAATGAAAGCCCCGAGTTGTAGTAGCACAGAGTGCAGTAGAGTTCTAGGTATGGCCCATGAATGTGCTTTTCTCTCCAGCTGTTAATGTCAGATTTTCTCTTGGCTCAGCCTGACTCCTGTTTCTTTTCTCTCTTTTGAGATCATGTGAGTCCATGCCTAGTTTGATCAAGTTTGGTTTCTGAGTCTGAAAACCAGTTCCCCAGTTACTTTGATAATTCCCTCTAAGCTTCATCTCCACACTTCACACTGCCTCGCCATACACACCTTCTCTCTCCATATTGGATATTCTCTTTAACTGAACCCCTAAATCAAATGGATGACTTAGCAGATTCCAGCATCCCCCTTCAATATGCTTATTTCCATTAACTGGAAAGAGATTTCAGTATCAAATACAAACCCCCCCGCCAAAAAAAAACTCTCCTTTAAACCAGAAGCTTAAAGGCTTGTCTTCATGTAAATATAAAGGCTTAAGAAAATTCATCTCTCTTGCACGACCCAGCTATAAGATGTAAATGGTTTGCCTCTTATATTACGTTCTCTTCCATGTGGGAAAAAAACTAGTTTATAGCAAGAGGGAAGAATAAAGATAATCATAGAGAAGCCAGATGCCAGCAGAGAAAATACTGATACAATTTAAATTATTAGATCAAGTTATTCATAAATTCCTGCCACCTTCCTGTCCTTGGGTTCCATGGGATACCCAAATATTACATCAATAACTTTGCTTATGATAGTAAAAGAGAAACTAAACTTCTCTTGCTTGCCACTAAGAGAATGTAACTAATAAAGAATCTTATATAGTGAATGCAAATTTTCAAAGAAGTTCATTAATTCCAACTGATGTGATATTTGTTAAGTGCCAGATCTGTGAAATACCTCTGACATAAATGGGCGGGTGGTCACCAAGCCAGAGGAAGACTCTTCAAGCAAGGTATTGGCAGGGGTGGTAGAGCAGCCAGTCAGTCAAAGAACATACTCTGCGAGGCTTAGGTCCGACAAGTACAGGCTAACCAGTGGGAGGGTCAAAAGACCGAATCCAGGCCTATACCTAAACTTTTAAGAAGCGAAGTAGAGAAGAAGAGAAACCCACACAGCCAAGGGACCCAGATACAGCACGAACTGAATAGTAACGTTGATGCGGCTAGGAATTGTGCAGGGATTTCAACTGACCTGGAACATGCAAGTAGAAGGCAGGTAGTTGACAGTAGGCCAAATTAACAGGAGGTAAATATGGCAAGAATAACTTGTGAGCTGTCTGGGGGCCTAGAATCTTTGGCTTATCTTCTTAAAGGACAAGGCTCCTGAATATGCAAGAAGTAACACAGGCTCTATCTACAGTGTGGCATGACAACTTAAAACAGAATGGAACTCACTGACAGTTTTAAAATGAGTCCATTTGTGTGTGCATATGATTTCACTGAGAGAGGTGGAGATCCCAGAACCTCAAGATAAATATTAGCTGGTTTAGATTGGATGCTACAAGATACCATATTAACAGTCTTTTAGCTTCACGATTCCCACAGAGGGCTGTCATCAGGGTGAGCCCCAATCAGACCACGTCCCGATCCTAACCAGGGGAGTAGAACATGGGGGTTACTACCCACATACCCAATCAGGTCTGAAATGAGATATCTCCCATTAAGTACTGATTTGGTATGCTGAAGACTGAACTCAGGACAACGTTATTTTTGTTAGGTTTTCTCCCTAATCCTCCATCATGTTGGCCCATTCTGGAAATTAAAAACTGTGATGTGGTTGGGGGGACTTCTGCCTCAATTTACTGCCTGTAGTTCTCTTCTGGACTGAAACCCTTTCTTCCTTCTCCTTCTTTCCCACAATCTGTTGGGTGGAGCCACACACCCCTAGTTGTCCGCAGGTAAGGTCCTACTCTTACTTGAAGGAGATACCAGGATTTACCTACTTGAAGGATCTGTAGTTGCCTGGTTGATCATCATCACTGGCTGAGCATCATGGCCACCTGGAATCTCACGGTACCATGACCCACCATACCCAGAGCTCCTGATATGTTAACCCTGGGATGGATAATAATAAAGGCAAATACTTATACGGCACTTATTTGTATCAATTAACTTATTTAATCCTCACATAACCCAATGAGACACTGTTATTCTCAATTTACAGGTGAGAAAATAGAGGTTAGGTAACTTTCCCAAAGTCAGACATCTGATAAATAGATTGTCTTCAGACCCAAACAATCTGACAGTCTGGCTCAGAGTCCATGCTCTTTTTTTTTTTTAAGCTATATACTTTTATGTTATTTTTTTTTTTTTACCATATTTTAAATTGAAGTATAGTTCATTTACAATGTTGTGTTAGTTTTAGATATACAGCAAAGTGATTTAGTTACACATACATATATGTATTCATTTTTATGTATTTTTTTCAGATTCTTTTCCATTATAGGTTATTACAAGATAATGAATATAGTTCCCTGTGCTATACAAGTAGGTCCTTGTTGTTTATCTATTTTATATATAGTAGTGTGTATCTGTTAATCCAAACTCCTAATTTATCCTCCTCTCAACCCCGAGTCCATGCTCTTGACAATCACGCCCTACTGCCTTTCAGAATGGAATCACACTCTACCAGAACTCTTTAGATTCTAATTTTGACTGTTCACCAACAACTCAGAGGCCAGCTGAAAGCCAAATTAGACAGCCACCTTGATCCAGGATGGTTCCAAAACCCGCCCCTCCTCCCTCTGGCCCTAGTGCATTGTATGAACAAGCCTGAAGTTGCCATGACTTAGGAGAAGGCGAAGCACAGGCACCCGCAGGCTGACTCAATCAGGATTTCTTTGAGTAAGCTCCAAAGAAACTCTTTGGTAAATTACTGATTAAAGACATACTGATGGTTATATGAGAGACGAGGAAACAAAACAGGAAGAACAAATCTACTCGAGAATCATAAAACTTGAAGCTGAGGCCTTAAGAATCATTTAATTCTACCTTTCATTTTACAAGTATGAAATGGAGACAGAGAAAGGAAGAGGCATGCCCCAGAGCTCACAATTATTTAGTATCAAAACAGAAGACAGGATAATAGCAACAAGAATAACAATAATAAAATATTAAGCATTTACTGAATGAATATTATGTTCCAGGGTTGTGATAAATGCTTCAGATACGTCAATGCATTTACCCCCCAAGATGTTCTAAGGAAAACATTATCACTCTCATTTAAAAAAAGAAGAAAGAAAGAAGGGGAGGCTCAAAGTGGCTAAATCACTTGCCTAAGGTCACAAATCTAAGAGGTAACACAACCAGGTGTCAAACCCAGGCCTTTCCAGCCCCAGAACCCATGCTGGTAACCACCAACATCTCCTGATTCCCTCTCCTGAGTTTTTCCAGTTAAGGCCGAAAAATGCAGTTATTTTCTGCCCCGCAAGTTGCTGGTTTCTCTTTGCCAGTCTGAAGAGAAATTTCTCACCGTACTGACTCAGATTCAATTTGCAATTCTCAGAGGGTTTCTAGGTCCCTTAATCTCTTTCAAAACCCCGCTTAAAAAATGGGACAATGTTATTTTCCAGTTAACCTATTTCCCAAGAAGTTAGCTAGGGAAATAATGCATGTGAAGTGAGAAAGAGAGGTGTGTTCTATAGATGTAAGGTTATATTATTTATTACCGTGGTTATTTCTTGCTTTCCTGGATTTCCTCTCTCTTTTCATATTCCCTCTCAGCAAGACCGGCCAGGCGGGTGCAGTTTGATCTGAGTCATCACCAATAGCAGCGCCAAGTGGTTCTGGCCTGTCACCAGGTTTGCCCTTACCCTGCAGCGACACAGGTGAGGACACTGAGGCAATACCAGGTGAGTGGGCAAGTGAACAACGTGAGCGCCCAAGGCTTGGCTAGCCAAGGCATGACCGCAGGTCAATGGTCATGGCAGGATATCTCAAGGGAGCAGCTTTGGAGGAAGCTAATACCCTGGTTCCTCTCCCTAGCACTTAATAAAAAGCAGGGATCATTACCTGCCTAGCTTACCACCAGACTGGCTCAGAAAATGGGAAGAAAGAATGTCAGATTTATGTTTGGCTTGAACTCGATTCACCTCTGCTTGCCTGAACTCTCTTAATAATAATAAAAAATAATATCCTCGCTCTACAGAAAACTGAGGCACAGAGATGTTAAGCAATTTGTTCCAGGTCAACCAGCTGGTAACGGCAAGGTCAAGAGTCAAACCTATCAGCCTAGTTCCAAAGTGGGTAACGCTTAAATACAAAATATTTGCTTCTGTTCCCTATTAAAATTTGATACGTATCCAGAAGTCTGTTTTAGTCAACACAAGTTCTTTCACTGATCTTTGAAAAGACACCATTAGCATTTCTTCCCTTTGGATTAAAGTGATAACATGTCTGTTTGATCCTCCCTTAAAATACAAGGTACCGTAATATTTTGCAAAATATGCATGATAATCCTAAGGGCCGCAGTTAGGCTGAGTTGGGCACCTCTTTATCCCTAGTACAGAAAAGATGGGGCAGCCTGGAGAATGAGGCACAGAAAGTAAAGACCCAGAACTAAACAGAGTTTTTCTTACTATATTTCTCTAGAATCAATCCCACTTGGAGAAACAGATATAAATTGCTTGAGCTGTTATGAAGACTCTTCAGACCTCCATCCTACACCCTCTCCACATACCTCTTTGCAGTTAGTGTAAAAGGCTAAAATAAAAGACTCACCAAAACTAGGTCTGTAGATCATCACTCAAACTCAAATAGATAATTATATTAGATTGGCCACCTATATCATGCTTCATAATTTATGAAGTGTGTCCACACACATTAGATCATTTCATTCCCACAGGCAGAGGAAAAGGAACTAACATTCATTGACCAATACCCGCTGTGTGTCAGGAAATATGCTAAGCTCTTCACCTCTGCTTTCTTATCTGCTCTTCACAGAACCCCAGAGGGACTGGTGGAACTTTCCCTTGTCTATAGGTAAGTAAACAGAACCCCAGAGTGATCCAGTGTATTTCCCAATGTCAGACATCTAGAGAAAAGCAAAGCTGAGATCCAAACCTAGGTCTTCTGACTGTGAGCCCCTTGCTTTTTCCCATTATTAGTCCATGATGCCACAAATCCCACTGATTCACACTGAGCATTTATAGATCTAACTGCTTCATTTGTGCAAATGCTCTCTGAAGTTTGCACGAAGAATGGAGTCATTAGCTCAAATCTCAGATGTGGTTTAGTCAATGTGCCCCATGCCACAACAACCATACCTACTTAATTCACTGTTTCACTCCACGTGGTGCTATTCCTGGAAAGAGCCATGTGGATACCATCTGCTCCATTTTGCAAAGCCACTGAAGAGCTATAATCTTAGCAGTCCCGTTGTATTTTCCAGATTTAGGGCACCAGAATTCTGAGCAAGCTGTCAAATCTTGCTCAAAGCCGGTTCATCAGGCTGAGGTGGGGCCTGTTTCTTCTGTGGTACCTGGATCAGGGCCTTGCACACAGTGGGTGATCAATCAGTGATTGCTGTTTAGTTTCCTTCTCTCATCTCCTTTACTTCCGTCAGGCCAGGACTCTCACTACCCAAGCATACGCCTTGCTTATGCCTACTATAAGGTCACTGTTTACATTTCTTCCTTCTCGCACATCCTGAACCAATCATGGTCCCCTCTCTTATCTTCCTAACCAAGCTCCCTCCATCCAGCAAGGACAATCTAAAGCCCCAGACTCTCCATGAAAGCTTCCTCAATCCTCACTGCAGGCCTCAATCTGTCCATCCTGCCCCTCTCAAATTTTAAAACATGCATTATTTGTACTAATTCAGTTCACATTAAATTATAAATATAAAGGAAAAGAAATTACATGAAAGCACCAAGTTCTGCCATTCTTAATGAACGTTTCTTTCTGTTCTTACACGTATGTTGATGGCTAAGTGGTTCATGTGTGACATTTGCATCTCCTTGATGAAACCGTAGTCATTGTGAGGGCAGGGCCCTCATCCTACTTCATTTCTTCACCAGCCACTTCCACCAACACTCCTAACCGTGCTTGGCACACAGTATACTCCAAAGATGTTTGTTAATGGGTTTTTAAACCTTTGGAACTAGAACCACAGCAACAAGAGAGAAGATTCATGAGAAACCTGTGAGGCAACAGATTAGACGAAATGGGTAGAAAGGGGTAATTGCACGCTGCCCTCTGGTGACAAGCTGTTGTATCACACTGCCTGGTGCTATTGATAGCATCTGGAGCTACCATGCACTACAGACCATGCTACTCGGAACCATGGCATGTAAGTTAGGGAAAGTTATAAACAGAAAGATTCTTCAGTGTCTACCATATGCTGTTCCTTTACACGCATTCTTTTCTACTTCTCATTACAAGCCTATGAGTTGCATGCTCTAATTATGCTCATTATACAGATAAGGAGAGTGAGGCATGAACCTGTAACAAAACTTGCCCAAGGTCACTAGACTAAAAGTTAGAGGAGCCAAGGCTCACTCTTTTTGACTCCAAATCCATATTTCTGTGGTATCACCACCCTGTGTGGAGCGAGGAGATGTTCCTTGCTCTAATTTACTACCCCGCTGTACATTTCAGAAGTTGGAGAGGTGAGAGGAAGCCTGGGATCTGGTGAAAAAGCTAAGGACTCAAAGATTGTCAAAAAAGTAAAACGACATCCTCAGAATTTCTTAAACTTCTCAGATGAGCGTGAAGATATATCCCAAAAGATCCACCCCAAACTGGACATTTATTTGACACATCACGTTCAGTAACTCACAGTGAAAAGGCAATTCACTGAGCCTCCCAATTTATTTTTATATTTGAGAAATAAAGAGTGAGACGGATGACCTCTAAGAGTCTATGTCTCATCAAGGATCTGATTTCACTCATCATAAATTTGGACCTGCTGGGAAATACTGGAAAGAAGGCAGGGATGCTATACAAGTCTTCTTTCTGGACGGTGATGATCTCTGCTTTTATCATGCAGATACAGAAAGTCAGAAGACATGACATTAAGACAGGCATGCAGAAAAAAAGACAAAAGTCGAGTTGGGAAAAGATCAATAATATAAAGTGGCTTCTAATGAACTGGATAAAGGATGAGGTTCTGCTTTCCTAGACAAGGCACCTCAAAAATCCACTTATGATCATTTTTATAATCTGTATTTTGTATGATCATGTTTAGAGCCTGTATTCTGGTTTTCTTGTGAATAAGTTACTTTTCTGGCCATAAGACCATGCAATTAGTGGCAAAATATTCTCTTCCATATTAAAGAGACAAAAAGATTTGAAGTGAAACAGAGAATTATCACCAAGCTCTTTCTTCCATTCTTGCCTTTCTCCATGTTCGATAAGCCTTAACTCCAGGAAAAGTTTCTTAACATCTAAGGTCTGCTTGATTTTTTTCCCCTACCAATCATAATTCGATACTAGATAATATGCTCAAAGTTTAAAACGTAACAGCCATGGAGAAAGTCTTAAAATATTTCATATCCAGAATGTTTTTCTGGGGTGTGTATGAGAGGAAATGTAAGGGAGAGAGATGAAAAGGAGGTGTGAGTTTGGTTTACTATTTCATCATTAGTAAGAGATAATGTTCTTATGTTCATGTTAGGCCTGGAAGGTGTTTCAATACCTGCTTTTAAACGATGGCACTTGGGCTGGGTTGTGGAAAAAACAGAGTAGACAACATTTTAGATCAATTTCCCTTATTTTAAATGCTGAAAACATCTATACGTCTATTAATCTCCCTTCTATCCACTTTTTCTTCAAAATTAATGTCTTATTTGAAATCATTTTCAATGAGGAAAAACATGGGGGAGAGAATAGATAAAAAGGAGAAGTGAATGTGGACCAGAAGAATAGAGGTTGGCTAAATACTGCCAGCATTTGCTGGTGCCAAAGGATATATTTTGCAGATGTGTTTGTATACTGTCATTGACTAGGCAATGAACTCTTTGTTTCACAGCCAAGAGCCTACAAATCTCTAGGTCCAAAAATGCCACCCAGTTCCTAGCCCTGCAGCTGCCTTAGCTCCCCAGAGTGGCAATATCTATGTTACTTTGGGTTTCTCAGTTTTCCAGTGGCTTTCTTACCTTTTGTTATTCTGCAAGCAAGGGTTCTGTTCGCCAGTTTACCTCCTCCTGGGCCTAGGATAATGCTACAATTGTGCCTATCAGAGGAAAGATGAAGGGATAGTATCTGTTGCTGTGGGCTAGAGGAAAGAGGGTAGCAGTGAGAGAGAAGAATGAAATGAAGAGAAGGAAGGCAGAGAGGAGGTTGTTCTCTGGTACATGGGGACTCTGTCACAAGTTGGAGAGTGAAATGATGGCTCCCAGGCTGACTCCCCTCTGTTCTCTCAGACCACTTTGTCCACTGGAATTATAAACTCAGATACTTCGGAACCTTCATTCGTTTTATAAAGGATTTCCCCAACCAAGTGGAAAGGAGATGATGACTTCCTTATGAATATAATGTTTCTAACCTTACATCTCATGACCCCCCTCCTTGCCCATTTTAACTTGACAAACATCATTTGCATGTTATGCTTTTATGTTATAGGAAGAGCACCTCCCAGCCCTATACTTAGAGTCAGAAGATAAGCCATCTAGGGACGGCTGAACCATTGCAGACCTTGATCAGGTCACTTAACTCCCTAAATTATTTCTAAGGCTACATTCAACTACTAATAAGAATTGGATGATTCCTGATTTTAATACTAACCTAATTTTTAATATCATAAAAGCAGTAATAAAAAGAGTTTAGGATTTGGGTCATCTAAGATTTAAGACATTTCTTCTTACTTTTATGATGGTCTTAGTCAAATAATTTAGCCTTTCTGAAATTTCTGTTCATGTTCAAGTGGAGGTTATAAATTATTATTTGGTCAACCTAATGTGCTTCTTCAAGAAGCAGATGGGATAATATATAAAAACCGTATGCAAAACAAACAAACAAAACACTCTGTACAATTTGTAAAAGGATACATTTGGGCTAATTATTAAAAATCAGCAACATTAATAATGGCAATCCTTACTGGTCACTTTCTTTGCTTAGCTGTTTTGCTAAGGGTTTAACTCACATTATGTCATTTAAACCACAAACAAACCTAAAAGTATCTGTATAATATCTAATTTTACAGAGGATGAAAGTGAGGTACAGAGAAGTTAAGCATTTACCCAAGATAGCAAGCGGTAGAGCCAGGATTCAGACCTAGATTTTTTTAAGCTAAAACTCTGAATCTGAGCAAAAGTGCAGTAGATTGAGACTCTAGCCCTACTAGACCACTACTAGGGTTACTACTTAACCACCTCTGACCCCAGCCACTTCAATTTTTTGAACTTCAATTTTCTTATGAACAATATGGGATATTAAAACCTGTCTAGCTTACCTTACAAAGTTGTAATGAGAGAGAATCTAGTTTACGCTGCTTTGAAAATTGCAATAAGGTAAAAAAAGATAAAGAAAATATAAGGTAGTAGTAATAGTGCAGTGGGAGGTCTCAGCAGCAGCAAAAGTAAAAACATTAGTACAGTATATTTTCTGGTGTCTACACAAGATAAACATTAGAAACTCCATTGTTCTTAGGCATGTTCCTGCTAAATAACAATATCTAAACGAAGCTTAAAAGAGTTCTACTTTTCTAGTATTAGCTTATTAAAGGTTTTGAGGGTTTGATATGTGTGTGTTTTAATTTTGTTTTGTTACTTGTAGGAGGACTACTATTATTAACTCCGAGCAACTGTCTATTTTTCCGTCCTGTAACAAATATGTTTGGGGCCCTATTTTTGTAATTTCTGGAGTAGGTGAGGAAAGTGGGAGAAGCAGGGGATGGGCTTACTCTGTTGTACCATAACATATATCTGCACTAATACCCCATTTTGATGAGTCAACACAAACATTTTACAATGAGCGATACTGATGCAAAGATGAAGCCATCCTGCACTGGGCGTTAATTTTTCACGGACTCCAGATACCTATGCACAGAAATCACAAGACCAGCAGTCAAAGAAATGCAAACTGCACAAGAGAGGAAGATAAGAAGATGGCAAGTTTTGTCTTTTGTTCAAAAACAAAAGTGACAATTTCATTCCATTTTACCACAAATCTGCAAATGTTCATTCAGATCCAGGCTGCTGCAATTATCCAGGTCACTTCAGATACGGTTCTTTCCTTCCCCTTTAGGTTGAACATCTCTATAGATTATGTGTCACCTTTATTCCTTTACTAATAGAAATTCCATTAATAGCCTTGTTCATATTCTTTGGAAGGAAATAGACTAAAAACTGGGGTATTACTAGACAGAAGTGCAAAGTAAGGCTAAGAGGAATGAAATAGAAAAAGGCATCTGGCATGATTGAGGAGGATGAGTCAAGTAATATTTAGAATCCAGAAAGGACAAAACACACTTGGAACACCATGAACTAGGACTGAAACTCATCATTGAACAAATCCTATTTAGAGCTGACCTGAGCTTACGATGGTTCAAATTTGACATTCAGGGGCTGGGGGCAGGGTCTGTGGAAGGGATGGTTGAGCTGAGGAGACAGGTTTCGAGGATGTATTTGAGACAAGAAGAATTATTTCCTCATTATCATCTCACCGCTGCCTAAGTTCTTACATTTTAAGTATTAATCAGCCCATACAGATTTGTTTAGGAAACATCATATTTAAGGCACTGTACTTGGGGCTGCAGAATCTAGGAAGAGGAAACACATGGTTTTGCTCTGCAAAGAGTTTACAGTGTCCTGTGGAAACGAGAGAAATCCCCCAAATGCTTCTAATACAAAGCAGAGAAACATCACAAGAGAAACAGGGCAAAGTACCACGGTGGGTGTGAAGGAGAAAGGCAGGTGGGATTAGGGTCAGAAGGCCTGGTTTCTCTCCTGGTCTTAGCATCTATATGATTTTAAACAAGGTACTGATCCTCTAAAATGGAGACAATAATATTGGGGCCATTTCATATTGGTACTGCGATGATTAAAGGAGAAAGTATAGACTAAAGCCATGTGGAAGTAGGTTTCCTACTCTTATTAGTTTTCTTCAAGGAGTGTTAATCAGGGTTGAAATAATGAGGGAGAAGGCATATCATTTGGTTACATAGTATGAGGTAAGTCTCACGGAAGGGGATGTGAGTTAAGTCTTGAAGGATGGAACTTCACCTTGAAGCTTAATGTACTCTGTCGATTTGCTCACCTTTTCTCCAGCTGTTGTTCTGCCCTTTCGTGTAGGGATGGATCCTGTCCCTGGACCACTAGCCACTAACCAGTCCCTGCTGTAAAGAAGGTTCTCTGGTTGCAGGGAACAGAAAGCCACTTGCACTAGTTTAGGCAAAATGTGAACGTATCTGGTTAAAAGGGGAAGAAGCTCAGCAGTCAGGCACTTGATAGATAGGAACTAAGAACTGGGAGTTCTGAGGGACCCAGGAAGCCACAGTCCAGCCTCTCCCAACCTCTCTCCATTTCTGGCAGACTCATCTCTCTCATTATCCTTCTTTGGGACCACTTGGTTTCTTATTTTCTTTTCTCTTTCTACATTTGTTTCATTCTCTCATATTTGTGCACAAGCTTTTCCTGCTTCTCCATGTATATTTCCTCAGTTCCGGGCATAGACAGGTGTTAACCTGTGGGCGGAGATTTTCTTCTAAGTCTCCATAAGTATTCAGTTCTTCCTTTCTGATTGACCTACAGGGTCTTTACCTTAAATAAATGACCCAACTCTCATCCTTGCTGTTCCCGACATTCCTTCCGAATGCTCAAAGAGGAAGATCAGGACTTGAGGAAAGTTGATAAATATCCCTCACTCCATACTGTTCTTTCAGGCCTAAGTGCCTTCGCACATACTGTTGCAGCCTCCTTCATGTGATAAACCACTACTTTAAAACCATCCAAAGACTTCTCTCCTCTTTCCAGTCTTCCTTGGTCATCTTTCCTCTCCATTCCAAGCAGATGGATCACTCCCACCTGGCTGCATTTACTGTGGTTTGTATATCCCTTGATTACTGCTTTTAGCATGCTGTGCTGCAGGTGTTTTGGTTTCAGTGGTTTTCTCCTTATTCTAGTGAACCTGTTAAGAAGATGGGCTCTGGAGCCAGATAACTAGTTTCAAGGCCTGGCCTTTCCATTTATTAGCTATGGGATCATGAGGAAGTTACTTAACCTCTGTAAACTTTGTAAAATGGAAATGAGAGTGCCCACATCAGAGAGTTGTTGACAGAACTGAGTGAAATAATATGGGAAGGGTTTAGAACAGTACGTGACACACAATAGGTGCTCAATAAATACTATCACTTTTATATTAAAGTACCAAGTCCAGCATGTGTCAGACAGGATGTACTAACTGTTTGCTAAGGAAATTAACAAGTGTTTTAAGACTACAAAATATTTGGGAAAGAATAATTATTTGTTTTGTTTGTAGTGGCTTTGCAAAATATCTACAGTTGCTGTACTATTCTGATAACAGATATATATACGTGTATGTATACGTGCAATATTAAGTTACAATTGTGAGAAATGCTATGAAGAACTTTCACAGGATAGGATTCAAGTGTGCAGTACAGATGTATATGTAACTATTCATTTAATGTTTGTCTCATCCATTTGAATGTAAACGCCCTCAGGGTAGGGTTTGAACTTGTGCTATTTATTGCTATATGCCTAGGCATATTACACAGTTTCTGATACATAAAAAGTATCTGATAAATATTGGTTAAGTGAATGATCAGATGGAAAACGAACCACGATTACACCGTTAGTAAGTACCTTTACTATTCCTTTCTACTTGGAATGCCCTCTTCCACCATCATGACTACATATCAAAATTCTATTTGATCTTCACAACTCAGCTGAGATAGCCTTCCACGAAGCCTGGCACCCCTTTTCTTAACTCCTATGGTAATTCATGGGTACTTAAGGGACTCAACACTTTTTATCTGGTGTTAGAGTGATTTGTGTGTCCATTTGAAAATTCCCGGTGGGCAGAATTCCATGTAAGTATCCTCAGGGATTCTCCTGATTTATTCATTTTAGTATTTGAACCAATGCTTGGCAAGCTGCATGAACCTCACATTAGACCAAATCCAAACATGATGACCACCAGCGTAGGGAAAATCAACTTTGTTCATGGCAACAAAAGACAGTAAGGTACCATTTGGGCAAGGGGTAATGCATCTCTATTCCAAAGTGATGGTGTCACAAAGAAGTTGAAGTGTACCTTCAGGTCCTTATCCTGTGCCTAGGACCATGCCTAGAACATAGTAGGGGCTCAATAAAATCTGAGTGAAGTGAACGAACTAATAAGTGAATAGAAACACAGGCAAGTCTCTATGAAAATAACTACTAAATATGGGACAGTTTTTTACAAGCATATCCGCTCATTTGAGTGATAAAACAGCAAAGCCTTTGATTTGCTGATATACAAAGATACTGACTATCTAGAAGGATGCTCTTACAGCTCCATTGATGGAACTAATTTTTAGGACTTCATGAGAGAGCTTTTTCTTAGTCATTCATTCAATAAATATTTAGGTTACGTTGGCCGGCACTTATGCTAAAGATGTGGGAAATTCTGCATTGCTGTTTTATACTCAAGGCTCTTGGGTCAAGAAGATGAACCTGCCTGAGAATCCAGATTTGATCTCCACCTCATCATTACAGGGCATGATCTGTTATGTGAAATCAAATACTGAAACTTCGAGAGTCTATAATTTGTCTTCCTTCTTTCTACAGACTGTTTTGGGCAGTACATTATCCAGGTAACAGCTGCTTTAAGTTTCCCCTCTCCAGTGTATATTTTAGGCTGTATGTGGAGGTTCTCTGGGGAAGACTGTATTATAGCTTGAGATTTTATGTCAGGTTTATTATTAGTACACGGAACTGCACTGACTGGAAAACCACTTGTGATCTATGGCTTATTGCACACGTGAGAGATGGTCCAGACCATCTAGGTGGCTCTGTATTCTAATGATGTGTTAGTAATCCTCACTCACAGGAGATGCACAGACAGCTTGTGAAGTTTTCAGGTCAGTGTTTCTAAGATCAGCTACATCAGTGTATGTCTACACTTCCTACATACTATTCATTTCCAAGTACTTTATTTTAAAAGATAACCAGGTCTATTCTAAAGGAGGCAACTGACTGAGTCAATATAGTTTTTCATTTCCTTAACGTGCTTAAGGCATCATTGTAAAGATGTGTGTTTTAAGGATTTATTTGGATATCCTAAATAATGAAGGGCATCATTAGCCAAGAACGCCACATATTCATGTATGTGTATGTGTGTGTGTGTGTGTATGAAGTACATTATCACTGGGCTTAAAAAGTACATAAAATATGGAATAAATGAAGTCCTTTTCCTGAGCTCTAAATTATATATTCTAACAATGAAATAAACTGAGGCTCAATTTAAACAGAATTATTCTCAACTGATAGTAATATTTTAATAATGTCTATGTTTTCTAAAAGCAGTCCTTGTAAAATTATGATGACATAATGATACATTTAATGCAAGACCTGGAAGAAATTTGAGGAGAGTTGAGAGACTGGCAAGTTCCTGATACCTGCTGGAAAAAGATTTAGAGCAGTCAAAATGAAGTAAACCTGAATAAAACTTGAATACGTCTATGTGAATGCAACCACATATTCATGTATGTGTATGTGTGTGTGTGTGTGTGTGTATGAAGTACATATAACTGGGCTTAAAAAGTACATAAAATATGGAATAAATGAAGTCCTTTTCCTGAGCTCTAAATTATATATTCTAACAATGAAATAAACTGAGGCTCAATTTAAACAGAATTATTCTCAACTGATAGTAATATTTTAATAATGTCTATGTTTTCTAAAAGCAGTCCTTGTAAAATTATGATGACATAATGATACATTTAATGCAAGACCTGGAAGAAATTTGAGGAGAGTTGAGAGACTGGCAAGTTCCTGATACCTGCTGGAAAAAGATTTAGAGCAGTCAAAATGAAGTAAACCTGAATAAAACTTGAATACGTCTATGTGAATGCCTGCAGTATGGGGAAACAGACACGAGAATAGAAGAAGAGTAGCCCATGGACTATGGGAATTGAATCCAAGGCTACTTTTTCCCATAAAGGTCTATCTCCTGCACTAACACACTACCACTCCCACCATCACCCCATGGCAATGCTTTAGTCAAGGTTTATTGTTATCTCCAGATGTATCTGAATAGAAATAATTTTATGAGGTCAGTATAGACAAAGCTGGTGATGAAAACTGCCACGTAGTAACTAGAAATGCTGGAACTGGAGACTCTCATTAGTTGATTTCATTCATTCCTCACATGTTCACCAAGCACTCTTTGTTTTGCCAAACACTGTTAGACCCTAGGAATAGATGCTGCCTATATTCAAAGAGTTCGAGACAGGAAAATAAGAAAAGAAACAAATATCAGTTCCTTTCTCCAACCTACTTTCCTTTCCTCCTTAGCTCCAAGAAGTTACAATATAATTAGAGAGACAGAAAAGAAAACACTTACAATAAAATATGTTGGGTGATAAATCAGTGGTGCATGCAAGGAACCGAGATAGAAGAAAATAATTCTGCCTAGCCAGAGAAAGCTCTACGAAGGAGGAGACACATGAGCTTCACAAGGGGTATCATAATCTTCTTGTTAAAACAAAGGAGGAAGAGTTTAATAAAGATAGGAGAAGCAAACTATACACAGCAGATTGCAGTTCAGAGTAGAATAATTATAACTTAATCTGATTTAGAAAGCTTCCCACCATTAGTGTTTTAAATCCTTGCAAAAATTTATGTTTTATGTCTTCAACAATTAAGATCAACTTACAGAGATCCAATTAGAGAATAGTATTCAATGAGAAGAACTTTAAACATAGTACAGTCTTTGAAACAGGTGAGTCCCCAGTTACAGACAAAAATATGGCATCTGACTTGAGCCACTTGAAAATAACTTGAATTTCAAAGAAGATTGAATCCAACTATTTCTATGTCAGAAATAATGTTTTTCTTAAGGAATTCCAAATAATTTTTTGCAGGTCTTAATTTTTAAGAGTGTTCTCTTATTTCTAATAGATTATCTCCATCCTTCAAAACAGATCTATTTAAAGAAGCAAATATTTTTATATTCTTCTTCCAAGTCCCGTTTACCCCACCTCAGCCTATCAAATGTAGCCAGCCTGGTTCTTCTAGCTGGACAATTATAAGCACAAATATTATATCTGCAATGGAAAACACAATGGCACTGACTCAATTAATTGATTTTATATATCTATGCACTTTTTTTTTTTTTTTACAAATTTCTAAGCCATTTTTACAAATCTCTAAGTAGTAATGTTACTACTAAAGGAACAATCGCTTTTCAGAAGAGGTTTTATGGTAGATTTTACTTGGATAAGCAAAGAATCGAAACGTAAGAACTAACTTTTGGCTTCCTGATCTATGTATCAAACCCACTGCAAAAGATATTCAAGCCATTCTAAGTACTTTGGGGGAACCAACCAGGAAACATACACTGTAAGCTGTTTCAAATATTAATATGAAGAATATCAATCTTGTGCCCTTTCTTTAGTACATGTTACTATTAGAACCTACTATCTTCAGTGGGATAAGTTTGCTTGGACCGCTGTTTACTCTTTCTCACTGATCAATATTTGACCATATTAATAATTCAGATTTCACACAGAGCAAAAAGAGACATGTTTATCCCAAACAAGAACTACAGAGAAGATACCACATCTTTAAATACATAGAATACATGCCATTTATCTATAGCTATAAAGGAAAAAATAGGAGAAAAAGAAAAGAATCCCTAGGAAAATAAAAGGAAATTTTCCTTACCGGTATAAATGCATGTTGCATAGCTTGTTCACATTGTTTTAAGGAAGCAATAGTATCCCACAGAAGCTGATAATTTTCAGCCCGGGAAGCACTTTGCCGCTGCATGGCGAAAGCTAGTAACACTCAAACTGAGCTCAAAGAACCCAGTTGAAGGAGGAAAAAAAAACCCTGCAGATCTGTTACATAAACTTCTTAATTAGATCTGCTACACAAACTGCTATCTTAAGACTTAAAAAAAAAAATGTTAATCAGAACATTTCTTTTGGGGGATAACTGGGCATGACTTGAACAGAGACAGATGTTTTCATTGGGAAGGATTTTCGTTCCCACACTTGTGAAAAGCAATCCCATCAGTGTTCCCCTGTCTTTACATGGGTCTGGTGAAACTGCACATACCATAAGTGTGTGGGGGGAAAGAAGTAGGAGGGAGAGAGATGTAAAAAAATATTTCCACCAGAAGATCTGGGTGGCAGGCCATGGAGGTAGAATTTGAGCAGCTTGTGAAAAGTAGTAAAATTGAAGGGGTGGGTTACATATGCACATATATGTACATAGGCAGGTGTGTACACTTGTCGGCTCTGTGTGAAACACATGCGTTCTCACAGTGTCATTTAATATATCCAACTCGCCTCTCAGTTTAGTTATGATCTAGATGTGATATATTTTCCATCTAGAGAGTATTACTGCCTTTATTAACTACAGTTATTTATCTGGGATTATTTCTAAAGACTAGCCAGAAAGTTCGTGAGCATAAAATGCAGTCAAATATTTATATTAAAATTTAAGAGTAATTAGAAGGTCTTTCTCTTGTCTTATATATTAGGTAAGAGTCACATTTATTTCTTCTTCCAGGTAGAATTTACATAAATAATGCCAGGAGAATTGAACCTTCACATATTCTTGGGAACTGAGAGTGGGCTACACATAATTGGAACGTGTTAATCCCAGAGAAATTGCTTGCACACTTTAACAAAAAAGGTATACGCACTAAATAAAATCTGAACAACAGAATATAGCAACACATTCTGAGTGTTCCTTAACTTAAGCCTACAAGGTAAGGCTCTACTAACCTCCTCCCTCCCCCACAGACTCTGTGGGATCCTCGAGGCAGGTGGTAATGCACCTTGTAAGGTGCTTGAAGTTCCAAAGGAATCTATGCTCTCAGGGCTAGTTACACAGCCAACAATGGGGATATTTATTCAAGTATTTCTAGAGGTAAGGGGTAAACTGAGGGCAACACACAGCATAATGAATAAATTGTGCTTTTAATTGACCTAGAAAATCCAAGGAGTGTAAAACAAGGTACAAACTGTAGGAAACAGTGTGATAACATAAATGAAGGATTTTTGCTGTATTATTTTTAGAAGAGCTTCATGATTTGGGTTACCTAGTTTTTCTGCATTTGTACCCTGGTGATGGTGGATTAGTTCATACTAATGACTTGGTGGTGTGAAAGTCTCAAAGGCAAAGTTTTCCCCTTGTCTCAATTACTTTTCAATTTGGAATTGAAGGAACTGCAAGTAGAATTGATCTTTCAAAATTTCTACCTGGGCTAATTTGTAAGGAGATTGTTTTTCCTTAATATTTCATGAGTACACACCATGAGGTTATTGCCATTAGACAGTTCATTTTTCCATATCAATTCAACCAACCTCCTCTTTTTCTCATTCATGGTGTTCTGTTCAGCTCACACCCACAGTCCCTCCTCTGCCTTCATTCCTGCCCTTATACTCTTCTATCTGCCCCAGTCACATGCTTCTCCCTCATGCACTGTCAACCAGCCAGCCCACAACTCCCAGAAAATATTCCTTCATTAGTAGATGTTCCATATTTATCAAACAGCAGGAAAATAAAAGTTGCTTTCTAAGTTATCCTCCAAAATTCTAATCTATTCTTTCTGAATTCCCTGAGCAAATGTTCATCATTATTCCAGACCCCAACCTCTGGGTCTTCTGTCGTGCCTTGGACTACTTCTATCTCTTGTTCGACAGATCCCTTCTGCTTTTCATTTAAGCAGCATCTTTTAAAAGGTCCTTCTTTCCTACTCTTTCACAAAAGGGTAGAGAATCCACAGTCTCTGCATGTAGGACCTCTACATAAAAAATGCCCCTGGAGTCATGCATTCATTCATTTATTTGTTGGTCCAACAAGCATATCAAGCATCTCCCATGTGCTATACTTTTTCATTGTATTACGGGCAAATGGATATCAGATGTTGATTTTGTCTTTAAGGAACTTAGAGTTTAACTGAAGGGATGATACATGGGCACAAATAACAAAAAGACAAGTTAAAAAAGGATAAGTGCCATAAAAGAGGTAGTATAAACTATTCACAAAACAATGAAAAAGAAAAGTTACATTAACTGGGAAAATTAGGGCAGCTTCCAGAAGATTTAGCACTTAGCCAGAGCTTGAAGTTAGGGTAAAATTTGGACATGCAGAGATAGATCGGGGACATTCCTGAGTAAGAAAAGGTAGAACAAAGGTACAGAGTGGGAAAGATCATTACTGGTGTTTTGGAAGGAACATGACACCAAGAAGGGTTAATACTCAAGATTGTTACTGGAGCCAAGTAACAATTATTGAATAAAATTATTACTCTTGAATAAAAAGTCAGTAGCTTCCTATTCCTAATGCTAATCAATCTTAGCTTTAACTAATTCTTAGAGCATCAGTGTGCATAAATTCGGGGAAACTAAACCTCATGAGATAGTAAATTTCATATATTTATTCCTCACTCTTTAAAATAGGAATATTGATATACTTTTGGAGGCTTTAGGTGGCTCAATCATTTAGGCCATATTGCTTAATTATTTAGTTTTTATTAGGTGCATATAGCGTGTTTTGCACTCATGCCCCATCACTTCTATAAGTTCTAAAGTCTATTACCTTTGGTATTCAAATAGAGTCCACCACGAGTCTTACCTGATCTAATATTTGACATAATTCAATTTTGCTCAGTTTAACAAACATTTACTGAGCTCTACTATGTGCTAAGCACTGTGCTAGAAACACACAGTACAAAGATAAATATTATATAATTTCAATTCTCTGCTTCAAGAACCACTCAGTGTGCATTTGCCTGTGCCCGCAAAGTAGAATGTTGTACGTATTTTTTTTCCTGCTAGCACAATGCCTGATATGTAATGGCTACCATTTTTCTGTTAAACCCTTAGTCACTAGGCCATATGTCCATCATATCTAAATATACTGCCATGCTCTAAATTAGATTACAGGCCTCAGAGTGTCTGAAAGTACCTTTTATATGGTTGGTACTATTGCCATGCTCAAAAGGTCTGCCTTTGAATGCTTTCTGCTAGTGATTGGTTTAAATATAACTTCATGACAATAAAAATGGAGTAACAGGGCTTAGATTTACATTCCTATCTGGAAAAAAAAAAACTGAACAAAATATATGAAACAATGAGTTTCAAAAATGGACATCAGAGAACAAAAAGTAGTGAACTCTAAGAGACAGGAAACAAACAAGGTAAGTCTTATGATTGCCCCTTTTACAACCTTGAATGTCTAGGCCACATTGCAGGAGAGTGGATCCAGTTGGAACCCAGTGGACTTGATGAATTGAGGATATAAAATTGGTTTTCTGGAGAAACCAAAGCAACAAGGAGAAATAGTGAAATTCATGATTATAGTTGGTGATTTTATTATCCTACTCTGAATAATTAATAGAACAAGCAGGCAAAATCTATAAGGATATAGCAAACCTTTACAAAACCATCCATCGAATTAGGCTAATATACCTTTAAAAAACATTTCACCCTACAACAGCATTCTTTTCAAGTGCTCATGGAACATTTACCAAGGTAGAACATATTCTGAGCCATAAGTCAAATTTTAATACATTTAAAAGGATTCAGGTCAAAGAAAACATATTCTCTGATCATAGTAAAATTAAGTTAGATATCAACAATAGAACAATTTCTGAAAATTCCCAAAATATTTTACAACTAAATCCCACACTTTTAAATAACCATTGGTCAAAGAAATCAAAAGTAAGTTAGAACGCATTTTGAACTGAATGAAATAAAGCCACAACATATCAACATTTGTTAGATGTCTTTAAAGCAGTAGTTAAGGGAACATATATATCACTAAACACCTATATTTGAAAAGAAAGAAGGTCTCAAGTTAATGATCTCAGCTTGCACCTTATTAAAATAAAAAAATATAGCAAATTAAAATCACAAAGCAGAAAAGTTAAAAGATTAGAAGGGAAAATAGAGAAAATAAATAAAACTAACAGCTAGTTTTTTTTGAGAATATCAATAAAATTTATAACCCTCTAGCAAGACTAGTGAGGAAAGAGAGAAGAAATAAATTATCAAAATCAGAAATAAGAGAGGTTGCGTCACTACGGATTCTGCAGCCATTAACGGGCTAATAAGGAAATCTCAAAAACCACTTTATGCCAATAAATTTGACACCGTATATGGAACAAATTCCTTGAGAGATGTAAACTACCAAAGGTCACTCAAGAAAAATAACTACACTAAATAGCCATACCATATATCTATTAAAGATATGGAATTTTTAATTAAAAACCTAACCACCAGGAAACTCCAGGCCTAGATGCCTTCTCATGAATTTTATTTAAGGAAAAAAGAATAATTCTATACGAATTCTTTCAGAGAACTGAAGAGGAAAAAATACTTCACAACTTGTTTTTTGAGGACAGCATTACCCTGGTACCAAGCCAGATGAAGATATTACAAGAAAAGGAAATATTCATATGCCCTCATTAGTATATATGAAAAAAGTTCTAAACAAATTTTAGCAAATTGAATCCACCAATATATAAAGGGGGTAACGCATCATAATCAAATAGGTTTAACCTCTGAAAATGACTTAATATAATTCATCATATTACAAACATTTAAAGAAAATAACCAAACAACTAACCAACCATATGGTCAATAGGCACAGAGAAAACATTTTGCAAAATCCAGTATCAATTCCTGGATAAGAAAAAAAAAAAATCTCAGGACAAGATAAGGATGTCTCTTTTCACCACTTCTGTTCAGCATTGTCTAGAAGGTTCTAGACAGTTAACAAGTCAAGAAAAAGACATAAATATTGGAAAGGAAAAAAAAAAGTATCTTTCTTTATATTTGACATAAGTGTCTATGTAGAAAATCTCATAGAATCTAAAGTAAACTTCAGAATTTATAAATGAGTTCAGCAAGGCTGCAGAATACAAGATCAGTATACAAGAACCAACTGTAGTTCTCTTTACTAGCAATAAATAAATGGAAGGTGAAAAAAAATAAATTTATAAAAAATATAAAATACTTAGGGATAAATTTATAAAACCACAAACCTTTCCTCAGTGAAATTAAAGACATATAAATGGAGAGATATGAAGTTCCTGGGTAATAAGACTCACTATTTTTAAGATGTCATACACTGAAAATTAATTTATAGGTTCAGTGCAATGCATACCCAGTCAAAACCCCAACAAAGTTATTTGTTTTTTTGCTTATTTGTTTGCTCTAGAGAAACTGACAAGCCAATTCTAAAATCATATGGAAATTCAAAGAATTTAGAGTAGCCAAAACAACTTGGAATAGCACAGAACAAATGGAACAGAATAGACACTCCAGGAATCAACCCACACATTGACAGCAAACTGATTTTCAACAAAGGTGCAAGGGCAGTTCAATAAAGAAAAGGTAATCTTTTCAACAAATGATGTTGGAACAATTAGCTATCCATATACAAAATAACAAACTTTGATGTATACCTCTTAACTACATATAAACTCAAAATAGATTATAGACCTACATGTAAAGCCTAAATAAAACTTCTAAAAGAAAACATAGAAAATCTTTCTGATCTAAGGGTTAGATACAACACCAAAAGCACAACCATAAGAGAAAAAAATGGAAAAATTGGACATCAACAAATGGGAAATTTTGTTTCTTGAAATACTGTTAAGAGAATGAAAAGACAAGTCATAGAACGCAAGCAAAACTTATAAACTATATATTTAACATAGGATTTGTTTCTAAAGTATATAAAGAACTCTCAAAACTCAATAAAACAATCCAATTAAAAATGAGCAAAACATTTTAACAGACACCATCAATGAAGATATATATGTATCAAACAAGCATGTGGAAGAGTATCAACACTGTGATTTACTAGAGAAATAAAAATTAAAATACACTAATTATTAGAATGAATGATATTAAAAAAGACTGACCATATCAAGAATTGGTAAAGATGTGGAAGACTGGACTTCTCATACACTGTTCGTGGGAATATAAATGCTACTTTCCCTTTGGAAACAGTTCAGTGGTTCTTGAAAACTTAAACATGTACCTAGCATGATTTAGCCATTCTACTCCTAGATATTTATCCGAGAGAAATGAAAGCATATGTTTATTCGAAGACTTACATGCAAATATTTATAGCAGTTTTATTTGTAATAGCGAAAAACTGGAAACCACAGGTGAGTGGATAAGTGAATTGTGATATATCCAAACAATGGAATACTATTCAGCACCAAAAAGGAATGACCTATTGATACACATAACACATGGATGAATCTAAAAATAATTATGCTGAATGAAAGAAGAGAAATAATACACACTGTATGGTCCCATTTATATAAAATTATAGAAAGTGCAGGCTAACCTATAGGGATAGAAAGGAGAAACTGGGAATGGGGAGGTACAATGGGCAGGGGGAGGGAGTTGGATGAAGAGATTACAAAGAGGCATGAAGAAACTTTTGAGGGTGAAGGATATGTTCATTATCGTGAACGGATGGTTTCATATGTCAAAACATCAATTTGTACATCTTAAATATGTGCAGATGGAAGGAATATCAATAGACTTCGCTGAAGCCATTTTTTAAATTTCCTTAAAAAGTTCCTAGAAAAACCCTCAGGATGTCTCAATCTCCTGGACTTGATCCAAAGTGACAATTTCTGTTATCATTTAATGTTTTAATCTTGTAGTTTGATCCATCTGTCCACGGTGGAGAGGGGGTTAGAAAGCACTGACCTTCCCGCAGGAAGGGAAGCAAAGAATATAAAAAAGTTTAACTAGAGGAAAGGGCTGAGATTTCATATCCAGGGGCCTTACTCTTTGTTATGATTCTTGCCCTAATAAGCAGTAAGATCTTGGTTCAGTCGTTTTGCTTTGACAAGCTTCAATTACTCATCTACAAAATACAGACGTTAGACTCAATCATCTCTCAAGTGTCCTTCAGAGCTATAATTCAGTGATCTATGGATAGATTTTAATCCTCAACAATCCCATTTTTCTCTCAACTAAGCGTTTACAACTATGGCCTTAAATTTAGCAAAAATATCCCATGCAATTTTGAATTGTACATTATCGTGTATGCTGATAATCTCTCTAGTAAGACAGTAAACTCTTGAGGGTAGGCTCCTCCATCTTAACATTTCTGGTTTCCTCATAATATTTCACATTCAGAGCCTACATCATTGTAATAGTGACATTGTAATTGGTACTAAAATTATAAAGATAGAAATCTACCATTGTACTTCTTAAAAAATTACTTTCCCATGCAGCACCCATCTTATTCCCATGAAAGTATTATTCTCAATTTACAGATAAATAGGTCCACAGAGGCTAATGTAACTTGCTTCACCATGTACCAGCCATGTGACCTTGGACAAGTTCCTTAGTTTCTCCTTTGCTCCCGTTGCTCATGTATAAAATAGAGATGATAACAGTACTTATCTCATAGGACTGTTGAGGATTAAATGAGTTAATATTTATAAAACTTTAGAGCAGAGCCTAGCATACAGTTATCGCTGTTATTCTTTGTGAAATTAACTTTATTTTAACTTATTTAATAAGTAAGAATTAAATAGTAAGTAAGTAATAAAGAAAGAAGACCTAAGATAAATTCATATTTTTTGGCTCTTTGTTCAACACACGTTTGACCACTGATCGGAAAATACTTAGGTACTTGCAGATTCACCTTTCCTGACAACCACACCCCAGTCTAAGTGTGTATCCTCCTAATGTTCTTTCTCCCTGAACCCTGTTTCCTTCCTTCACGGTTCCTATCTTAATTTGGAATATATTTATTTATTTACTTTTAATCTCTAGTCTCCCCAAGTAAACTGTAGGATCAGAAAAGCGAAACCAGTGTACAGTCAGCGCAAGCACAGAGCCTGGAACATCACAGACTCTTTCAGTGTTCACTTGATATTATTTTTATTAATAGGGCCTAAAATAGATAAAAGCATATTAAAACTTCAAAAGCATATGTTAGTATATTTACCCAAATCTTCTGTATTTCCAAAGATCTCTGGTGAGTTTGGCCATGGCTCTTATCAAAAGCTCATATCTGACCCATTTTCTCCTATTTAAGAAGAGTGACACTTGTTTTTTTTGATGGGGTAAGACTCATGCGACTTTACCAAAATAAAAGAGAGCATGAACTTTTACTGTATGCAACAGTGTTCCAGAGGGCATGATATGACCTGTGGGGTACCAGAATTCTTACAATAGAGAAGTGTGCTATATATTTGATCAATCAGTCAGTATATTTCATATGTGCTTAAGAGATGCAAGTCATTGTGGTAAAGTGCTATTCCATATACTCTGCAGTCTGGAATCATAAGCCCAGTTCTATAAGGGAGAGAAAGCAGAGGATCCCAGAGAAGCTGACTGAAGCAGGCAGGGCAACAGGTCTTCTTTGAACGTAGTTCTACCGAATGCCAGGTCACAGCATGTAAACCTCAGGCCAGAGTTAAAGCTAGGGCCAACCCGGGATAGAACTACGGGGCAGATCAAATCTGTCTTCCTCATCTTTGCCCACTTCAAGAGACCTCAGCCCTTCTCCTCTGGACTCTCCTGACAGAAGGAAAGCTACACAAACTCATTTACAGGACAGTATTAAGAATTTACTGTCTAACCAACAAGGACCTACTGTATAGCACAGGGAACTCTGCTCAATATTATGTAACAACATAAATAGGAAAAGGATTTGAAAAAGAAGAGATACATGTGTTATGCATAACTGAGTCACTTTGCTGTACGCCTGAAACTAACACAACATTGTTTTTCACCTATACTCCAATATAAAATAAAAGGTTAAAAAAAGAAAAGAATTTTCTGTCTCCCCTCCACCCACTTGCTTTCTTGACTCCTTCTGAGAGCAAGGTCAATCTTATTCATCTTTTTACCCCAGGCCCTAGCACATTACCTAGCATATAACAAAGGAGAGCAAAGGTTTGTTAAATAAATGGATGGATGTTAAAAGCACTGTACTTGATGTTTATAACAACAGGAATTCCTTATATGCGTAAAGCATATTTCGAAAGACAAAGCACTTTCACAGCTAGGAATTCTCTTTCCTTTTACTTTTTACCCTCTCTCTTTTTACTCATTTAAATATTAGTATGCCAATGGATACCTCATTTATATTCTTGGCCCAGATTTCTTTCCTGAATTGGATATCCTGCTGCCTGCTGGTCATCTGCACTCAAATATCTCACAGACATCTCAGACGGAAACGCCTTCAAACTCTGAGCTCTATCCTCCTTCCTCCCCCTCAAATCTGCTTCTCTTTCATTTCCTCATCCGGTAAATCCCAGCTTCTTCCACTCAGTTGCTCAAGGCAGATGTACAGGAACCCACAATATCCACTTCATCATGACCCTCCTGGCCCTGCACGGTCCCACCCCTTGGTCTTTCACCAATGTCATCTTGTGCTACCTCCCCCCACTCCTTTCCCCAGCCCCACAGGCCTGCTCCTAGCACTTAGGCTATGATGAAGTGCATTCTCATGTCAGTGCTAGTTACCCTGCCTCAAATCTTCTCCCACCTCTTCTCCAGAATTATCTCCCACTTATCCTTCAAATCTCAGTTCTACTGTGCATTGTAGGTGGCTTAGCAGTATCCCTGTCCTATACCCACTAGATGCCAGTAGCACTCCTCTCCCCGAGTTGTGACAACCGAATAGGTCTCCAAGCATTGCCAAATGTCCCCTGGGGGGACAAAATCATACCCAGTTAATAGCCTCTGCCCTAGACCTTGATCAGGATATTCCATCATAGATTTTCATAGAACCTAGTTTATAAATCTTTTTTGTGACTTCTAGATTATTGTTGGACTACCCTATTATGGATAGAGAAGAGTTCTTTTGTTTATCATTTTACACCTGTACGTACAGTGTCTAGCGATGAGATAGGTGTTTAATGAACGTATGTTGAATAAATGAATGAATTTGGTTATTGCAAAAACCTTATGGTGTATGTATAGACAGAATTAACACAGCCACTTTAAACTGAGGTAACAGGTACACTGAATGGTTAAATGACAGGCATGCAAATCACACTATCAATAAATGGCTGATACGGGACTTGAACTTAGGTTTTACCACGCTCAGTTCTTACCAGCATAGATCAGTTTACTACCATTACCATTTTTGAACCTTCTCAGGTTACTTAACCTCTCTCCCTTCCAAGTTCTCCACTGCGTTTTGTCCTTGCAGTATGTGCAGGAGTAATATCGACCTAGCACCGTCTCAAAGGCTGAAATGCTCAGGGCCTCACAGTGGCTTACGGTGACGCCTCACTACGATGCTTTTTAAAAATCACGGCAGATTAAATACAAGAGGGAGGTGGTTAGGGCTTCTCGTGTTGTCATAGGAATGCAAGAGGGGAAAAAAAATCAGTAACTCTCGGGAACGAGTTTGCTTTTATGGTACTCTTAGCCTTGTGGTCCACGCTAGTAAACGGCCTAGAGAAAAATAATCACATGACAGGTTAAGATACTCTGATCTTAACGTAGGCATTGCCGAATTAACTAGAACGTGAAAGAACTTCTAAGGATACCTGATTGAAATCTTTTATTTCCATGTTGCTTAAGCATACCCAAGCAGAAAAGTCTCAGCTGGAAATAGAAAGTCTTCTAAACTGCACTTTCAACATGCCTAATACACTTCTATTTTCCAAGGTTTTGAAAAGCAGGATTTATACAGCACAGTTACTCAATTTTTTTTTTTCCAAACGTTTTTTAATGGCCTAAGTGCTTTGATAGCCAATATGGAAGTAGCTGAGGGAGGGGAGGGTACACTGTTGAGAGGTATACCTGACACAGAGGTGCCCTTCAGCCATGGAGAGGAACTGTGTTGGTGGGCTTTGTGGTGGTAGAATCTCCTTACTGGCAGCAAAGGGCTTCTCTGCAACCAATGCCTATTCTTTCCCAGCTCATGGAAGAGGCAGAGAGGATAGTTAAGAGTATAAGATCTGGAGTCAGATTTCCTGGGCTAGAATCCTAGCTAGACGGCTTTTTAACTAACTGTCTGACCTTGATCAGGTGACTCTACATGCTGGACCTCAGTTTTCTCTTCTGTAAAATGGGTTTGAGAATGGTATTTATGCCATGTGGTTGTTGTGAAGATTAAATGAGTCGGCTTATGTGACTAACATAAAATAAGTACCTGATAAATAATCATTAGCTATTAACTTTCTTCTTTACCTAAACATATTTTTATTTCTGTGTAATGCTAAGCTCTGTCCATATGTCAGATATTTATCATTTCACTAGTTCATAAGCACTTCAAGAATCTGATCTCCATTACCTTTTCTTTATCATATAAGTATTTCATTTGATTCTTAAAACAATCCCATGAGGCTGGTATGGTTGTGCCAATTTTACAGATAGGAAACTGAGACCCAGACTGATGTACCTATGATTATGCAATTAGATAGTGGCAGGGCCAGGACTAAAGCATTGGTCTTCTTAGGAATATTCTTTTGCTCTGTTAACACCAAAGAATTTTTTTTTACAGATTCACTTCTTGTCTCAACTCTTCTTAAGATATCAAAATGGCCCTAAAGTAAAGCTCCCTGGAAGTTTGCCCTCTCATTTCCTTCCTCTAATCGATACATCTCCACTGGGTAGCAACATCTTTTAGTCTGTTTGCATAAGTGTCTCTCTGTCTCAGCCTCTCTCTCCTTCCCTACCTCTCCCACTCCCTTTTTCTCTTTTCTTTCTCCCTTATCTCCACCTCTCTCCTTTCCTCCCCCTCATCTCTCTTTCTCTCCCGTTCCCTCTCCCACACACACGCGCACAAGCACAAACACTCAGAAATATCTTATTGGTCTATTTCACATGGAAGGAGAGGGTAGTATTAATAATGACTTTGAGGTTTCCAACTTATGTGAGACAACTGGGGTCAGGTGAGAGCCAATAAGAGGTAAGCCTGGATTACTAGGGCAGGCAAGGGGCAAGGATTAGATGAAAAAGCAAAGGAGGGCTTCCCTGGTGGCGCAGTGGTTGAGAGTCTGCCTGCCAATGCAGGGGACACGGGTTTGTGCTATGGTCTGGGAAGATCCCACAGGCCACGGAGCGGCCGGGCCCGTGAGCCATGGCCGCTGAGCCTGCGCGACCGGAGCCTGTGCTCCACAACGGGAGAGGCCACAACAGTGAGAGGCCCGCGTACCGCAAAAAAAATAAAAAATAAAAAGCAAAGGAATAGAGTTTGGATTAAGAAAAACTAGTATAAAGAAGGAGACAGTCCTTGATTCTAGTAAAGCTTACAGGCAGGGAACAACAGCAATTAATAAAACATCTTGCTGGGGGACAATAATGGGCCTGTGTCTGCTGCATTAATTATTTACTGAGTAAATTTGGGAAAATTAGTTAACCTTGCCAAGCCTCAGTTTCCCCTCTTGTAAATTGGGTACCATAATAATGAACAATAATGTTATCAATCTCTTGGGATTATTGTGAGGACTGAACGAATTACTTATACTTAACACTTCTTAGAATAAGTAATAATAAATAAATGTTGGGTGCCATCAATATTATTATCATTATCATTAACACCATGAATGCTGTCAGGAAGGAGAAAGTACAGAAGGCTTCCAGGGTAAGGATGATAAATATCTGTTTGATACTTTAGGCAATAAAAATCTACAAGGAGAGAATAATTTTTATTGAAAGAATATTTACAGCTATTTGTTAAGAGACTAGAAAGGTAAGTACCGCAGATGCAGGGAGTTCAGGTAGGATTTATTTACAAGAACCAGGTGATTTTCTGCTAGAACAAGAGATAAATCCAAGTCTCAGAGTCATGGAAAGCATTTATTCTCAGCGCTCATGAGGTTCTGGCCTATTCATCCCAAAATGAAGTTGCATGTGGAATGCTAATACATCAATGGCAAAACCCCCAATTAAATGAACTAAATCATTTGAAATTATACTATGAAGTCAAGACAGTAACAGGTAAACTATTCCAAAGTCGAAAGTCCAGCACCATCATCACAAATAATGGGTTTCACCAAAATAAGCCTTGCAAATTTGATTTCCCTGAACTATGTTGATGTGATCAAAGGTCAGTTAGCATGGGGATTGCAAACATTTAGAGTGGGGTGAAGCTTTTGTGATATTCAGTTTTACAAGCACTGAGACTTAAATATTACTCCTGTGAAGAAATATAATGTTTTGTTGTCTTCAGGATTCTTTTTAAATCAGCACTTTCCCCATAAAAAAGTCAAAAAGCAAGGCCCTTAATCATGTCATATGCTTTTTGATGTCCTTTTACTCAGCAACAATTTCATTTAAAAAACATTTCAATGAACATTAATTGAACAGAAACTGTCAACTTTCCTTTCATAATGAAAGGAAAACTGCTGTGATGAAGAGTTTCTAATCATTATATCTAATTAAAAAGTTAATCCTTAGGTTTCTCATTTTTAAGTCCTTTCAAATGTAACAAAAGAATTGCTCTTTCAAAGACAGGAGACAAAAGCACAGCCATTAGGTAACACTACTTCTATGGTAAAGTCACAGAACTGGAATTAAAGAATATTGGCCCAAGCTATTGTGATGGAATTAGGAAAATTACAAGAATCAACCAAATCTTGGCCTTCATTGACCTGTGTTTCTTAATACAGAAAAATCCCATATTGTACCATCAGTGGGGGATTGAAAAAGAAATTGTGATTTAAGTCTTCTATACAATGGAGAGAGAAAAATGGGCTCTGCATCCCAGCTCATGGGGAATGTGATGTGACTCACTACCTTAATATGAATAAAAGTAATCTTTCGAGGTCCCGAGCTAGGAGCAAATTATCATTCTAAATAAGTGAGCCTTTACTCTAAGGTCCAGATTCACAAGCAATCTTTTACTATCACCCTCCAACTTTCCGGAGCCCAGTGGAGAAGCAAGGAGAGAATCCTAGATAATTATGGGAGATGATCCATCCACACATGACTGTCTCACTTGCATGATGAGTAAGAGGATGGGAATGGTTCGGAAAGCCTGAATGCAAACTGCAGGACTCTGAGCAGATTGCATTAACCATTTCTACTTCCAGTTTATATGTTTTAAGAACTTTAGGGTGCTACGTGGTGATCAAAGGAAGAAAGTCTGTTTCAAAGTGCCATTTGCTGGATGGTCAACAGGCAATGGTAAACAGATCCATCATCTGGCAATGCATTTTATAAGGGGACTTCCCTGCTTTTCATTAACAAGGATCAGCAAGATCACTCTTGGCAACTAAGTTTTACTCATTCTGATAATATGCAATGTAGCCTCTAACCTATTACAAAACAGTCCTCACTAGAAGCTGAGTATCTGCAGCTCTGAAATAAGCAAATACTATTAAATGTCAACTCAATTATGGCCTTCGCTGAGCAAAGGGAACAATCTCCCTAATGGATCTTACTCTTCCTTCCTGAGTTCTTTCTAGATATTTGCCTCTCAGGGAAAGGAGGGTTAGAAGATTGAGCAAATATCTTTTTGCAGAACACTTCTTCATATAGGAACCTTTTAGATTTTATCGATGTCCTTCCTTCTGCCTTCAGTGTACTTGCTTTTCGAGAGGTAAATACTGTGTACTGAAAAGGAGTGAGAAACATAAAGCCCTTGCTCTGTTCCTGACAAGATGTGTATGACCAAAACTAAGCCTTTTGACTTTTCTGAGCCCTTATTTTCTCTACTGTAAAACAGAAATAATAATCCTTGTTAAACCAGGGATCTTAGGGGCTCAAATAAAAAAATATGGAAAAGCTTTGGAAACATAGGGAGTATTATTTTTCTCTGTGAGGGAAAGAAAAAGGGATTTAGCATTTATTGAACATCCACCAAATACCAGGTACAACACTAAGCTCCTTCTGTACTACGGCTTTTAATAAAGTAATCCCATGATACAGGCATTGCGCCCATTCCACAGGCAAATAAAGGAAGTGGTAGAGAGATTGAGTAACAGAGCTAGGGCCGCAGAGCTTGTTACTTGTAAAGACAGAATTCAGTTCAATTGTGTCTCTCTCTAAAGACAATGCTCAGCTTCCAGAAAGTGAGAATTATGCTTTTGGTAACACAGTGTAAAAATGCAGGAATTGAGAGTGAGTCAGCAAAAGCTTGAACTCTAACGCTGCCACTCAGTCAGTGTTGCCATGGGTAAGTTGCTTAAATTCTCTCTGAAGTTTTGTTGTCTCATCTGAAAATGGGGAAGACTAGTGACTAACCCACACAGTTGTTGTGAAGATTTCTAGAAAAAAATGCATACGTAGCACTTAGCAGGATACTCGTCGCAGGGTTAGCATTCGATACACATCAGTTATTATTGTTCTATCATTTAAGAAAAATTTGTTAGCAACCAGCTCAGTAAATGATCCAGGAAAACCTCATAATTCCTTATAATTTACTCCGGGTATTTTGAAGATGAGGTAGATTTTATCACATACAACTAAACATTGACTAAAATGATTGGAGGTCAGCTGGGTGAGCTCAGATATATCAGATTGAAGACATAAATCCAGTAAGATATATGGGGAAAAGATAAAGGTAATACGGAATGAATGAGGTCAGGAAAAAAGAAGGAATATTGCCAAATAAGACTAAATGGGCGATGCATAAATCTTAAAATTAAATATGTTGACTGACAGCTAACCTATAGTCTACCTGGGTTTCCCATTCATATGCTGTGTAACTTACATCAATAACATCTCAATGATATGAGACATAAGGTCTCCTCAGTGAAAGCATTCAAAAGTCAATATTAAAATGCTAAATTCTAAATATATACTCCCCCTCATCTATTTAAAAACTTATTTTAAAAGGCTAAAAAACACGAGTGTGAGATTTTGTCCTTATGTTATGACTTTTATATCTGTTTAATTTATATTCTGAAAAACAATCTCAGTTTACAGATAACCCAGGGATAAGGGAGGTATAAGGGTTCATCTAAGACGTACAACAGGCCAACTTGGGTTTGAATATATGCTCCACTGATAGCTGGGCAAAGTTCTGTGAACCTCTCTATTCATCTGAAAAATGAGAGTAATACCTTCAGTTTCTCAGAGTTGTTGTGTAGATTAGGTGAGTTAACAGGAACAACTTTCCATCCCAGCTAGCACCTAGTAAGCGGTCATCGAAGTAAGTAATTTTCACTTAGTTTCCTTCTATGCAGTTTAGAAAACATCTCTATTTATTAAGTGCCCACAAGGTTCTAAACTCACTCTTAGGTATTGGTGAAGCATAACACAGCTCCTGACCTTCAGGATTTCACAGACCAGCTAATCATTTCACTAAATTGACATCACATGCTATAATGGAGTGAACATGGAGGGTAATGGAAAATAACATAGTTAAGTTGGTTAGGAGTCTAGGGGAGATGGGGAATAAGCAAACTAGGAAAAGCTACAGAGAAAAAGAAATATCGTTGAGGCTGGATGGGCAGGGGTAGCCAGAATTCCACAGAAAGAAAGGGGAATAAAGGATTTCCCAGGCTCAGAGTAATGGTTTCAAGTAGAAAGACTTCCCCAGTGTAATGCTCTGGATCTCCTTCTCCATCCCCACAAGGAGAAGGAAGTTTTATGCTGGCTAAGTTTGTAAAAAGGAACTGGGGATGCTCAGCTCACTTATTCCTCTTGGGAGCTGGCCAAGCTGCATGAGCCTTGCATTCTCTTTTGCTATAAGGTAAGCTTAGCAAGGCAGACTGTGGCTCTGCAGAAGTTGGCAGTTTGGGGTACGGGGGTAAATCAAGAGTTCAGAGGATTTTGGTAAACCCATTTTACTGCCTGCCATGGCCATTTCCTCCAACCTAGCTTTTAGCAATAATAAATTTGATTAAAAAAAATCTCTATCAGAATCTGGCACCTGTCTTATCTGGTTTTAATCTTAAAATTTTTTAAAGGTGCTAATTACTAAGCCTCCTCAAACTTGATAGAGAATGAAATTTGGAAACAAGAGAGTGCATAGTGTATTCAAAATGTGACACTATTTTTTCAGAAGAGTAATGTACTTAGGAAGGAAAATGGAGGAGAAACTGGTTTTAAGGTTTAAAGTTGGTCAGTCAGTGGGTTACGGGGCTTCTCTGTCACTTTAAGGAATTTGGACTGTATCCCATGTGCAGTGTGGCGCCCCTGAAGGATTTTAAGCAGAATGACAAGACACTTTGTGGGAGGAGGGGGTATTAGAAATATTCTGACAGCTTGAAACGGATGGGTTTTGTGGTGCATTGGAGGCAAAAGGCCAGTTTAAAGACTGTTCCAATACTCCTGGTAAGATCCTTGTGAATAGATTTAGTCCTTGATTCACTATTGATTTCTAAATTCCCTTATAATCTAAGAAATATAAGACAGAAGGTCAACATAACTTACTTTGAAATCACAACTTTAAAACATCATAAAGGCCCAGGGCCGGAGGCTGGGGGGAAGCGGTGCACAATGAGAGTTCCAATAAGAGGGATACGCTAAAGCTCAGCTGTTGCTGAGATGAAGAGATGACTATGTGACCAATCTAGAACTCATCAGAAATAATCACACCTAATTTAAAAAGCATTGTCTAAGAGACAAGCCAAATTTTCCCAGTCATGCAATAGTTAGATGTTCTGCAGAAAAAAAAGATACAAACCTCCCGTAAAATACCAGCTTCTCCCTCCTTTTCTGTGCCGACATCATCACCACCAGAAAAAGAATACGCACATAATAGCACCTATATAACAGACTAGGACATAAAGGGTTCAAGAAAGATACCACATGACATGATTCATCTAGTGATGTAATCCTGTAACCAGATAGGAGGCAAGTTCTAGTGGATAGAAAGCAGCACTGAAAAATCACAGCTGCCTGCCTAACTCTGGTCCAGGTTCCTCTTGCTAAACAAGCACTCTGTTTTTAATTTATTGAGTAGTACGTGTTTATATCTTAAAGTTATTATGCATAAGTAAAAGCGGGTAACTTGAGCTAGCTTTTTGAAGAACATCTCTCGTTCTCTATCGTAGAAATAAGAGATGAAACTTAGGAATGCAATATCCTATTTCTTTATTCAGCAATTATTTAGGAAGGACTTATTGAATGTCACCTATTGTGTGGGATAAGTGACAGATCCGTCCTCCATTCTGTTGGAGAGAACAACTACACCAGACACACTGCACCCTGAGCTTGGGAGTGAGGGTTAACCTTAAATCATCTTCGATTGTCTTCCAAATTTCAAAGGAGGCTAAAAAGTTTTACTCACTCCAGAATTTGACATATTTACTCCCATTAAGAAATTGTGAAGTCTTAAGAAGTTAAAAAAAAATTAAACAGAGCTTCCAGAATATCTGTAAGTAAATTATTTTAAAAACTACATTGTTCCTACTTCATTCTCAAACCTATTCAATTTGCAGAGATCCATAATGATTATACTTTCAACTGTGTAGTGACCTAAATAAGTCTAGTTCTCTGACAACTTCATGCTTATCAGCCTCTCATAAGTCAAGTCAACATCAACAAATGCAGGCTTACATATGAACCTGTAGAGAACAATGAAAGGAGTGGCCCTTTGGGGTCAGACCTGAGTTCCAACCATAAATCTGGTCCTTGTTAGAGGTATGAACTAAGGCAAGTGACTTTGCTTCTAAAAGTTCATTTATTCATCTATAAAATGGGGATGAGATGACCTACCTTCCTGCATTATTTTGAAGGTTAAATTAAATTAAGATAATGGTGTATAAGAAAAACTTCACAAATGGTAGCTACTATCATAATTTATTATAATTATGTCATTCCCATGAAGCACATGGTAACATTGAATGCCAGGGCTATCAAAGAAATTAGAGATCTAGGGTCACACTGTTTTCTTTCTAATTCATGGCTGACTGTGCTAATTTTTACTGTCTTCTTTCCTGAGGGGCCTGATGTAGCCTCACCATCCTTCTTAGCACCATGGTCCATAGCGCCATCATGAATCAATCTGAGTTGACAGTCAAATGTATAGATCATGGTTTTTGTGTTCGTTTTTTTTTTTTAACTATTCTAACTTCCTCCAGTTGAGAGGTAGACCCTAACATTCTGAACCTTGACTAGGGTGATTCGAAGAGTCCAGAGTAGCCCAGCTACAAGTACCCAAGTTTCCTGACCTCCAGTTCTGTATTTTTCCACTGCAGCACACTCACTCACTCACTCTCCTCTGAGTTATGAAATTCAAGCATGAGTCCAAATTGGAAGAGACAGATCACTTAGCATAGCCTGTCACTATGTGATTTCTGCTGAGGTATGAATTAAACCTCGGCCCTTGCAATATACAGTTACAGGCTGATATGAAACAAGGAACTGTTTAGCAGACTCTTCATTCACTCTGTCAAGGCCAGTGCTATCATGGGGTCGACAATACAGTAATTTTAGTGATGGGATAATGGACATTATGACAGGCTGCTGCCATGATAGCGACAGGCAGCTCATAATAGGAGGATACCTTCAGATGCTACAAAATATGATTTATCAATTTCTACATCAATTTAGTCAATTGGTCTGGAATATATGAAGGGACTATCTGTTCCCACTGGCTGAAGTTTATTCCCCAAAATACAACTCATTCATTACTGTCTTGAAATAAAACTGAAGCTTAAAGAAAGAGTAACTCTTAGAAAAATGTTTGTTTGTTTTCCAAAAACACTCTTGCAATTTAATCAGCAAAATAACCAGCATCAACTCTTAAAATAAAAGATTCAGAACGAACAATGGACACATACCTATGGCATCATTTTGTTACTTGAAGTTTAATGGTAGGAAACTGAGAGAGGATTCCATTTTAAATGGTCTCAATTTCCTATATCAATTCTCCTTCATATTTGGGGCAATTTCTAATAAATCCAATAAATGGCGTTCCAGGGATATACTCATGATCTCATAGCTCAACTGAAAAGTAAGAAATAAAAGGGGGCAAGGAGACCATAGGCTTCAACCATATACTCTAAGAAATTAAAATAGTTTTCTTTAGGGTCAAATGATTACTTTATGTCCTCCTTGACATCCCATCCAGATTCTCTTTACCTGGTGACTTTCCTAGGTAAATGATATTCATCATCTAACATATTAAATTGTATTAAATTTCAAATATCTTTCTCATGAAAGTATTAGACAGAGGGGTCAAGGCCAGAGCTGAAGAGGAAGAGGAGGGTCAACATCGGATATTTGATGAGCCATGATCTATTGCCTTGTGGTAAATATCTGGGGACTTTATTAAGATACCCTTCCAATTTCCAACTTAAACACGAGGTAAATTATGATCTCCCTAAAAAGATCAAAACTCAGCCACACAAGGCAACCTTAAAGGAATGAAAGAACACCCAGGCCAGCAGAACTAATGACTACATTATCCTCTCTAAAGAAAAAACTGTATCAACCAGAAGTTTGGGAGGAGGTTTGGGGTCAAGAAGGGAAGCAAAGTAAAAGGGAAGTCAGATGGTTAAGCTTTTGTCCATCAATCTAGGACCTTACTGGTGGGAAGGAATCTGGACATCTGAGTTAAAATAATTAACAAATTTTGAAGATGGTTTGACCCCCAAAGAAAGAAGTCCAATACCTGGAAGTTACCCTTGACTTCTTATCTGTCTCATTTTGTTATATTCTGGCTCAAATAAACCCACGCTAGTTAATCCATCTTCTTGCTCTATATCCAAAATACATCCTCAATTCACACAGTGGATCTCCACAACCACTGCTGCTAAGTCATCATAATCTCTCCCTTGAAAGTACTGCTGTATAGCATTCTAACTAGTTTCCCCTCCTTCCATAGCTCATCTCACTATGTACATTAGATCATGTCATGTCCTTACGTAAAATAACCCAATGGCTTCTTGTTGAACTTTGAATAAAATTCAGACTCACTTCCACAGTCTCCAAAGTCTACATGGCCTGGCCTTATCTCACTCTCCAACCTCCATTCCTGTCCTTCTTCCCCATATTCTCTTTTTCCACACTAGGCTTCTTCTGTTGCAGGAACATATCAAAGTTGTTCCTACCCTAGGGTCCTTGAACATGTTGTATTTTATTTGTGACATCACCTGAAGATTGTCATAAGATTGTCCCCTTTCCACCTTCATCTTTTAAATATCAATTCAAGTGTCTCCTCCTTACTAAGGCCTTCTCTTACTTCACTGTCTTATCCAAAGAAGTCCCACTTCCACCAACCTATCCGCCACATCACATTGCTCTAGTTTATTTTTTTAGAGTATGTCACCATCTGAAGTAGTCTTATTTGTTTGTTAATTTTACGTATTTCTCAATATAAGCTCCAAATCTTGCCAACTGTATTTATCGCTATATTTTCAATTTTCTAGAATAGGTCTGAACATCAACAGATGATCAATATATCTTTGTGAATGAATAAACAGATGGATTTTATGAACATGGGTGTTTCAATTCATCTGACAATTACATTTTTCACTGAAATAAATGATTTTGTCATAATGTGATGTCATGTATATTTTAGCCAACCTGAGTCAGCTTCTTAATCCCAATTCCCTCTGGATACTTATCAGAATGGCTATCTGGGATTTAAGAGAGACAAAAATAGGACAGAGGGACCTGATCACAGTATTACCTAAAGAAGTACCCCGCTAGAATGCCTTGCCTAACACCACTCTATTTCCTCTTTACCAATTTTTAAAGATACCATTCTTTCAATCATTCAAAAAATATGTCAGGCCCTATCCTAGCAGTAAAGATGCAGAAATAAATAAGGCATAGTTTGTTTTCTCCCAAAGCTTCCAATATGGTAAATGAAGCAGAAATGTAAGCAATCACACTGTTAAGTGAAAAGTAGGACCACAGAGAAAGAAAAGCTTAAAGAAGATAACATTTGAGATGATCCTTGAATGATGAATGAAATTTTACCAAACACAGAAACAGGGAGAGTCATTATAGACAGAGTGATACATAGAAAAGATTTGGCAGGAGACTGCATGGTGGCTTCAGGGAATCAGGGAACAGTGAATGGTGGGGTGTGACCAGAATACAATAGGAGTGGCTGGAGATAGGGTTGGTAATGCAGGTTGGGGCCAAATTGAAGACAACTTCTAATGCTTTTCTAGGGAAACAAGTTTTATTTTGTAAACTAGTGTTTGGCTAACTATGTTTCGGGAGATACTGGTAAACATGTATCCATGAAAAAGAGATTTCATCATCACACACACTTAAGAAATGCTCTGCACACTCTACTTGCCTTTAGGAGATATAAAACCCCAAAGGCTTTGAAAAATCCTATAATAAAAAATAAACAACTGCTTAACACGTTATCCAATATAAATGACCCATTAACATTTCCAGACATAGTAGCCTTCTCCAGAAGTTAGAGTACATTTAAAGTGAAGCACTACCTTTAAGTGATCTGGAGTCTAAGATAGAATTCTATATCAACTAGTCATCAATTAATTAGTGATCGCCCTGGGTGTAGAAGGTGATGAAGCTAACGATGACTTCCTGATATTCTAACATGGTAACCTGAGTGAATTGTAAAACAGGTTTGAGAGCAGTGCGGGGTAGGAAAGAAGAAGAGTAATGAAAAATCGGCTGAAGCTTCTGCACAAAAAGGGATGAGGATCATAATGTCAACTGTTACCTGTTTTTGACTCATTTATTGGAAAAATAATAACTATAAGCCTACAAGGAACTTCCAGTTATGCTAGGCTCTTTCATAAACTCAAGAGTTTCTGTCCTTAATCTACCTACAATCCTCAACCAATTTTTCTGTCACCTTTCCATTCAGTCCTTTGAAAATGATGTGCTCTCTTATGCTAGAAAACAGCTGCCCTCACATTACTGATATGTTGGCTTCACTTTTTTTTTTTTTTTTTAGAATGGCCAGAAGGTGCTTAGTTTTGATAAGGGAGTCCATAGAGTTGTTGCATATGGAAGTTTAATTCTAAATATTGGTATAAGCAATGTAATAATGGTATGGTTTCAAAGGATACAATTTCATACAATCATTCTGAGATATTATGGTTGACTTTCAGGGGCAGACTGCCTGCATTTTAAGACATGTGGATCCAACTCAACCTTGAATATGTCTACATACAAATTTCATAAAATTCTTAACCGTATATAAACATACTATAAAATAGACAGGAAATTTCCAGAATATTTCCCTTCCCCATCTGATCAGTTAGATCACTCTTCCTCTTCAACATGTCTTCCTGTCAATTTAATGGCCATACTACACTCCTCAGCAAATTCTCTGTTTACACAGTCAGATGGTCTGCCTACTTCTATCTGTTGTACTAATTACCTTTTCATCTGTCACTCAATTCAATCTTGCTCACCTACAGCAACGTGAAAACGAGAGCATTCAGCTCTTTTCCTTCTAGAGAACAGACACGAGGAAGAGTTACAGTGACAGGAGAAAAAGGGGCGTAAATCACTCATGAAGATGATTAAGAACTACCCTGCTATATTTAGGGTAGGTGGAAATTTCTCTTACCAGGACTTTTATTAATTTAATTTAATTTTTGGCTGCATTGGGTCTTCGTTGCTGTGCACAGGCTTTCTCTAGCTGCCGGGAGCGAGGGTACTCTCGTTGTGGTGCAGGGGCTTCTCATGAAGGTGGCTTCTCTTCTTGCGGAGCATGGGCTCTAGGCCTGCAGACTTCAGTAGTTGTGGCACACGGGCTCAGCAGTTGTGGCTTGCGGGCTCTAGAGCACAGGGTCAGTAGTTGTGGCACACGGGCTTAGCTGCTCTGCGGTACGTGGGATCTTCCCGGACCAGGGATCGAACCTGTGTCCCCTGCATTGGCAGGCGTTTTCTTAACCACTGTGCCACCAGGGAAGTCCCTTATCAGAACTTTTAAACAGAAACTACTCGCCTATTTGTATATATATCCTTCCTTCCTTCTTTCCTTCCTTCCTTCCATCCATCCTATCATCCATCCAGTCAACAAATTAAGCATGTATTAAATTACCAACTGGGTATTATCATTATGCTACGTGTTATAGAAGATGTCATAATAGTGTCCAAAGTTGGCTGCAATCACACGAAAAGTATTCATCTTCATTAACTAATAAAAGCAAATTAAAAAAGCAACAGCATGCAATTTTTAGCTTACCAAATTTATAAATGATTTTTATAAAGAAAGAACCATCAAGAGTACAGGAGGAAAGACATGTTCACACACTCCTGGAATGGGAGGACTATAAATCTGTAAAGTCCTTTTAGAAGCAATTTGGCAATTAACTCTAAGCTCTATGGGGCAGGAATCAATCTCTTTTGTTTTCCATTATGTCCCCATTGATTAACACAGTGCTTTGGCATCTGGGAACTGTTCAATAATTAATTGTTGAGTAAAAATCGACTGAACAACAACGTTATAAGCCTAAAAAAATTTACACCCTTCACTCACTGATTCCTTTCCTGAAAATATATCTTAATGAGAAAACTGGTTAGAGGTTAATGTATGCCAAAACTTACTTCAGTTTTGTTTATATTAATAATAATAATATAACCTAAATGTCCAACAATATGAGTTTTTGTAGAAACAGTAATATTTGGCAGTCATTAAAATTATGTCAAAAAGAAAAATATTTTACTAATAGAAAAATGTTCATAATTAATGTTAATGTAAAAGAAGCAATACAGTTTTATATTCTTAACTTCCCACTAGCAGACCAATACTTTATATTTAGGTACATCTGTGAGCTCATGTTACTATAATATATTACATTTTTTTTCTGAAGACACATATGCAGAGTCAATTGAAGAAACTAAAAAGGTATCAAAGTACTAACTGTGGTTACTTCTAGGTGGAATTATAGCTACTTTAATATTTTTCAAACGTATCTTTAGCTTATAATAATATTTTTTACCATAAACTTGTATTATTTCTACATCAAAACCAAACAATAAAATTATTTTAAAAGAGTGATATAAATGCTCACTTTTAAACTAAGAGAATTTATGATTATCCACTTAGACTTTATTCTTATTTTAAAAAACTTCAAGTTGAAAACAGAGAAAAATATATACACTGCAAGTATCTTCCTCTTAATTTTGCTGTGAGTGCTCTAAAAATATAAAGTCTTAAAAAAAAAACTAAAACATTGTAATGAAGTGCAATAATATGTGTGATGGAGGACAAATAACGTAGATCAGAGAAATGAATGATCAGTATACAAACAGAATCAAAAAGCATTTTCTAAGATTGCCTTCCCAGTCTGGCAAAGGCAGATTTATTTGCTAATCACTCTAAAATGTAATATAAATCTAGGAATTTTTATATAATTTTAAACAGTGCATTTTTAAACTACTTATTGAAGAACTATCACAATGTTGACCACTAACTAAATAGCACAGCCTATCAGAATAAAGTGCAAATGTGTTCAGTTATGGATTTTTAATGTGGTGCTGCCAACTACTATACTCTGAGCACTTACATTTAATGACGAAAATGATGGAGAAAAAAGGTCATGTAATCTACAATAGACTGTACAGAAACTAATTATAAAGTAATAGTTCACGACATTATTTCAACCTTCTAGAGAGCAAGTGACTCCTAAATTAGGCAAAGAAACTGTGTAGAATCAGATTTTCTTTTTCTGATTGTCCGCTCAAAGTGCAGTTCAGTACCTTCCGTCACTGAACAGCATGACCCACTTGAATGCAGAATATAATTTCTGAACAGTGATTCCTATATTTTAACAGCACCACCAAAAAGAAGAATCTGAGTCAAACTAAAAACGAGACAAATATGCAAAGCAATAAATCTGTGCTAACAACTGGTTATTACAATCTCTTTGTTATTAAATAGAGCTACTCTAAGGACAGAAGATGTCACTCTTGATCTTATGGCACTTGTATAATGAGTAATAATAATAATAAATCAAATTCGAAACTTAAGTACCTTTACGTACAAGATCCCGTGCTAATATTCATTCAGAAATCAACAACACCTAGTTGACTGATTGTTACGTGCTGGGTTACTGGGAGAACAAGGGTAAATAAACAGATTGTGCTCTAATTGAATTCGGCTTAGAGAAGCAGATAGATACTTATTCATAACTGTGATACAATGTGATAGGTGAATTGTGCATGGTGCCCAGCTAGACATAAAGGTAGACAAGACATAGTCTTTCTTCTCCACAGCCACCAATGCAGCTAAGAAGTCAGGGTCCAAAAACAGAATAGTGGTACTACAAAATTGTCACAAAGAGATGAATGGACAGCTGGTGACTATGAGTTAGGCATATGAGGAATCTTTCACTCTCTAATCAGGAGACCGAGAAGGAAACAACTAACCACAATGCCAGGTAATGTGCTAATTGTGCAGGATACCACATTAAGTAGAGGCTTGAGGAGCTAAAACGGACTGGAAAGGATTAGAGAGGAGGGTGCTTAAACCAGACTTTTAAGTAACATATAGGCTTTGTTACGCAGAATGGGACATTCCATCAGAAGGAAATAGAAAGCTGAGAGTCTAGTGCAGAGGTTGGCAAACTTTTTCTATAAAGAGCCAGATAGAAAATATTTTAGGACTCTCTGGCCCTACAGTCTGTATTACAACTGCTCAACTTTGCAATTGCAGTACCAAAATAGCCATAGATAATGTGTAAACAAATGAGCATGGCTGTGCTCCAATAAAGCTTTCTTTATAAATAGTATAATTGGGATTTCATATAATTTTTCACAAAATTATATTAAATATTATTATTCTTATTTTATTCAACGATCAAAAATATTTTTAAAAATTCTTGGCTCAGAGGCTATACAAAAACAGGTAGCAAGTTGGATTTGACCTGTAGGCTATACTTTGCTGACTCCTGGTCTAGTTAGAAGGCAAGCTAAATACACACACATGACAATTTCAAATATATAACCAGTGTTCTCAATTCTACCCAGCCTTTCCATTTTATAATACATGTTTTGTAATACCCTCTTTTCTCCATCTGAAATGAAATTCATGGATAATACAACTGCCTACACATTTTTAAATAATGCCTTAACTGAAGTAAAAGAAGAAATAAAAAGAAAGTACTTTATGTTAAGATAGTATGTTTTCAATATGGCAATCTGTGAGCCCAACTATACTAGAAAATGTAATAAAGTAGTCACATGTTTACGTGTACTTATAATGAATAAATTTAGATTTAAATGGAATAAAGAGACCAGATATCACATCTGCAAGAAACACAGGAAAAGTGAAAGAGTAGACATATGAAGAGTAGACACATATGAAAATTAGTGTTGGAAGAAGTAATAATGGTTCATTTGTATATAATAAGAGAGCAAAGGAAATACTTTAGTTGAAATATAATCTAACAAGATTGCTGATAAAGTGGAGAAAGTAAAAGTGTCATATTTTTGTAAATAAACTTATAACTTAGTGCCAAAATAATTACTTACAACTTAGTGTCAAAATAATTCTCTGCTTTATATGGGGCAGACCGGTGAGGAACTTTATCTATCTATCTATCTATCTATCATCATCTTCACCTCTCTACCCCTATTTGGAATTACCCCTCATGTAAAGATAGACACTTGATTTGACTTCTAGTGCTTCAATAGATCTTGGGACTCTGTCCTTTGATAAAAAATGAGGACTAGAGAACCCCAGCCACCTAAGAGCCTACAGGGAAACTTGAGTATAGATGACCTTTGGAGAAATATCAGAGTAATACTGAAAACAACAGAAAACTCTAAAATAAATAATTTCACATAATTTTCACAAAATAGATTTCTTATAGTGTGATAACATTTTAAAAATAAATATAAGGTATGGCAATCAAAGAAAATATTTTTTAAAACAATCTTATTGAAATTTGGTGAACTATTTGTATTTCAAGTGCTGTTACCAATTTAAAATGTTTGGTTCTATGTCTATTAAAAGGACCTCAAGTCTCTTCAATTACGTATTTGCAGGTGACATTTACAAATGTAAACTGATACACGAGAGGTGTATCGATGACATAAATACCAGGATCAGCAATATTGCTCAAGATAGGGATTTTCCAAACTGGGAACCAACTCCTGATAAAATTCCTAACAGAACAAAGTACAATGATCCCTTGATTTACACAGGAGTTACATTTCTAGAATATTAAATGATTATTAAATCCTTGCAGAAAATACTTTGTTTATAAAACTGAATTTGATTTTAGGTTTAGAAAATTAAAAATAAAACTTCATGAATATGAAGTGAAATGTTAAAAATTGTGCATTAATGGAGTCATTGTTTATTCTTCAGGACTTCTCTGCACATTATAGTACATTTAGCATCCCTGGCCCCCTTCTCCTAATGCCAGTATCACCTCTCAGGCATTATCAATACATAAGTCCCTCCATGCGTTTGTAAAATGATTTCTAATGGCTCGTCTCTCTCCTTATCTTCTTGGGGACTGCTGGTCTGAATTATAAGAATGTAGAAATTAGGTTTATGTAATTCTTTGTATAATGCCCAACACTGCATTATCAACAAATTGCATGCTTAATAATTTTCTTGTCAGTAATTACGCTTCGTGAAGCAGAGCACATAAAGGTAAGAGAGGGAAAGCTGCCTGAAACAGTAAAAAGAATTCTGAGTTCAACGACACTGGCCAATTCTGCCACAAACTGAATGACCTTGAGCAAGTCTTTTTAACTTTTCTAGGCTTCACGTTCTCCTTTGGAAAATACACTAGATGACCTCTAAATTCCCATCCAGCTCTGACATAATTATAAAATATCTATCTATCTATCTATCTATCTATGCCTTTGGGAAATTAAAGGAATGAAAGTAGAGAATGGAGAATTAAAATCAGGTGATGCTACATTTGTAACAGATCAAACAATATCAAAAAGAAAACCCCAAAGCTAAGAAGATGGCCAATGGAGATGGTGGTATTAAAGGGAGGTATTTGATTCTTGGCATAATAGATGCATAGGTGGGTAGACAATGCATATGAGATTCACATTCATTCAGCAACGTGAGATGATGTTGTCGGACTTATGAAAGACAAACTCTACATGTACTTTTATTTTGTACTTATATTAAGTTTAAAATACATGGTTCCTGATTCCTTACCATAAATATTGCCAAGATTAAATCCAATTGGCAAATAACTACAGATGATGGGGTCTTTCTAAGAGCAGGTATCTTATTCTGTTATCAGTGCTGTGGGGATCGACTCCACTGCTTCAGATCAGCATAGTTCTCAACCTCGATCACAGAGTTAAGGGCTCTTTAAGGGCTCAACCAACTCAGGGTTCCTGAGACCAGAAAACAAAGTAGAATGGGGAAACCTGGGATTCTGCTAGGAGGTGTCAGTCCTCCCAACCATGTAAAACACTCCAATTCCTTACGGAAATTTCCTGTTAAATTAAAGAATTAAAGAGGTCTCTGAGGGTATTCTCCCTTCCAGTGTACCTCAAACAGGCCTTTCTGTAAGATGAGGTGGAAAGGTTGAGTCCGATAGAACTTTATTTGAAACTAGTTCTGCCTTTATCAGTTGCGCCCTCGTGAGCAAGTTACTCGTAGCCTCAGTTGCCATATCTGAAAAATGGGAATCATATAATCACTCTTTTACTGTTGTTGGAAGAATTCCAAGTGATGATTAATGTAAAGACCCTAGCACAGGGCTTTACACATTGTGGGTGTTGAGAGTATTCGATAAATACCGTCACCTTTGGTCTTTTCTTTTCCACCCTCTGTACTTTGTCTCTCCTGCCCTGCCCTAGAAAGAAGGCTCTGCTGATGTCAGCATCCAGTAGCAGGGGTGCCAGGAGTGCTGACTGACTGGCTTCAGATCTGCCCAAGGCATGCTCAATGCTTTTATTCCTTCTGTGATACCTCTTATTCTCTTATGTTTCCCTTGCCTGGAGGCTGCTGGTGTTTTCCAGAGACTAAAAAGTCTTATTCTTCCTTAGTAAGGGACTCTCTATGGAAGGAATCAGTAGAAGCAGCCACAGAGTTAAAACAAACTGTCAGATCTTTCTAACCAGACAAAAGTTGAGCCTGAGATTTCAGCCTAGGGCAACCCTACTTCTTGGACTAAAAAATCCTCTGCACTCAAGTTCCTGTAAACTGCTATTTCTGGAGGAGCTGTAGAGGGACTGTTAGGGAAGATTTACACAGTTTGGCTAAATACTTCAAATGTAGTTTTCTAGCAGTATGTACTGAGAAGATCTAACATCACCCACCTCTGAATGCAAGCTTATGAAAATGCTAGTTTATCAAAACAAGTCTATTTTACATGATTTTTTTTCTTAGTGTACACCATCGTAAACCTCTGAGAACCCTGAAGGACAAAATGACACCCCATCATAACGTGGTACTGTGTCAAGTGTTTCTGAACAGTTGCCTGGCCTAACCTTCATCACTATAAGCGAGGCATCAAAAAATTCAGCAGACAGACTAGAAACTCTAATAAAGGACCACAATACTGATAATTAATTCGATGGATGATATGTTCTTCAGGTTAAAAAACATAATTTGGATATCACTAGTCATCATAAATACCATTTTTTAAATTGGACAATTCCTGCGTTCTAAGCACCACGCTTGGCTCTTTAGATAGAGTACTTTCAATTCTTATTACACTTTTCTGCAACAGGATTATAACATTCTAAGTTTTACAGAGGGGCGGATGAGTCTTAAAGAGGTTAAGTCTTAAAGAGGTTAAGATCACACAGAGCTAGTAAGTTCAAACTTTGGGTTATCTGGCTCTAAAGCATAAATCCTTTCCAAAATGTGTCTCATTCATTAATGGATGTCAGGTGACAGAGCCACAGAATATTAGTTTTGGAAGGGATACAGAGGTTCATTTAGGAAAATCAGTTTTCTTAGAAACAGAGAAACTGAGGCCTAGAAGGGTTCCTTAACCATGAAGCCTAACACAGAGTGTGGCAGAACTCTTGAATCCTACGGTGGCTCAATGCTGCTGACCCAGCAGGGTCCTCACCAAGGCCCACCAGGCTTTCTGTGACCCATCCCCTGCCCATCTCTCCGTGGGCAGACAGAACTAAGAGCAGTTCTACACAGATACCAGGGTGTTACAACTGTTTCTGTTTTTGTTATTTTTGCCCCCAAAGCCTATCTCTCTCTGCCGACTTGATAAACACACATTTTTTCAAGATTCAATTCAGTTCCATCCAAGTATCACTACCTCTACGAAGTCTTCACTAATTCACCTCTCTTCTCTTCCCAGAAAAAACAGTTATAGTGAATTAAGGAATAGGTTAATAGAAGCCAACTTTTATTGTGGATTTATGATTCATTCATTCCACAAATATTTATTGAGTCTCTACTGTATGTAAGCACCGTGCTAACTGCTTTATATGTATTATGTTAATCATTCCTCACCATAATCCTAAGAGTTAAGTACTATTTTTATCCTAATTTTACAAAACAGGAAATGTAGGCATAAAGAGATACAGTATCTTTTCTTAAAAAAAAAAAAAGGATATTTTTGTCTTTCTCCTTTGTAGTCCCTTTGTATCCTGAATACACATTTACTATGGAATTTGCAGCACTCCGTGGAACTTTGTTTCACTTCCAAATTTTGATTTATGACGCTATTATTCTGTGTATATAGTGATATATTTGCTAAGTATTGTATACTACTGTAGGTCGTAAGCTCCATAATGGTAGAGGTGGTATCTACTTTGTTTCCTATTATATCCACAGGGCCTGACAGAGTGGCACATAGTAGGTACTCAGGAAATGATAGTTGAATAAAGAAATGAAGAATGAATGAATGAATAAAGAACAAATGCATAGAACCCTGGTCTCTGAGTCTTCACTGTCTGTGCTGCCTCCCCAGACCAGTCTGCACTGGGCAGAAGTGCCGCATAAGCAGCGATGGACATGTTTTTTTTGTTTTTTGTTTTTTGTTTTTCCCCCAAGGCCGATACTATTATTTTGGATGTGCATTCTAGAACTCACTTCTGGACACTATAATTTTCCATTTTCTTACCTATTATTATGGTTATATTAATTCTACAGATCCAAATGGAATGAAAACTTATTTGAGAAGGGACAGGAGCTGTTTTTTATTCCAGCTGAGGAATAACATAATGACAAAGTCCTGTTAGTACACAGCACCCCCAAATAACAGGAGTTTGGCAAAGAGCCTTGGGAGGAACTCAAGTCATTACCATGGCCCTGTATTATAGCAGCCGGAAATCACACTGCTGATTTCCACGTAACACAGCAACTATCTCCAAGGGTAAGCTCCCAGCTCCCAGACACTTAATAGCCCTCAGGCACGTTCTGTACCACATATGGGTCCCTAGGCAACTCTAAAACATGCACTTTCCTTCTTTCTGCTTTATCAAGGAGTCTACCGTTTACTATCATTAGCCTCTATCTTTTATTTTACAATATTTCACAGGATACCTTTAGTTAATTTAAGGGATAAAAATGGTATCCAAAAATCCTCAAAACAGACTTAGTTTTAATGGACACATATTCATACACACACACTCTTGTTTCTGTGATAGTTTACATGGGCATATAATACATACACATCTGTATATTTCAAATATTAGACATATTTAATAGATGTATATGTAAATGAATACAGATATATATATATATACATAGAGCAGCATTTTCGAGTACCTATCAGAAGTAAAGGCAATATACTTTATAGACAGAAAAAACATTGTAAGAACAGCTAGTAATTTCTAGGAGAGAAAAGAATAATATAGAACTTTAATTTTTATATGTGTATATGTATATGCATGTATATATATGTATAATTATATACACATGAAAATATGTTAATACATGAAAGTAGATATTATAGAGATATTTAAATATATATATTAATATAGATATTTAAATATATATCTCTATATTAATATAGAGATATTTAAATATATATATATGTGCATATACAGACACATTAAAAATTATTCGACATAATATATTTGAAAGGGCACGGGAGTGGAATGAAGAGAGATTGATCAAGCTAGTATAGCACATTTTTAGGACTAAGATGGTAAAAGGGTGGAAGAGTCAGTTGATAGAAGAGTGTCACAACACTGAAGATCCTAAAAGATATGGTATCGGTTCTCCATTATTTGGGGAGTAACTGTTCTTAGCAAGTAATAAAGTACACGTGAATAAGAGAGAAAAATGTAGAGAAATGTGTATACAAAAGAATAATGGGAGATGGTGGCTGCCTCATTTTATTGCCTTCTCATATGTCACTGGATCTTTAATTATCAGTGCAGAGTCTATTTCAATCTTTAAAGCATTAAATGGCTATAAATTTAAGGAATTAGGAGGCTGACTTTGTTAAAAACCAAGGAAGGGAAAAGTTTCCCTTGGTTGATGAAAAATGTACCAAGATTTTTTGAGCATAGTTATTACAATATAGTATTAGAGATTTTGGTTTGAGCAATGATGAAAAGTTTATTACATCTTAGATAAAAAGAATTGTAAAAATAAAGCATGTTTGCATATTCTACTCTGTGCAAAATCCATAAGCTAGATGTGTTTGCCTTCTCTGCCTATGTAAGCCTTGAGAATTTAACATAATCAATAAAGAGATATAGGCTAAAGACATTTAAACACATGTGTTTGTTAAAGAATAGGGACTTCATAATTGTTGACTGTTTATTCAGTTTGGAATTCATGTTAACTTTAAAAAATAACTGAGTTTCCAAACATCAGGCTCCATTTCAAGGTGAACTAGTTTAATTCTAAAATGACAATATATTCTTTTTTTAAATCAAGATGCTGAAATCATGATATTAATGCATCAAAAGCCATATATAAGGCTATGTATATGTAGCATTAAGATCTAGTGATATATACTTACAAGTACTTAAAAAAAACTAATATTAAAATTGGAATGTTCTCTACACCTCTCAGATCATAACGTTTTACTCATGATCAATACCCACTTCTTAATTATGCTAAAATCATACTAAAATCAAGAGAGGATTTTTTTCTGCAAACACAGATTTTTCTCTTTTCAGTGAATTTTTATGAACAGAGTTCTATATCTATGACAATGATTACAGGTGCCTTTTATTTATATTTTATAGCATTTACAGGAAGTTGTTTTCCCTCTTCTGGATGGAGACAGGAAAAAATGAGCCAATTTCGTTTCTGGTACAATGCTAGTAGTTTGGGGCAAGAATAAGCTAGGAATCAAATTAAGGGACTCTGGACATCTGCTTCAGAAATATGTTACAGGGGAATACGAGTTATACTTTTTAATATAAATAACCTTATTGCTTCTATGAATACATGAAATGTTGCATTATTTTATTCTGAGTGTAATTGTCTAGCCTGCTTCCAATTGTATTCCTTCTGTTTATAAAATGAATTATTTAGTACAAACACATTTTCTTCTCCATCACTGAAAAGGTATACAGCATTATAAGAGTAAAATTAGAATAGGATACTTTAAATCGCTGCTTTCCATAGCTGAAGAAATGAATGTTTTTTTTATCTTTAAAGAGACGGAAAGTATCTGATTAAAGTTCATTTTCTCTTTCTTCCTTAAAACAAGACAAAACCCTAGGCTAGGCAGAATAGAAAAAGTTAACAATGATTAGAAGTAATAGTGCTGCTAAAGTCTATGATGCAGAATAGTAAAATCATCTGAGGACTAAAGAAGTTGAATTTGGGGAAAAGTCACTGAAAGAAACTGAGCACAGCATCCCTTGACTTTCACAGGCCACACAGAAGTGTGAGCCCACAAACACCTGTGAAAATTACAGGATTTCTTGGCCTACCATTTACCAAACAGGCGTACCCAGTCAGCAAGGAGCACCCAGAAAAGTTTCCAAACCGTGCTAGCCTTCCCCAGCGTGCTCTCAGTTTCTTCCAATACTCACGGGAAAGTCACAAGGAAAAGGCTCACCTGTGCTGGGCTGAACCAGCCATGTGGGCAGGCACAATGCTCCCCACAAGTCCCTTTGCCCTTGGTGCTCGTCTTGTGGGAGCTTTTCCGCACACTGTCCCACAAAGTGACCAGCTTGGTCCTGTTTGAAGCTGGGCCCCCAGGTCCCGAGGAGGGCATAGTCTGAGAACTGTACCCGAGCCCCTGAGGACTCCTCTGCCAGCCACAAGCGCAGTGGGCATCCCTGATCAGTGTGGGTGCGCTCCTGCCGGCATCCATCCCATCGGACCCCCGGCTGCAGCTGTGTTGCTTGGTGAGGTATGCATTCATACTGCACTGATGCCTACTCCTGCCTTTGGTCAGCTCTGCACAGGAATGTCTCCTCCCTCACACCCCTTTCTTCCAGGCAGTTGTAAAAGTCTTTTTTTTTTTTTTTTCTCCCGTGGTTCCCTCAGTATCTTTGACAGCTGCTATAGCAGCGCATCGTGGGAGCAGCTCCGCACAGCATTATCTGCGGGCTGGTAGCTCTTTGTCAATAGATGACTCAACTCACAGAGCAACTTGACAGTATCCCTGCTCTAGGCAGAAGCAATCAATGCTCCACACAGCTGGGCTACAGGACTGTACACTGTTACAAACCCTTTTTGGATGGAGCCCCACAGTAAAGCATACTCTTCGCAATTCGGCATTCTGGTTTTTCCCTCTCTAGCTGATCCCCACGCAAAATACAGACCTCAGGAAAGAGAGCTTCTTATCAGACTAGCAGGACCCTTCTTTCCAGAAAGAATATATCTAGGCTGAAACAATATAGCGTAAGCAATGTAAAATGATGGGGAGGTTAACCTGTGAAACAATTTCCAACATTTACAGCAATCACTTATTTAGAGAGAGGTTTGCCAAGACACAGACCAAATCATGAGGTAACTAAATAAGAGGACCAGTATTAACTCTAAAGAACATTGATTCATTCAGAAAAATCACTTAGATCACAGCATTATACCAGAGTGCTTTCAAATTTGGAAGTTTGTTTTAGAACATGATTATATATTATAGTCCAAACATATATTATTTATGCTATGAACAATTATTAATTCTTTCTGATTCAAAAGTAAAGCAATTTCCAAAGTTCCAAACTGATGGGTTGGCTTATTTTGACACAGTGTTTTTCCTTACCCCAAATTATTCTGAGGATTTCCTTTCAAATACTTTACCACAACAAATACATTCACCACAGAGAGAGTCTGCATTTTAAAGTGAAAGACATCTAATTCTGCCATCCAGTATTTTGGTTTCCAAAGACAGAATTTTCAAATTCTTTCACTAAAAAATGAGTGAAATCTATCCAATTTAAAGCAATTGCCTTCCAAAGAGGACATGATTGTTTTAAATTTTAAATTTTAGTATGTTTGCAGAAGCCATGCATAGTATTTTCAGGAAAGGGAAAGGCTAATTACTACAGCACTTAGAATTTTTATTCTGTTTGAAACTTTCCATATCTCTTGCCAAAATGCCTATCCCTATCACATATCCCTAAGGAAATAATTTTGGTTTGATTGGGGAGCAAAGTGCCATCTATGCAGCACCAAACAAGTGTGATATAATCCCACGATATAGTTATTCTAGTTATAGACCATCAGGTGCCATCAGACCCACTTTCGCAGTGGACTAACCAGGTGCTGGGGCAGTGTAGACCTCATTTCTATCTGAGTCGACAAGGTTCTTGTTTCAAAAGCCATGATTACAACATATTCTACAATTCAACACTAGGACTCCCTGGATAAATCATTGTTATATATAAAAGTCCTGAAAGGAAGGGGCAGGGATTTCTCTTTTCGTGTACCTGCATGAAAGAAACCTTTCACAAATTCTGTGCAAGGGGTTGGTATAAGTACCTTGCCTGGCACAGTAAGCATTCAAAACACCTTTGCTAAATAATAATGACCCATATGTGTCAGTTCAGAGGGCAGGCCTGGGTCTGTTATTGACTATTTTTTCCCAAGCTCCTAGCCCACTGCCTGCCCAGCACATCGTAGCAGGCTTATGATAAATACGTTTTTGGACGGATGAATAGATACTTGGGTGGATGTCTAATAGAAGGAAAGAGTAGAAGAATGACGGAGTTGACTAACAGTTTTAGAAAATAATATTTGATTCAGCGGTGCTCCAGAAACAAACTATTTCTTAAGGTTGGCTTTACTGTTGATTTTGAGATATTAAGGAAATTTGCCACAAAAACGTGAACACTTGAACTGTTGGGTAGGTATAACAATGGCATTAATGGTATTTCTTTCTGAAAGAGGAACAAGGAATCACTATCAATACTTACAAACATAAAATTGAGGCAAATAGATCATCGTGGGATACGCAATGAGAAAAGGAGCAGAAAATTCTCTCCCTTTCTTTTTCTCTTCTTCTTCCTCCCTCCCACGCCCCGCTTCATTTTTTTTTATGCTGAATCAAGGGCTAATGGCTGAATGACCTTCTGGGTCAAATAAAGCCCTAGAGAACTTCATATTTATCTGGTGTCACCATGCTGCACGGCTGTACAGTAGGACTTGATGTGAGATGGCAATCCACCACCCTCCAAATGAGAATGTAAGGAAGTGATAAGTTTGGCTCTCTCCAATCTTATCTAACCATAGGTGCTTCTCCAGTTTTTCAGGCAGATTTCATTGCTCAGAGGCCCATTGAATCTTCAGGGAATACATGCCCTGTTCTCATCCATTTGCCTCTCAAGTATAAGAATCAATCTGTGCAGGAGTCAATGTGAATGTTATAATTTTGTAATGGCGTGTGCAGCTTGCAGCAAGACAGAAAAGTTCCTGGCTGGGCACTACTCAAAGATATTATAAATCTTCATAGGGACCTAAATCTGTTATGAATGAGTTCTTTGGAATCAGCTTTTTCTTCCCATCACAAAGACAAGAGAATTGCTGTTTTAATAACCTTTGCATGTCATTTCTATATAGAAAAATAAATATTACATATTGCCTAACTAATGTGACTTTCCTCCAAAGATCTTAAAGACCACAGCAAACTTTTGTTAAACGTGCTTCAAAACTATTGAAATTGTACTTTCCCTTTAACACGTATAAAATAATCCTAGCCTCCTCTCTCCCCCTCCCCCCCAGTTATTTTTTCCTTTTCAAAAATGACGTTTGGCTTTCCAAGTCTGTGGACAGACCACTTAAAACAGATAAATATGTCCAGCTAGCCCACTGTACTATGAAACAGACCTACTAATTAAAGATAATTCAATTCGATCAACTGTAATTGGTCAACTGTAATGACCATAGGATGACATGAAAGTCTGGCAAAACGAGAATTAGTGGTGCACAAGTCCACATCTTACTTATCATTGTGATTTAACATGGGCATATGGCGCACAGAGCAATACTTAGATGAGATACATCTTATTGACCTCTCTTTGACCTGGTAGTGCCTCCATAGAACAACCACTAGAAGGTTTTTGTTTATTTTATTTTATTTAAAATTTGTTTTTATTGAATGAAAGATTCTTTAAATTCTATAGTGCTTTACCATTTTCAAAAGTTTCACACACATGATTTCATATAATCCCATTTTGAAGCAAGGGCTTAAAACTAAAATCCTGGCTTAATTTGTTTAATAAAAAATAAATATCAAAGATGAATTGCTAAATAAATTGTACTGCACTAAAACACTATGCAGATTCTTTTCCAGATAAAATTTCCTGCAGGCACTCTATGCATATGAGAAATGAAAATATTAATTACGAAAGAAGAGCTAAGTGCTTGCTAAAGGATGGCTGGGTAGCAGAAAAGCCCTTTTGCAGCCACAAGTAATGTGTTAAATAATCATAAAACGGTATAGAGTATTAGACACAATTTCTCTTGATTTGAAAAGTATGTACAGTGAATTCCTGTGACCGCAAAGACTAGAGATGTTACAAATGCTAACAAATTAATATTCTTCTACATCTAAAACCTTCAGTCTAGGCAATCTCCAGAACTAAGCACAATTACCTTCTAAAATAAGAGAGAACCCAGAATAGTTAAGGTAATTTAGGTTCTAAAATTATTTCCAAAATACTTATATCAGTTTAATCATGAATCTTATGAGGCAAAAGTAAGCATGAATTAACAGTGTGCAAGGACACATCCCTATTGCTATAGAGATTTAACTTGGACAGAGGATTTAATAGGGAGTAGAAAAAAAATTTTAAAGGTCCCAAATTCTCACTAATACACTTGGATTTGGGTGGATGCTAGTGGGGAGGGGATTAATCTGAATTGAAAAGGCCAAATTGTCAAATGGTTTTCAGGAAATGCATATTTATTCTATTCTAACCAACTTTGTAACACTATTAGAGAAATAAGAACACAGGTTATATGACATTTCTTAGAGAATCTGAAAGGAATATTGATAAAAGGTAATAATCATTTATAATTTACATATTTTAACAATTTAACCTAAATGATGAACCACAGTATTACAAGGAAGTTGTTCTCAGCCTTCCAGATTAAAGTAATGTCACGTCTCCTGTGACTCTTTCCAGATCCACCTGGCATATTCAGTTATACTCTACAGTATTTGTCTGTGTAAGTATCTTCTACTTTCGTCTATTCCTCTCAATCACCATGATGACCATCCTAGTCTAAGCTACCATTCACTTCTCTGTAAAACTTGTGAAACAGCTTCGTAACTGGCCTCTGGCACCACCTTTACTCCAATTCATGCTCATGTAGTGGCCAGAGTGAATTCTTCTAAAGTGAGAATCTGATTAGGTTCTACCCTGCTTGAAAACTGTGAATGAAGTCTCGTTTTCTGGGAATCTTTATCCCTACAGAGAATACAATCTTTAAAGTGGCTTGCATGGTCCTTAATCCTGCCCTGTGCGACCCAGCCTCTACTGCTTTCCCCAGTCTCACCCATCCCTCACTATCCTCCAACTCTTCACACCTTGTTTAACCCTCCAACTATCGTGTTCTCTTTCCCTCTTCACACCTCCACATAATTCATTTCTACTCACCCTTCTGTAGGGTGCATCAAGATACAACCTCCAAGAAGCCATCTCAAGGAAACACAGAATACAATCTAAAAAGAGTGGGCTCAGTATGAAACACAGCTCCAAAACAAGTCTACCAGAGCTTACTTCCTACCAGATTGCCATCTCAAAGCCTCTTCTATTCAGAAATTCTGGAGTCCTCCCTGCATTCCAGAGCTCAACCCAAATGCCACCTTTTAAGAGAGCATTTCCTGGACACTGCCCCACCCGCTTCCAGAACAGATTAAGTCATCCTCCCATTAAACACTCATTTAGCACCTGTGCTCCTCTATTATATTACTTACGACAACTGCAATTAAAACAAGAATTGCACTATTACTTGTTTTGTGCCATTCTCCTCAAACAGAATGTAAGTAACAGCCATTAGGGAAGGGAGATGGCTCTTTTTTTGCAGTTGCATCCTCTGAACCAAGCACAAAAGGCATTTAGTGTTTATTAAAATAAATTAAGCAAGAAAGAAGATAAAATTGTTCTTCAGTGGTTATTCCAACATAGGTATCTGGGTCTATGTTCTACATCTTAGTGTAAAATGAACAAATAAGCATTTTGAATTTAAACACAAAATAGTAATGTGTTCTTAAGGTCATTATGTGAAACATTTCAGTGGCTGAGTGGTGTAAGTGTATGAATTTATCTTTTTGAAGAAATTTGCTAGCGGTCTTATAATACTAACACATAGAAATGGCTGCTGTTTATTTTAGCCAGATCTTCATTCATAAAAGCTGCTCTTCCTGACAGCTGTGTTTTTCTCTCAAGTGTTGTCAGACTGTTCTCCCTTTATAGCTAGATGGGACAAAATGGGGAGTGGTTCCCCAAGTCAGAGGCCAGTCAGTGGTAAAGCAGGGAGAGAATCCCAAACTTCAGCCACCAAAGTCACGTTCCTCTTAAAATGATATAGTCCAAAAGGTATATTGATTTCACAGTATATTACAAGTATGTATTAGGGAGCAGAAAGGCACGATGACATCTCCTCTTCCTCTCCACCAAGTTAGAAAGTTAAAACATTAAACAGCATTATTATCCATAATAGTCATCCCCTTTAGTTCCTTTTAAAAAATTGTGGTGAAAAAATACATAATATTAGATCTACCCTCTAAACGAAGGTTTGAGTGTACAGTACAATATTGTTGACTATAAAGCACAATGTTGCATAGCAGATCTCTAGAACTGTTCCATCTTGCATGACTAAAATTCTATTCCCATTGCACAGTGACTCTTCATTTCCCTCCTCCCAGCTCCTGCCAACCACCGCTCTACTTCCTGCTTTCATGAATTTCACTACTTCTGCATACCTCATACAGTATAAACGGAATCATGAAGTATTTGTCTTTCTGTGACTAGCTTATTTCATTTCATATAATGTCCTCAAGGTTCATCCATATTATAGCACATGACTGGATTTCCTCTTTCTATGGCTGAATAATATTCCACTGTATGTATATACCACATTTTCTTTATCTGTTAATCCGTCAGTGGAGAATTAGGCTGCTTCCACCTCTTGGCTAATGTGAATAATGCCTCAGTGAACACAGGAGTGCAAATATCTCCTTAAGATCCCAATTTCAATTCATCTGGATAAATACCCAGAAGTAGGTTTGCTGGATCATATGGTACTTTTATTTTTAATTTTTTCAGGAACCTCCATACTGTTTTCCTCAGCAGCTGAGCCATTTTACATTCCCACTTACCACCAACAGTGCACAGGGTTCCAATTTTCTCCACATTCTCACTAATACATTTTCTAGGTTTTGTTGTTGTTGCTGTCATTGTTTTTGATACTGGTCATACTAACAGATGTGAGCTTCATCGTCCCTTCTCAAAATCGTTTTATCTATCCGGAGTGTTTTGTGTTTCCACAACAATTTTAGGATTTTTTTTTTTCTATTTCTGTAAAGAATGCCATTGGGACATTTGCAGGGATCACACTGAATCTGTAGATTGCTTTGAGTCGTATATTTTAAAATGTTGTCTTCCAGTCTTTGAACATTTGTGTCTTTTTTTCATCTTTCATCAATGTTTTGTAGCTTACAGTGTACAGGTCTTTCACTCCCTTGGTTAAGTTTATTCCTATTTTATTCTTTTTGTTGTTATTGTAAACGAGTTTGTTTTCTTATTTTCTATTGAAATTGTTCATTGTTAGTATGTAGAAAGACAACTAAGTTTTGCATATTGATTTTGCATACTGCAACTTTGCTGAATTCATTTATTAGTTCTAACAGTATTTTCGTGTGTGTGTGTGTGCATGTATGTGTGGAATCTTTAGGGCTTTTAAAACAGAAATCATGTTTTCTGTGAACAGAGATAATTTTACTTCTCCCTTTCTGATTTGTAAGAGGTTTATTTGTTTTCCTTGACTAATTGCTCTGGTTAGAACTTGCAATACAACATTGAATAGAAATGGTGACAGTGGGCATCTTTATCTTGTTCCTGATCCTAGAGAAAAGCTTCCAGTTTTTCACCATTGAGTATGATGTTAGCTATAGGTCTTTCATCTACGCCCTTTATTAGGTTAAAGTCATTTCCCTCTACTCCTAGTTTGTTGAGTACTTTTATCATGAAGAATGTTGAGATCTGTCAGTGTGTCTCTGCATCTGTTGAGATGATCACTGATGTTTATCCTCCGTTCTGCTGATGTGATCACATTGATTGTTTTCCATATGTTGAACCATCTTTGCATCCCAAGGATAAATCACACCTGGCCATGGTGTGTGATCTTTTTAATGTGTTGTTGAATTCAGTTTGCTATTTTGTGAAGGATTTTGCATTCATTCATTAGGAATATTGGCCCGAAGTGTTTTTGTTGTGTCTTTTCCTGGCTTTGGTATCATATTAATGTGGGCTTATGAGAAGTATTTCTGAATTTTCAATTTTTTGGAAGAGTTTGAGAAGGATTGGCATTTTTTCCTGTTAAATGTTTGGTAGATTTCACCAGTGAAGCCATCTGGTCCTGAGCTTTTTCATTTTGGAAGGTTTTTGATTATTGATTTAATCTCCTTACTATTTATAGGTCTGTTCAGATTTTTTATTTCTTCATGATTCAGTCTTTGTAGGTTGTAGGTCTTTGTAGGTAAATTCTAAGAATTTACCCATGTCTTCTAAGTTATCCAACTTGTTGGTATATAATTGTACATAGTAGTCTCAATCCTTTTAATTTCTGTGGCATCAAATGTAACTCTCCTCTTTCATTCTTTATTTTATTCGAGTCTTTTCTTTTTTTCCTTAGTTAATGTAGCTAAAGGTTTGTCAATTTTGTTTATCTTTTTAAAAATAGCTCTTAATTTTGTTGGTTTTTTCTATTGTTTCTCTATTCTCTACTTCATTTACTTCTGTCCTAATCTTAACTATTTTCTTCCTTCTGCTAACTTTGGATTTACTTTGTTCTTCTTTTTCTAGTTCCTTGAGGTGTAAAGTTAGGTTGTTTATTTCAGACCTTTTCTCTTATTTAAATATAGTCATTTACCACTATAAACTACCCTCTTAGTACTGCATTTGCCTCATTCCACAAGTTTTGGTATGTTGTGTTTTGTTTTTGTTTCTCAAGATATTTTTAAATTTCTCATTTGCTTTGTTCTTTGACCCACTGATTGTTCAAGAATGTATTGTTTAATTTCCAAATATTCGTGAATTTTCTAGTTTTCCTTCTGCCACTGATTTTTAGTTTCATTCCATGTGTTTGGAAATATACTTGGTATGATTTCCATCTTCTTAAAACTGCTAAGCCTTATTTTGTAACCTAGCATGTGATCTATCCTGTAGAATGTTCCTTTAACACTTGAGAAGAATGTGTATCCTGCTGCTATTGGGTGGAATGCTCTGTATATGTTTGTTAGGTTCTTTTGAACTGTAGTATTGTTTGACTCCTCTGTTTCCTTATTGATCTTCCGTCTGGGTGTTCTATCTGTTGTTGAAAGTGGGGTATTGAAATCCTCTAGTATTGTGTTGCTGTTCATTTCTCCCTTCAGTTCTGTCAATGTTTGCTCCATATACAGACTATTTCTGACTTGCAGTGGTTCAATTTATAATTTTTCTACTTTACTATGAGGTGAAAGTGATACACATTAGTAGGAAATGTACTTCAAATTTTGATTTTTGACCTTTTCACAGGTTAGTGATATGCAGTGTGATACTTGGCAACAGGAGCAATCCACAGCTCCCAGTCAGTCGTGTGATCACAAGGGTAAATAACTAATACACTTACAAACATTCTGTACCCATACAACCATTCTATTTTTCATGTTCAGTACAGTATTCAGTAAATCACATGAGATATTTAACACTTTGTTCTAAAATAGGCTTTGTGTTAGATGATTTTGTCCAACTGTAGGCTAATGTAAATGTTCTCAGCATGTTTAAGGTAGGCTAGGCTAAGCCATGATGTTTGGTAGGTCAGGTATATTAAATGCATTTTCGGCTGATGACATTTTCAACATATTTTAATTCCACTGTAAGTCAAGGAAGATTTGTATTAGGATGCTCTGATGTTGCATATATATTTATAATTGTTATATCTTCTTGGGGAATTGACCCTTTATGAATATATAATGCCTCTCTTGACAGTTTCTGACCTAGTCTATTTTGTCTGATATACGTATGGTTACCCCTGCTTGCTTTTGGTTACCATTTGCCTGGAATATCTTTTTCCATCCTTTTACTTTCAGCCCATATGTGTCCTTAAGTCTAAAGTGACTCTCTTATAGACAGTGCATAGCTTAATCTTTTTGTTTTCAGCCACTCTATGTCTTTGGACTGTGAAGCTTAACCTATTTACATTTAAAGTAATTATTGATAGGGAAGGACTAACTATTGTCATTTTGTTCATTGTTTTCTGTCTGTCTTGTAGCTTTCTTGTACCTCTTTTCTACTCTTGCTATCTTCTTTTGTGTTTCATTGACTTTTTTTTCTTTTTGTAGTGACATGAGTTGATTCCTTTCTCATTTTCTTTTGTGTATCTTCTATAGGTATTTTCCCTGTGGTTACCATGTGGCTTACATAAAATATCTTACAGTTATAACAATCTATTTTAACCTGATAAGCTGATAACAATTTAACTTCAAGTGTATATAAATACTCTACATTTTTACTTCTCTCCCACACTGTCATCAATGTCACAAATCACATCTTTTTGTAGTGTGTATCCATTAACATATTTTTGTACTCATAGTTATTTTTTATACTCTTGTCTTTACCTTCTTTAGTTCTTAATACAGTAACTACAGCACTTATCACTGAGCTTATTGCATATAAGACAACAATGTGCTCTTGTCCAAGCCTTAATAAACTTGAAAGTCAATTTAAATAAAGTATATTGATTTAAATGGGTGGGGGGCAATCTTGGCTTTTGATCAGACTCTTGGGAGTCTAACATGTGTAACATTCTGACTGTGTTATTTCCGAGTGCTGGTCTCATTCTTCCAATGCTAGATGCTCTACTGACTCTTTCGTGGTTTCTAGGAGCAGGCAAAGTAGTGCGGGAGAGTGTGGAGTTCCTAGGCAGGGCACAGGCATGTGCCATCCCCTGTGCTGAGTTTCATGAGGGAGGAAATGTATGAAAAATAAAATGTGCAAAACTAATATTACGGTATTGACTCATGACTGGAAAAGAAAGAGAGAGAAGAAGGGGAGGAAGAAGGAAGGGGAGGAAGAAGGAAGGGAGGAAGGAAGGAACGAACGAAGGAAGGGCAAAAAGAAGAAAGCAAAGGAGGGAGGAAGCAGTCACAAACTGAGGAAGTAAATCTCAGAAAAGACAAGACACAAGAATCAGGTTGAATGATGCTATGCACAGAATCAAACTGGAACAAATATAAAATGGACCTTCCTCTGACTGTGGGACAGTCTGACACATACCACTGAGATCCCCTTGAAGCAAAATCTAGATTTTGGGGGCTGTGACACTCAGAATTTGAGAAAGAATGATAAACTGGAATCAGCCTTTCTTTGGTCTAAGTTTTACATGCTCTTATTTTTCTGATGAATGATTTGTAATAGATATTTTCTAAATTTATCAAAAGGTTAAAAAATACACAAAACTTCTCAGTTAAAAATAAACCAGATTCTGACTTGTCAGAGGTAATTTATCTGTGGATTGGCCTAAAGGCAGGGGTATGGATTAATAGAAACGACAGGCCCTCTTCCAGCTCAATGATCTCCTCTCCTTAGAGACTTGACATTTCAGTAAAGTTTTACCTAATTGGCTTTGCTTTGGCCTGTACATTTCAAATTCACATTTAATTAATCATTCCCTCCTCTGTGATTCCACATTATTTTGCTCTTGTGTCTTTTCACTTTGTTCAATAAATATTTACTGAGTTCCTATGCTGTACCGGGAACTATGCTAGGGATAAATTAGTGAACTATAGCTAACAATTTAGCAGGGCAGAACTCCTTGAATAAACAAGTGTGCTGAGTGATGAAAGGGAGACATACAGTGACAGCATGTGGGATCTTCCCTGCTATTGAAGTCATTCCATTATGGTGAGTTTTATAATTATATGTGGGCATGTTTGCCTTTCCTACTAGATTATAAGCTTCTGAAGAGCAAGGACCATCTTTTATTTGTAAACTCACACCCTCCTTGTCATTGCCTCACAATATAATTATTATTGCTCAGTAAATATTTGTTGAATTAAACTTGGAAAATACGGGACTTGGGTTTAGGAAATGTGCTCTAGTTCCAGCTCTGCCACTAACTAGCTATCTCATCTTGGACAATTTATTGAGTTAAGTTTTAATGACCCCATTTGTGAAATTAAGGGGGTGGACTAAAGTGTCTATGCATCAATTTTTAGTGGTTGCTGAAAGACAAGCAGAGCTGGTGAGTGATGACCTGTCGACAACTCTAGGTTTAATCATAATGCCTCCCAATTGACTATAGAAATACAGATTTAATATATTGTTATTGTAAACATGTAGGTTTATTATTATTTTTAACACATAGCAAGATGATTAAAGGGTGTGGCATGGTGAATTTTTTGGCTTGTTTTCTCAGTTTCACACCCTTTCAATAAGATTTTGCCAAATAGGGAGATGGTATGCTATAGTGGCTAGTAGCATGGCCTTTGAAGTCACAGCTGAGCACATTTTCATTGCTGCATAAATATCTGAAGTCTGCTGGAACTTTCCCCTGGATTTTGAACACTTTTTCCTATATTTTTACATAATGTGATAAAGTTTTGTACAACATTTATGTACTTCTTTTCTCTCATTCATAGTAGACAAAGCATGAGTTCTAGAATCAGACTTCTGAGTAAACGTCCCAACTCTGATCATTATTAGCTTAGGACTTGATTAAGTTACTTAACCTCTCTGTGTCCCAGTCTCCTCATCTGAAGAATAAGATTGATGATATCAATAGTTCCTATCTCATAGGACTGATGTGAGAATAAGATGGATTAATTTCTGTAAAGTACTTAGCACAGTGCCTGGCACATAATAATATCCAACAAGCTTTATCTATCCTCTTCCTCCTAATCATCATTATCATCATCCCCCTCCCTACTCCAATTATAAGAAGTAGCAGATACTGACATTTAAAAATTCTGCAGTGCCTATATAGAGACACTCAAAAAAGGTCAACTGATTTCAACTGAATGTCAGGATCCCATATTGGTCCTAAACTTCTTTCCAACTCCTATTTTTGGTCAGGGCATTCTGCCCTTGGGCCAGGTGCTAAATAACATCATTGGTAACAGCAACATATCTACCATTTATTGAGCACTTACAATGTGTCCCAAGCATAAGTATTTCTTTTGATCCTAACAATCCTATATGGTAAACGCTGAGATGCCAATTTAAATACAGAAATCGGCTTAGACAGATTCTATAATGTTCCCGTGGTCACAGTATTAGTAAGGAATGGAACCAGGAATAAAATCAAGGTTCACACAACACTGGAGCCTGTGAATAAAAAAATTGTGCAAAATAGCATCTCATTTTTCTGTTGGACTTCAGTTTCCAGAAGTACCATTATATCCTTTATTTCTCTTAATTTTCAAAATAGCTCCATATGGTAGGCAGGGCAGGAGAAAAACAGAAGCTCATTGCTGTGAAACAGTGTGTCAAGGGTCAGACAGCTGTTAAGTGATATTGTTGGAACCATAATTCAAAACTCAGTGTTCTGTCCAAAATCTGTCCACTGTTCCATCCTCTTTTCCCACACAACACTTCCTTTTTAAGGATGTACACATAGCATCTTGTCACTCCCTTTGGCATCAAAAATTGGGTAAAAGATAAGGAACATTTTGTGAACCTAGAATTTAAGGTTTTAAGTTTGGTGTTAGCATAAAATGTGTGTTTGCCTTTTCGATTCCTATTTATAATCCTAAGGAGAGGATTCATCAGGATTTTGAGAAATCTGAAGAATGGCTGAAATGAAAATAAAGTTTTTGTCTTAATTACATTTTCTCATACAAGTCCAGGAGCGTCTGCGGTTTCTTGCAGCCATGAGAAAGAGGCTTGAGTTGATGTAAACCCCGTCTTTCTGGCTGTGGAACAGCTTTAATCATAGCAGCTGCAGCTACCATTTATTGATCATCTGCTCTGAATGTGCCAAGAAATATACAGAACTAGAGCTAACTCTTTCAACAGCCCTGAGAGGCAAATATTATTCCCTTTAATAGATGAAAAAATTGAGGCTCAGAGAAGATAAGTAATTGCTCAACGTCATACAGCTATTAAGTAGTAAAGTCATGATTCAAACCCAAGTTAGTGTGATTGTAAATCTTGATGCTTTCTGTTCCACCATGTTGCTTTTCTCCGAAAACAACAAACAAAAACCACAAAAGCATACAAAAAAGGTGAATAAAAGTGATACGAGTCTTCTACCTTACTTTAGCTAATATAAGTACTTTAAAGGTTAAACTCTGAATCAAGCTGTGGGGGGCTTTGGGAAAACCATGCAAACTCTGATTATATAAAACCCATGTTGGTGAGAAGTCCAAGCAGAAATGAGTGATCAGCTTCTTTGGGGTGGAGTTCTTTGACACCTGACAGTGAGCATTCATTTAGGCCTGCTGGGCTAAATGAAATGTAGTATTGTACACTTGGTGCCAAAGTGCCCACTGTGAGACCTTTTGAGCAAATCTTTATTCTAGATCTCACTCATGAGCCAACAAAGGAAACACGATATGCAAAGTATTTGTGGGTTGGGTTCTGCAGAATTGGTGTTGGGCTTAAGACACCCCACTTGGAGCCCAGGCACCAACACTGAAAATACATGTGGGAGGATTCATCTGGTACAAATTTATTAGCATGCAGTTAACGATAAAATATTTTCTTTTCTGCAGAAAGGTCACTGATTTCATTCTTGGAATATGTTCTTTCGGTGTAATTTGTGCAGCAAAGATTGTATATCACTTTCTTTGCAATTTCCTAAATAATCATCTGTTTCTAAAGAAAAATATAAAACCAATTATCTGATATTTCTCCTTCCATATTTTTACAATTCCCCATTGAAGACAACAGTATTGCTTGCCCTCCTTTAAGTAGGTAATGTGTAATCTGTCTGGAGGGCAACAGGGAACTTATTGCCTGTATCCAATCTGCTAGGTGGCCTTTTTCAACTAGGCAGGCAGCACATGAGAAAGAGCACCTCATTCCACCTGGACCAAATTACTAGTCAACCTAAGGAGGACCTTCATATGAATGGTCATCTCCTCTCCACTGATACAGTTACTGTGCCATGGTGGGAAGGCCCCCTTTTAGCTCCAGAAAGCACAAGACTATTCAGGAGAGAAATCAATCTCATTCAAGGTAGAAAAGAAAATGAATTAAAAGCAGTAAAATAAATCGTTCCAGGTTGGAGGATCCAACAGGAAGTCTCGATTATAAAGTTTCAGTGCAGGCTCTTGATGAGACCCAGTAGTATCCATGTGAGTGGCTAAGTAGGGGTTTTGCACACTTGAACATCACTTACATGTGCCATTTGCATCCTTGCTCACTTTTCAGATATCCCCATGACTTTTCCTATCCACTGTCTTTTGGCTATTCACATCAAAGCCCCTCTTTCTTTACAAAGAATTCTATAAGGATAAATGGGAAGGACTGATATTCCTCTGTTGCCCTGGTCCAAGAAAATGTCTTCTGAAAATTGCCCAAAGGGTCTCTGAAAATTAAACTGTGTTGTTAGGCATCTGCATTCCAAATGGTTCCCCAACTAGTGAAAAATGCAACTGCTTTTGCTTTAAATTAGGCTCAGATTAAAATATGTTCTTTTATGATCTAGGGCCATGTCAACACTTGGGTTTGGTCCATGACTGCCTTGGCATTCAGTTGACAGTTTCTTCTTTGTGACATTGCTGATCTTTGCTATATCCTTCCACTGGACCAGAAAGGAGCTGGCCCCTTTTCAAAGGTAATCTAAAGCAATCACTTCTGTTTCCTAGTAACTTTGGCAGTTAATGTGTACAATTCAGTTACAGGAAAGTAAAAGGCTATTTACACTTTTCTCTTAAAGCCCAGCTCTTTGAGAATGAAGAAAGCCACATGCGAACAGCATTCACGATAAAATAAATCTGTCTCTAAACAAAAGAGGATGATAGTAACGATACCACCGGTATCTTAACGTTAAAATCCATAATACTTAATTTTACATTTCAATTCTCTGAAAGTCAGTTCTGTGAGCCTTTAGATCTCTAATCCTCCTAATAATCACACATACTGGGAATTACCTTAGTCTAAGCATATAAGGTCTTAGACAAATAATTTAAAGCTTACAAGTACCTGAGGACGTTACTGTCACAAATACAATGACACTTTTAAGAAGAATGGTGGGGTTCAGAGAAAATAAGCTGAGTTGTGTAAGTGAGTGTGAGTATGTTGGGGGTGAGGATGGGGTCCAGGGTGAAGAAAGTCCTTTTATTAGCATGCAGTTAAAAAGATGCTCAGAGGTATCTTATATCACACTTTCACATGGGATACTTCCACATGCCCTGCAGGCTGTCATCTCCCACAGTACTGAAATATTTGTTAAACACAGTTTCCCAGAGCAACAGACTCTGGGACCTTCACAAAATCAATATTTAAATTGGAAATTATCCTCAAAATCTCCTTCCTTAAGATAATGTTAAGCTTATGTCTCAGTCTCCTGGAATCTCACACAAAGTCAGGATAGAGGAAAGCTGTCGAAATCCTGAAATGTTTGGCTTTTATGTAAACAATGCTCATATCTTTCCAGAGATAAACCCTAGGACTTCTGAGGTCTGACCTGCATTAGTGACCATACACATTATAGAAGTCTGAGGGGATGCTTCTGTGCATTCTGCTACTTCTTCCACACGACTTAATTGCTATTCTCACCCACTAGCAGATACAGTGGTGTTAATTTACCAGAGAGAAGGGACACATGACATAGTTTTCTCAGGCTCTGTTCACTTTCAAGCCACCGTTGCCTGTTGACCTTTTCAATTCTCAAAGGCAGCAAACTATTGACATAGCTGAAACCTATTTGTCCACAAGATTAAAAATCAAATAAGGAAATAATTAGGGATGGAGAATTTTGTTCATTCACTCAATAAATATTAATTGCATGCCTACTATAATCCAACACTGTGCTTGACATTTAGTTTATAGCAGGGGATAAGGTAGATATTGTCCCTGCCCTCATGTTGATTTCATACTAAGGGGGCACACCTTGAATAAATAACTAGATACATGATCGTTTAACTACAACTTTGATAATGGTGATAAAGGAGAAGTTCAGAGACTATGAGAGTGTGCAAGAGAGGCCTTAGGGGCAGCTTTCCTGAGGAAATAACATCTCAACCAAGAAAGCTGGTGTATATGAGAGTAAAATCTGTTCCGCTCTTGGTCAGCTTGGCAAATCAAATCAGGATGCATTAAGCTAATTTACAATCTGAAATGAACACAGCTCCACATGAAAAAAATAAATTCATTCCAAAATGCAAATAGCTAAAATTCACAGCCCCCAAAATGTTTCCTTATTACTTAAAACTGATGCTAGCCAGAACCAAGTCATAACCTTATATTTTAAGTAAAGTCCTTTACTACAAAAAAAAAAAAAAAAAGAATAAAGCAAAAAAGCAAGCAAGAGGGCTTCCCTGGTGGCACAGTGGTTGAGAGTCTGAAAAGGAAGGAAGGAGGAAGGAACGGAGGAAGAGAGGAAGGAAGGGGAAGGAGGAAGAAAGGGAGGGAGGAAAAGGTGGACAACAATTTTCACATGGGTTCAAAAACAGTACAAAGAAGTTCGTACCATTGTTGGCCATTGCATTGGTAGCAACACTGTGTTGCTTGGATAAACTCAAAAAGAACCCAAAAAAGCCCCAAAACTAAGACTTCTCTTATTATGATAATAAGGGCATGCCCAGGTGGGAGTTACTGAAATATCTGCTCAGTAAGAGGGAGGCACTACTGACAGATCTGAGGAATTCTGGACCAAACATCCAAGCTGAGACACTCCTTTGAGAGCAAAATAGATATGCTGAAAATTTAGGTTTTCCAACCATTTCAAACTCTTTAAACCTGGAGTTTGTATGTCATTTCTAATTCCTTACGTTGCTAATAATGTACCTTTGACTCACAGAATACTTAAAAGCTCCCGGAGGAGAGAAAAATGGGTTTGAATCTCAGCTCCACCATCTATCAGCTGTGGGACCTCAGACAAGTCACTTAACCTCTCTCTCAGCCTCAGTCCTCTCATCTGTGATATGAGGGTGATGCTTACCTTTTAGAATTGTTGTGAGAATTAAATGAGGTAAAGCTTGTAATGCGCTGAGGGCTCTGACTATCTGATACATTGCAAGAGCTTAAATTTTAGGATTCTTTGTGGTGATGGTGGTGGTGATGATAATGATACAGATGAGTATGAAGAAGCCCACTGCAATGACAGGGCTCGATTCAGACGTTTAATAACTCTGGGCCCTAGAAAGATTACCAGACTCATTAATATAATTAAAAATAAATTTTAACTCTTTTAATTAATGTTACTCATATTTATGCTGCAATTAAAATAGCTTCTTTCAAGATTTTTCTGATTAAAAACTTTGGGGTGCATTTACCAAGAGGGCCTTTTCTCAATTTTTAATGCCCATGCTTTGCTAGTTCCCTAAGCACATCCTGAGTTTGCCTGTCTGGTCATTCAACATTGCACACCACGATGATTGGGAGACATTAAAAAAGAAAATCAAAGAAGGTGATTTCCCTGATTAAATGCTACTGCAATCAGAGGATAGCTGTTATAGCCTCTTGGTGAAGAACTATTTGACTTCTTTAGCCCCATCTCTCCCTGTTCCCCAATCTTCTACTGCAAGTCCAGTGTCTTTTGTACTTGATTCAATTCAGTTCCTTCTAACCATTTTCAACCCTCACCTAACGCCATGCTTGGCATGCCAGAAAAGACTACCTACCAATGGAGTGACCAACGACTCATAAAGTTTGCTCCCTTATGTTCACAAACAGTTTGATCTTATCAAGACCATTGAGGCCCAGGAGAGTCACATGGATCGACTTCGTCTCCTGGCTTCTGATTTTTGAACCATTTTCTTGGCTCTCATCACTCCCCTCCCTCTGGCGGGTTATCATCTCTAGTGCTAAGCCCTGAGTCAGCAACCGTATTAAATGACCAGCATGGCTCACCAGGAGCCAAGTCTGGGAAGATAGCCAGTCTTCCCACCCTGGAGCAAGCCTATGGCTGTGCAGCTCTTCTGGGCTGGAGAGATGCAGAGCATGGATGACTGTAGCAAGAGGGGAGGAGGAGAAGACAGACTAGATAAATTTGCTGAGTGGAGATGTAACTGAGTATATACCAACTGAATATTCTTGTCCTTATCCTTGTACCTCTCATTTCCAAAAGCATATCCCCCCCACCGCCCTCTCACTACCTCTCTACACACACACACACACACACACACACACACTTTATGTGAGACAATAAATTGATAAAAATCCATTTGTGAGATTTCACTGTAATTAACATGATTGAGTCTGACAATATTTATTAGGATAATTTTCTTTCACCTTTATTCTATTGTTTTCATATGTTCACATTTTATGTGAACACAGGCAAGTGTATTAAACTCCATAAGCCTTAGTTTCTTACGTATAAAATTGGGCTTTATAGCAGTATCTAACCCAGAAAGATATTGTGAGACAATACACGTGAGACACCTAGCCTAGCCTATTTCTTAACACACCTAATAAAAGGGGAACCCAGGATCCAAACCCATGTGGTCTGACCTCAGAGCAGACAGAGCCCATGGTGAGCTCACTATCATGAGAACTCAATAAAAGTTGGCTATCCTTACTACTGTTATTGTAACTATTGCATTCACTGTGGAAAAATGTGAAAATTCAGATGAGCAAAAAGAAAAATTACCCACAGTCCCTTTCTTAGAGACAACAGTTTTTAATATTTTGGTACTATCCTCCCATTCTTTTTTTCGATATAAATTTTTTCTCCAAAAGTAGGATCATACTATGCTCGCTGTTTTTAATCTGCTTTTATGTTTAATATATTGTTGATATTTGTTTCACATCAGTAAATATCTTTTCAGTAGATTTTATAGACTAAGAAAAATTTGGTGTAAGTGACTGGATGGTCTGGTACCTCTGACTAGGTCTCTCATCTCTGATAGTGGTCTTGAAACCCATATTCCTTGTATTGTTTTAGCCTTACAAATAGCCTCTGAGGCTTATGGGCAAGTTCCCCAGTTCACTGACTCATGAAAGAACTTACCTGACAGGAGCCACAGCACATATTAAGACCTCAGAAACGAAGGGATTTTCTCTCCATTACATAAATATTAAGAAAGAAAAAGCACTTCGTAAAATATTATTACAGCACAGTGACCACGGGTTTCACTAAGAGCTGGAAATTTAGTCAGCATCTGGTACAAAACCCACATAGGACCTCCTCAGGGATGGAAGACAAATATCAACAGACCAAGCAGGAAGGGAAGAAACTTTATCAGCATACTTAGAAACATGAAAATAGAAAGTCAAAAGGACAACTCACTGGATGCATACGTCTACTGAAGTACCACAACATGCAGCACGCATCTGAGAACCAAAATGTAAATAAGAGGGACGTTCATTCATTTATGCATTCATTTATTCATTCATTCATGAGTAATTTTTTCAAAAACAAAGTTTGAGCCAGGTATCAAATTTGTACAGGTCAAAGCTCCACCCACATGAATCTTAATCGCTCACCTCGGTGCAACTGTCTATGACCATTTTTCTATCTGATGTGCCCTTTCTCTTCATCATCTACTCGGATTGTCAGTCCAAGCCTTATTTCCTTAATGAATTCCAATATGAGAAAGCAACCTGATCATCCTCTTCTCTGAAAAATTTTATATGTAATTGGGTTTAAACACTTCGTTTAATATTTTGTAACACACTTTTCTCTGGATATCAAAAAAGAGGCATTTACAGTAAGTGGATTTTCCAGATAGTTTACAATTTTCCTAGTGACTTTCTTTGTACTGTAGTCTTGAACAAGTTCCTTAACAACTACGAGCCTTGGTTTCCTTACATATAAAGTGTCAGTAATACATACTTTGAAATGTTCATGTGAGAATTAAATAACATTTTATATATATATATATATATATATATATGGCAGCTATCATATTCCTTCATGTATAGAAGTATTGTTTTATTAGTTATTAATATGGATTTGCTAACTAGGGTCATAAATTACAAATATCTATTATTATAATGGATTACATTACAGTGTCATCTACACAGACGATAGTGGCTTATTTCCCCTTATGTTTAATATCCAAAAGCTGCTATGACACCTTAAGCATCCATGTCCACATATTACAGAGGGTTTTAGTATTTCTTTCCCCCTCTATATCACAGCACCATTTCAGCTGGCATTGAATTCCCTAACTCTCTATCTCTACTTCAATCAATCTGAGAGGAAGGAGGGTTATGGGATAACCAACCAGATGATAAAACTTCTTAGGACTGTGTTAAAAGCAAAAATAAAAGTGTGAAATGAACCTGTGTTTATGAAGTATTAATGTGCCAACTGCTATTAGAACCATCACTTCATTAAATCCTCAAGAAACTTTTTGAAGTGGACCTTGTTCATCATTTCCATTTTATAGTCCAAGCTGAGACCTAGAAAGGTTAACTACCTGCCATTTTTTATCCTCTATAGTGGACACAGCGGACATCCAATAAATTCATGTCGATATTTGTTCCTCTCTTTGCTTGTCTCTTTATTTTTAAGGAAATCCTGGGGCAAAGAATTTTAAAAGATGATCCCTTCTGCTTTCAGCTGACTGCACATGTCTTATGCCATCATCTCTCCCACCTCCATGTGATGTAACGATATACAGTTTTTCCAATGCTGGACTTTAGTGTGATGTTCTTTGCTCAGTCTCTCCATCAAGATCACCCTATACAAAGCAGAGCTGAACTCTGCACCCTGGAGTTCCAGCATCTCCTCAAGGAAGAAGCCCTCATTAAAACAGTCTCCTTTAGAGAAGGGCCTTACTTTTATGAATATGGCATTGTTGGTATACGTGAAGCTGAAGATTATAAGCTACATTTTATCAACGTGTGAGTAGCTTTGCTTTTGCTCTCCAGAGAATGAAGTATAGAAAAATAATTATGGGGAATTTAATTTCTTCAGTATCAGTAAATCTCCTGGCCATACATTCATCTAAGAGCTACACTGGTCACTTAGAGATTAGGTTTGTGCGTGCATGGTGACTAGTATACTCACTGAGCTGCTTGAACCCAATTACAGAAAGCCCCCCAGTAAGCACGGCCAGATATACGGTCACAGAGAAAAAGTAAAGAAAACAATGAGGTATCTCTCAGGAGGGTATGGTTTATTTGCTAATTAGTAGTAACAAAAGAAGGCAATACTGAAAAATGCAGCCACACTAGCAGTATTTTCTCAGCCAATAATCTAAAATTGCTTTTAACACAAAGTCCCACCAGTTGCCTTAATCTCTGAGAATTCCATTGTCGACACTACCTCAGGAGAAGAACAGTCTTCTGCTGGACAGATACATAAAGCCTAGGTCTGCATGCACTGTATATTTACATTAAATTCAAAGATCCTCCAGGGAAATAAGTGGAACACTAGATAAATGTTAGTAGATCTGCAACACTTCAGTAATATGTGTTGTGGTCATTAATTATGACTATTCAGACAGGGATGTAAAAGGTAGAAAGGAGAGAAAAAAGGAAAGAAATACTTGCCTAGAGCCTACTATGAATCAGACCACGTGCCAGGAAACTTGCACATAGATCTCCGGAAAAGCAGGTAGTATGATCCATTTTACCAACAAGGACACAGGTTCAGAGAAACTAAGTAATATCACAAGGACACTCAGCTGGTAAATAGTGGAACAGGGACCTGAACAGCATCTCTTGACTCTGATATCTGTTACTCTTCCTGTTTCCTCCAGGGAAGCCTGGCTATGAGGTAGCTTTTGGGTAATAGTCATACATTAGGAGGTAGGTGTAAGACAAAAAGATGCAGATGGAAAATCAAAGGTGGTGGGGCTGGTATCAGAGGGACCACCCTTGGAATGGGGTGGAAAGCTTCACAGCTGCTTGAGGGAGATGGGAGGTAGGGGAGGCTTGGGAATGGGAGTAGTGGGGTCCACATGATTGAAGGCGAGCTGGCTAGAGGAACAGTGCATCCAATCCAGATAAATGGGTAAAAGAAGAGTATCTTCGATTAGGAACATTTTTCAGCAGGATAGGAAGGCAAAGGGAAATCCATCAACTGCTAAGCCAGGTCTCCAACTTCAAGGAGCATACAGTTGGCAAGGACAGTACAGAGTGGAGCTCAGACTTTGGGGTCCCCATCCATTACACAGTAGCTGTGAGATTATTACCAAACTGCTCTGAGCTTCAATCTCCTCATTATAAGCTGGATATCATAACACCATTCTTTTTTTTTTTTTGCACTACGCGGGCCTCTCACTGCTGTGGCCCCTCCCATTGCGGAGCACAGGCTCGGGACGCACAGGCTCAGCGGCCTATGGCTCACGGGCCCAGCCGCTACGCGGCATGTGGGATCCTCCCGGACCGGGGCATGAACCCGCGTCCCCTGCATCGGCAGGTGGACTCCCAAACACTGCGCCACCAGGGAAGCCCCATAATACCATTCTTGAAGACTTGTTAGCTCCTGAGATATATATTAAAACCTGGTTGCATCACAGGTGCGTGACAATGATTGTGGTGGTGCTAGTTGTGGTTTTGGAATATAAGCGGCTATTACTCTAATAAAAGAGAAAAATGGCGAGAGGAAATAGGTAATAAACTGAAATAAGTAAGTATGCCTCTTTTTGTTGGCATTCAGTTCCTGTAAGTAAAGTGGAACTCAACCCTGGCTGCACATGAGAATCAGAAAACTTCTATAAAAAAAAAAAAGTATATCTTTTTGTATAAAAAAAGATATATATATAAAATGCTTCTTCTCCACCCACCTCTCCAGTGACTCTGATTTAATTATTCTCAGGAGGTACCCAGGCATCCGTTGTTGTTTTTTTTTTTTTTTAACTCCTCAGTAAGTCCAATATGCAAAAAGGATTGAGAATCACTGTTGAACAATAAAGCTCTGTCAAGGCATCTTAGCCCTGGGTGAACCCACTTGCTACAGGTAAGGGTTGAAGAAAAAATCCATTTCCATACGGCCTTGTGTTTTGCCTTTGGGCAGCGAGTGATGGAGTGTCAATCAGGCAGAATCTGGAATCATACAGCCACAGAATCTCTGTGTCCCTTTCTAAAAATGGCTAGTGATTGTCTTATTAATCTACACTGAGATTCACTAAAGAATCATATCAGATTAGCAATGTTTTTAAAGTAACATGCCATGATTTTGAAAGAAACAACATTTTAGTGGAGGAAATGTGACATATGGAGTCCAAAGACCTGGATTCATGTTTACTCATTCAGTTACTTAGTTCACCTCCATTCTACCAAATTCTAACATATACAGACGTCTCAGCCTGAACTTTCTTACCAGCACCCGGAGCCCAGAATCCTGGTGCATCACAAGGGGCTAGCTGTGTGTTCTGTTATTGGGGGCACACCAAGCAAACTGTTAACTCTGAAGGCAGTGCCCTGAGTATCACTAATGATCAAGCTCCAGATCCCAATTAGGGATGAATGTAGATTCTATTCACTTGTTGCTCCAATTTTACCACAGCCAGAATGGGATTGTCCATTTCACTTTCAAAATTAAGTAATAATACAGCAGAGGTGTGATCTAGGGCTCCTGTTGAAAGAAGCTATGATTTGAAGCTGGGCTTATTTTTTAACTACTGTTATTTATTTCCACTCTTTTACAGAGTCTCTGTGTTAGATTTTTAAGAATTTGTGAATCAGAGGCAGGGTAGAGGGTAGAAGAACTACTAAATGGATTGACTTTTGAGCAACTGTTTGTTGAAATGGCCAATGGCACATTAATCGTTTAGTCCAAGGTGAAGACTTTCATAGCTGCCTTGGGGTAGATAATATTTACTACTTTATAATGAAGACTAACCAGGAAGGTGTATATAAAACACTTAGCACAATACATGACTCCAAACCATAGCTATTATCATTAGTTCATGATTACTTTCTAAGTAAAAACAAAGATCTTACTGCTAAAACAATTCACCTACAGATAACAGACTCAAGGAAAAGAAGGAATTTGGGGGCACCAACACTATATTCATTTGGTATAAAATAGTATAATAGGACTTGGCACCAATACTGACAATGCCACATGTTAATAACAAAGCCACGCAAAAAGCTTAACCTGGGTCTTTCCTGTGAATTAGAATTTGTACTCATTCAGAATAAATGTTATGCTTTAGATCCCTTCCTGATAATACATGCAGCATGCCAGGCACCTGGGCAAATGTAATGCTCTACCCTGTAGCACCTTTTAATCTAATGAGAAAGGCATACCTAGAAATAATGGCAATAGAGTGCTACACAACAGTGAGAAAAGTGAATGGAAAGTATTGTGGGAGCTGAGGTAAAGAGGAACAAACTGTCTGGAGAGGAGAAAGCTTTGCAGAGAAGGTAACTCACTTAGGGATTTGAAGAATTGATAGTCCTGAGTGAAGTGCAATCAGACATTGACAAACTTGTCTTTTTAATCTATTAAAGGGAACATGTTCAATTTCAAACTCCTTTCTACCTGAAAAAAAATCTCCATCTTCTAATTTAATCACAGTAACTTATCTGTCCAAAGGGCTTTCCAGTCATTCCCAATGATTCTATTCCACCTGAGGTTGTCTGTCTGAAGAAGAGAGGTACCCAGATTAGTACTCAGGTTAGCAAAATTTCAGAGCCAAAGATGACTCGATGGCTGAAAGACGATATCACATTTTGCCAGATTTTTTCATTTCTATTCATTATTTCTTTCACTTCCTGGAAGGTTAGGATGGGACACACAGCCTTTTATTTGGATTATACAGTATGCATAGATTTTGTATATTTGGAAATATATGATATTCCAATCTTGCAAATTTAATAAAAGTCAAAGTGGAAAAAAAGAGTCAAGCCTCATCATATTATTTTTCAATCCTTTGCAAAGCAATCCTAATGCTATGTATATATTTGAGATCCCTTACCAAAGTGCACTTTGGCTGAAGCATCCAGTTGCATTAGCAAGTGCCTTGAAGGAGGTGCTGTAAATGCAACGTTAGGCAATTGGGGAGAGGAAAAGAAAAGAAATGTCAGCCAGATCATTTGTTTTCCCATAGATTATCTTTCCAAATGTGGACAAGCAGGAACAATTTTTATGCTGACTTTGGAAAATTACTGCAGGAAATGGTATGTGAAACATGGATTTGGAAATTTTGAAACAAGCATAGTTGGAGAATGTGAAAATAGCATTTTGGAATAAAACAACAGTTCTATACATAGGTGAATACTAAGTCTCAACAAAGCACGTTGAAATCTTACTCTTACACAAGTTGTGATGTTTAAGCTTTTTAGGCCATTGACCCTGTTTCTAAGCTTCTAAACTATTAATAATTTTCCATTCTTTTAGATTTTGGAACAGTCCACAGAATTGTAATAAAAACCTTTAAAACATTTTTTTGGACACAAAAATCAAATTTTTTGATCATGATTGTGTAATGTCCCAAAAGAGTCACATGAAGACTTTATCTCTTAGAGTGAGAATCACATGTTGAAAGTAAAGATGGTGTCATAATCTATATTTCTGTTGTCTTTTTCCCCTTAGGTTTCATAGTCCTTCTCTGATACTTTGTGATAAGACATTCATCCATAGAGCTAGCAGAGCTGGATGAGCCACGAGTCTTCATGGTACAGAATAAGAGATGGCAAACTGCAACTTACGGGCCAAATCGTGCTCACCCCCTGTTTTTTTTGGGGGGGGGTTGTAAATATTTACTGAAATATAGCCATGCTATTTGTTTGTCAATGACTGCTTTTGTGCTCCAACAGCGGAGTTGAGTATTTGTATCAGAGACAGTTTGGTCTATAAAGCCAAACATATGCACCACGTGAAACTTTATAGAAAAAATGTGTTGACCTTTGCTGTAGATGAAAAAGCAGTGGGTTAAGAAGTAGGTAAGAAAATGACATTTCTGAAGGTGTTACTGATTTATCACTGCAATCATTGGATGTCTATAGGATCTCTTTTTATAAAAATTTGCATGAGTTTATATATTATTTCTCAGCTGGAGTATTGTTTTTGAAACTAATCACCAAGATGAATTCTGTCATGTTGTCCTTCAAGATTCTCAGCTCAGTCATATCCAATTCTGCAAAGCCTTCTTCAATACTCACAAATGGATCTAACTACTCTTTTCTACGTGTACTCCAGTATAATATTCCAGTATTAGAGAGTATTTCACTTATTTATTCAGTCTACCCTTCCTTCTAACCTGTAAGCTCCTCCCAATTAAGCACAGTGTCTTAATAAGCTTTGTATCCATCTCTTACCTACTGCCTGTTGTATAGTAGATGCTCAGTGAATGTTTGTTGAAGTTAGTTGAAGAAGAAAAAGAGGTAAGCAGAAGTCTTGAGAAATTAACTTCCTTAAGGTCACACAGCCAGCATGTAATGAAGCTAGGATTTGAACCCAGATCTGCAAGTAAGTCAAGTATTTTTTCCATTTATTTAGCTGCATCTAATCAGGAGACTGGAGGTTTCATTTTGGTTCTACCATTGAGAACATGGATTCTAGTGAGTTTATCTCTAAAATAAGGATGTTATGTTATACCTTTCAAGACCTCTTCTTTAGCATCTGATGTGTTCTAGGATAGTCATTTTACTAAATCGTCACAGAGACTAGTAAAAGAAACAACTGTGGTAAATGGCTATTATGTAGGAGTAATTGCATCCATTTAATGGGTGAGAAAACGGAATCTCAAGGAGGTTAAGTAATTTGCCAAAGATCAGACAGCTAGGAAATGACAGAATTGGAATTTTATCTATACCTTACTCTAAATCCTATATTTTTCTCCCATGTCTGTGTTTTCCTTCCATCCAAGATATTCCACAGGATGTTCATAGGTATGCTGAAGAGAGTAAGATTTAGAGAACTCTGGGATAAAATTAACTCAGATTTAATGTAGAATTTCTCAGAACCTTTAATATACTAACACATGTGGTGAATCTTCAAGGGGGGTCATAATAATGAGTGTTTCCAATTTTTATGGTATGCATGGTGTTATGAGTTGAATTTTGTCCCTCTAAAAAGATGTGTTGAAATCCTAATACCCAGTACTGTAGAACATACTTAGTTAGAAATAGTGCCTTTGTAAAAGTAGAGGTCATTAATAAAGGCTGTAATCAAATATGACTAGTATCCGTATAAAAAGGGGAAATTTGGACACAGAGACAGGCACACACACAGTGATGATGCCATGTAAAGATAAAGACAGAGATTGAAGTGATGTATCTACAACCCAAGGAATGCCAAAGATTGTCAGCAAATCACTAGAAGCTTGGAAAGAAATATGGGACAGATTCTCTCTCACAGGCCTCAGAAGGAACTAGCCCTGCAGACACCTTGATCTTGGACTTCTAGCCTCCAGAACTGTGAGACAATAAATTGCTGTTGCTTGAGCTACTTGGTTTGTGATGCTTTGTTATGGCAGCACTAGCAAATTAATATACATGGAAAAAAAACTTTTTGGAAAAGGTTTTTGATATTACCTCTGAATTTTTCTTCTTCGGGTTGATCAACCCAAGTTCCTATAGCCATTTCTCATGCAGTATGAGCTAAATGCATGAGCTCACTATAAACCTCAAGTTACTAATATATAAACAGGATCTTTACCTTATTAATAAAGCCAGAATAGGGATATTGAAGACAGAATATTGATGGATCAAAAAATAGTTTCCAAGGGGGTGGTGTATAAAGCAGGTGTATTATAAGCCCCCTCTTTTTGATTCAAACTTGAATGACCAGATAAAGTTCTGGATATTTAAGGTATAGGGGCATTACCTCCCATAAAGTATTTTTTATGAAATTTGAAAAATGTATCCTTTCTTTTACATTTTATTTCTATCTTTTAAAAAATTATCTGGATACTCATATTTTGTTAGAAAAAGAAATGTTGCTATTGAAAAGCTATCATAAAAAATATAAAAATTTATGATCTCTATATTGTTGAGTAATACTCCCTTAGCTGTGGAGCTCTTGTGCAGTGTGCAACCTGAACAAGCATGCATGGCAGCTCTAACATGGCCATGCTATAGTGACCACAAATATAGATATCCTCCACAGGTCGCTGATTTGCTTTTATCTTCATTAATTCTGATTAGACTTAATTAACAAAAAGCCCTATTATGTAATTGCTGCAGAAGGGATTCACAATGATAAATATAAGCCAATGTGGTTACCTTTGGCAGAGATTCCCCCAACATGTAATTTATTGGGAGCTATACACAATATCTTCTCATTTATTTAACTAGGTATGATTTTTCCAGTCAGTTTGTCTCAGTGAGTATACCAGGTAGTTGCTTTATTAAAGTAACATTAAATTCTATGGGTGGTTTACTAAAAATATATATATAGCCAAGATAGATCTTTGATTATTCAGGCTTTTAAAAAAAAACAAACCCAGGCTAAAATTACTAGGGCTATGCTCTTCAATAGCTTTTAACCTGAAAAAGTTCATGCGTGTTTTCCAGGGGCTTCATAAATCATTTGTGTTTTTCCAGGGATGACTCCATAACTTTCATCAGATATGCAAAGGGGTATGTGTCACAAAATGGGTTAAAAACCACTGCTCTATAGTATAGAACCTTGAGGCCTTACTCACCTATATCTATGTGGGAGGGTGAATCTAGGACTTCTTGAGAACCTGCCTCTGACCACAGAAGCACCTTCAGCTAACCTCCATGTAGAGGTAGAGGCCCTTGTCAATACTGGGTTCCTAAACCTTCCAAAAAGACTGGGGAGTATTGAATGAGATGATGCATGTAGAACACTTAATACAGAGTCTAGCATACAGTAATCATTCAATAAATGTCCTCTAGTATTATTATTCCTAGTTTGGCTGATGCCATATAGCTTTGCTTTTACCAACATGCAAAATACTCAAACTGCAGGTATCATCTCTTACTTAGTCCATTTCGTATTTATCAAAATTTGATTAAACAAAACAGTTTTTGTGGAATATTAACTGAATAATTTGTCCTTCATCTGGTCTTCTAGACACTCTAAAATCTATCTTTGAGATAATTCTAGGCCATCAGTGAGCAACATATCTGGAAACCAATGTTTTCCTATTCCCATCCCACTCCCTTTTCAAGACAAGGAATTGCTTTTAGAGAGTCATGCTTTGGCATCAGCCCATCTACATCTATTAAAGGATTTTATTTTTTTAAGCCCGAGAGATTTCATTATTGTATTTGTTATAAAGATATTTTTGAGGGTACTGTAAACTCTATTATATAGAGCTCTTTTTGTGAGGAACAACAGGAAACATCTCTTCTCTTTGCTTTCAGTTCCAGGAAAAATTATGTTTCTCCAGGAAAAAAAAAAAGTTTATTTCAAATCTTAGGGCATTGTAAATAATAACTCTTATCATCTGTTCTCCTTTTCACTGGCTGCTAAAAGACCCAGAGTCAGGTATTTTATTTACTTTTAACAAATATAGAGGATCCCTTTGGCATACATGCTACATATAATGCTACTGATGACATCATCTATTTTAAACACTTATTATATCCTATTTCTGTTTCCCTAATTTTATTTGTACTTTACTTAGTGTTTTATATTCATATTTATAATACAAGTTAAACTCCTTAAGAGAGGATATACATACATGTATACATATATAAATACATAAAGAATATGCAAATAAATAAATAATGCATGGAACTCATCTACTGTGGCAAAGACATTAACCTCCCTAAACTTCATTGCTTTTAAATTTAAAAATATTAATGATAGATACTTCATAGGACTGTAATATATATAATAACATTTGCTTTATTGATATATTTTAATTAGGAGTCTGGAACAGAGTGGGCACTCCATCAGTATTTGTTCTTTTACTGTCCTTCTAAAGAACTTGCAATTTTGACAAATTGGTAGTCAGCAGAAATATTAATTTTCCAGTAATCCTAGGAAAGTGGTGATTCTGGTTCTTGGCATGAGGTGAAGACTTAAAAGGACCTTGCCTCAGCAGTTTTAGGTTGAAATGCTAATTAGAACAGACTGTAACGATGGGGGAGGAGTAGAACAGACACACTGTGCTTCATATCTAAATGCATATAGTAATTAAAATGTAGTCATAGTTCTCGATAATGACAGCTCTTAGGCAAGAAGATTTTAGGGCCAAAATATTAGGATTGTTGAATTCAGATGAAGTTTTATCAAACAAATTGCTTGAGGCAGATAGTGCATATCTTTGTGCTTAAACCACACATCTTTCTCTGAACTTTACCTTTGGAAAGGTGTATTGACTCGTAGAATCTTTTTAAACAAATGAGGCAATGCAATCTGAGAAAATATGGAGGTTAGGGTTCCACCAAACCAAATGAAGACCTTTTCTTTTTTTCTCCCCCTATAGCATGAAGTACATGTGTTTTTCTTCCACTAGGTTAAAAAGCACCAAACTAGAAGTCCTGAAACCTTGATTTCTATTACAGCTCTACCATAGTCTAGACCATGGACCTTGGGAAAGACAGGATGTTTCCTTGTTTATAAATAGGGGTAATGATAAACACACCCCACAGGGTAGCTGTGAAGATTAAATGAGGAAATATACGTCAAGCATGTGGCAAACTGTTTGGCATACAGTGCTCAAGTGCCTATGTGTAAAAGGGGGAAATGATAGAAAAATAAATCACATAGTGAGACCAAGTTATATAATAAAGTTGTTTTAGTGATTTGGTAATGTATTAATGTGGAAAGACTGAACAGACTTCCCAGAATTCCATTTCGTTTACATTTCCAGCTGACTGAACCACAGGAGAGATTCTGTGGGAGACTTAGGGTGCAAGCGAAGCAGCAGCCATTTTGTAACACACAAATCTGCTGGCTCACCTCACTGGTATAGGCATCAGCTAGACCAAGGGATTAAGATATTTTTAATGTCTCAAAATAACTTTGTGGTAATAGTATTTCAGATATTCCCTGAAATGCTGGGAAGGGGTAATATTCCACCTGGCAACTGTTCCTTAAAACGTATTTTATGGAACTTTATGAAAGAGGAAAGCAAAGTATTTATAAAAATGATTGGTAGATAGTAGGTTCTCAAAAAATATTTTTCATTTCAGGAATGACTAAAGAGAAAACAGAAGAGTTTTACTCCTTTCTCCTGTACTCTGGATTCTATCCTCTTCCTTAAAATATGCATTGTTCCTCTTTCTAGCTTCAGAACATTCAAGTTCTCCCATTATACCAGATATTTTTCATGGGCATTTAAATGTATTCAAAGCTCTGTCCCATTTTTAAAAACATTCTTTCTCCAGCTATCACTGTCTCCCTCCTTCTATTTACAACCAAACTTCTCAAAAATAGTTATCTCTACTCTGTTCGTTTTGTCATCTCCCACTTGCTTCTCAACTAACTCCAAACTGGTTTCTACTATCAATACTTGCCTTAAGGCTACTGAAGATTTCCATGGTACCAAAGTCAATGGACAGTTTTAGGATCTATATAGCAATACAATTTGAAAGCCTCAGAGATACCTCACTCTTCAAATATCCCAAACTAAATTCACATTCTTCCCCCTAAAATTAATTTGGTCTTCCCCCAGTGCTTCTTCTGTTGGTGACTAGTACTAGTATTCACCCAGCTGCAAAACCCAGAAATCTGAGGGAGGGTGGAAGAAAGAAATTGGTTGTTTCCATTTCTTAGCTTCTACGATGGTTTCTAATCAAAATCAAAAGGCTCCTCATCTATGGGCCATATTACTTCCTCTCCAGATCATGGGGCTTACTTTTCCAGCCATAGTTTCGTTAAACACAATTTTTTAAATAAATTTCAAATGGCAATCATTGCTCTTTGAGTAAAATCTCAAATCCTTAATGCAGACCTCAAAATGTATACAATATGTTTCTGTCTTCATTCTTCTCCGCTCTGCTTGGCTCTCTGCTCTCCTGCCACTTACAGCCTTGCTCTTTCCCACCTCAGAATGCTTGTAAAGGCTGATTCCCCTGTTTGTAACAGCTTTCTTCCATAATTTTATTATTCAGTTTACAAACCACTTCCCACTAATCCTTTAGCTCTCACAATTAAGTTTTGCTGTCTTCTGCAACCTCCCTGATAGGTCAGACTTCTCTGATAGAAGATCCCTTACACTCATTGCACTTCTCCTTTGTGATACAGTAACCAAATATATATATATATGTAGCTCAAATATATATATATATATATTTGGGCTATATATATATCTCAAATATAGCTCAAATATAACTTCCAGGACGTTAGAGGCTGTGTACAGCTTATTCTCTACTATATTATTAACAACTAGCACAATATAAGTTCTCAGTAAGTTTTTGAATTGATGAACTTTCTGATTCAATCATTATTCTAATTCCTCCATAAAGTATTTAAATATAAACACTTTCTTCTTTAATATCCAAGTAAAATAGTATAATACCAAATAGAATTAAACATACAAAAATGTTTCAAAGTGGAAGATTTTAGCAGCCAAGTCTTTGCACTAAAATCAAGTTCCCAATGCATTATAGATATTCAATAAATATTTGTTAACTATGTGAATTATAAAGGTGTATTAGCCTGCTTACTTATAATCTTTTAGGCAATGAAATTGCATTAAACTCAAACAAATCATACTTGCTGGCATATTGGTCTCCTTTTCTCCTCCTACGTTTATTTTTATTTCCCTAGTTCTGAGAAGGAAATACACTTTTTCTTTTTCTCTCAAAACAGTTTCTTTCTGGCAGAATAACTCTGCTTTCAGAGATTAGAAAAAAGCTATTTGCTGGAAATGCAAAGAAAGATTTCTTATTACAGTGAATAAACTGTGGAAAATTACTCTCACTGACACCTTAGAAGTGTTGTCTTTAGAAGAACAGGAGCAGATATTTAAGTTCCAGACCTTAAAACCAACTCTCAACACCCCAGGTTTATCACATCATGACCTGTCACCCACTTCTGCAATCCAGAGTCAGCCCCAGGAACTAGCAGTACCTACCAGCAGTGGGGAAGATTCTGGACTCCTCTGAAAAGTTCTACTCCCACCAATTTCACTGAAGCTGGTGATTATACCATTAGGTTTACTACATCAATTTGATTTAAATGGGGCTTTACTTTCTTTTCCTTCTTTTGACAAACAATTTTTGGGCACCTATTATAGAGCAAGTGTTAATTCTGCCCTGTGCAAGGTAATGTTTCATGGCAATGAGTGATAAATACATAGACTCTGCTTTAGTTCATAATCTATAGGGCCTCCTGGCAAAAAGGATGAGGATGATACAAGCATGAGCAGGATGTTCTGGCAGCAGAGAAGCTTGACCTGCAAAGTGTTCTTGGAGGTGGTAATGATTGAGCTAGGACCTCAAGGGCAAGTAAGTAAGTCAGGTGATGCAGGAGCACAAAAGGGAGAGAAGAGATGGTGTGAAGGCACAAAAGGCATCCACTGTGGTGATAGCTTTAGAGGCTCAGTAGTATATTTAGAATATGGGAGGGGTTGGATAAAGAAACAGAAAAAAAGATCACAAAGGGTCTTTTTCCTGAAGCCTCTAAAATTTTGAAGCAAATGGGACACTTTATGAAAATTATGCTGGAGGATGGATTAGGAGAGCTAGGATACCCTGAAGGGAAGAACAGGACTTTCACCCTATTCCCCCAGCATCTTGCACAGCCAAATATAAGTCAGTGTTTGATAAATATTTATTGAATGTTTTTTCTGAATGAAATCATTTAAAAGCTTGTTTCACTGAGGTACCACTAAGTCATAACTCAGCTGTCTATATACCACAAGTAAAAGATTTCAGGTCATGTATGAAGAGAAAGTTAACAGGGGAAGGAGGAGACGGCGTTAGGCACTGAAGACCTGACAGTGGAGGCAAAAGCAGAGGGTGAAGGATGTTGAAATGGGAGGATGAGGGCACCTGAGATGTTTCAGACTCAATAATTTTTCTAGGGGCAATAACTCCCAACTCCACATGTCAATTTTCATTATGTACAGTTATGGTAAATGTAATGACCATAAATGTACATAATAAAGACTAGCTGTAGCTAGGCACCACCCGAAGTGCTTTCAGGCACAAACGTTCATTGTACGTATGGCAGTGTTGAGGCCCCACAGATACAGTCCCCGTCATGGAGCTAAGGTGCCAACAAGAAGACAGAGAACAAACAAGGAAAACAATAACTATTTAGCATACTTCCAAGCTGAGAGACAGCAGAGCAGAACTGTTAAGAGCATGATATTTGGAATTAAGACTCTCTGGCCCTAAATTCTTGCTTGACCACTTGGCTGTGGCTGTGTGACCTTAGGTAGGTTACATAACTGCTCTGTCTTATTCCCTTACCTGTAAAATAAGGTTAATAGTAATTATGTATATCTTTATGTTATGCAGAGTATTAAATGAGTTAACAGGTATAAAGAATTTAGGAGAGAGCCTGGCATATAGTAAATATTGTTAGTAGAAAAGATTATTACTGTGGTTTTCTTATAACAATTAGCCTTATCAATAAGTTCTACGAAGAAAACTCAAAGCAGGGTAAAGGAAAAGAGAACCAGATAATGCAAGGGTAGGAATGAGACTAGGAGGAAATAATTGAAATAAAGAGATCAGGAAAAGTAATTCTGAGGAGATAACATTTCAGCAAGAGGCCTGAAAGAAGTGTGAATATTTGGAGGGAGCATTTCAAAGAGAGAAGGGCAAATACAGAATGAGCAAGTGCTATTGGGCAGAAACCAGCTTGGCTTGATGGGATCAAGGAGTAGCAAGAAAACTGCTGTGACTAGAAATAGGTGGTGAGCAAGTCAGGGAACAAAGGTGATATGGTAGGAGGTGAGGCAGAAGAAGGGAGAAATGGCGAATTCATTTGGGGCCTTATGGGCCATTGGAAAGATCTGAGATTTTTACTGAGATTTAAAGCCACTCTGCTGTGAGCAGAGACACCACATATCTGGATGTCATTTTAAAAAAGATCTCTCTGACTATGTATAGAGAATGGACTGCAGGGCTTCCCTGGTGGCGCAGTGGTTGAGAGTCCGTCTGCCGATGCAGGGGACACGGGTTCGTGCCCTGGTCCGGGAAGATCCCACATGTCGTGGAGCGGCTGGGCCCGTGAGCCATGGCCGCTGAGCCTACGTGGCCGGAGCCTGTGCTCCGCAACGGGAGAGGCCACAACAGTGAGAGGCCCATATACCGCAAAAAAAAAAAAAGAATGGACTGCAGAGGGTTGAGGGTGGTAGCAGGCAATTCCTGCTGTACATTTTAATCCATACATCAAGCATGCAAGATAAACATCAATGTTCCTATTTTATGGTAAACAACGTGAGGTTCAGAAATAGTTTATCAAAAGGCACACAGGTATGTTGACTCTAAACCCATGTGTGTTTTTCACTCTGCAGGAAAGTCTTCCTGGGCCTCCCTGACTCGGTCAGATTGTCCACTACATTTTCTCATGGCAGCATGTTCCCCACCTTTCTAGCAGCCATCACAGTCTGATTTTATACTTGTTTCATGTCTAAGAGCAGTGGCAGTGTATACCAGTTCGTCCTCAGGGTCTATTTAGTACCTAGAACAGGTGCTCAAGAATTATTTGTTAAATGAATGAATAAATTGTACTACTGAAGTAGAGGGAGCAGAATGAGAAGCATGCGAAGAAATATGGTAACAACATGAATAAACGAGAAATTAAATTTAATATAGTAACAACAGAGACCCACTATACCTGAGTATCTGCCATTTTTTTAAAAATCTAGGCATTATTTTTCAAATGATTAGTAGTAAATTTAAAAAGTATTTATTAATCAAGGCAAATATATATAAACTCTGAAAATTATTTCTTAAATCATTTTTTAAAAAATCAGGGCATTAAAACGTAGATCTTTCCCCAAACTTCTTAATGTACAGGAGCATTATTTTAATGGCTTTCTAAAAGTTGGCCATGCCAAAGAATTAAGACCATGGTATATCTACAGTGTTGGAAACAGACAATAAATGAAACGAAAAGAATTCAAAATATTACTACTATAATATTAGCAAAGGCAATTGCTATGTTTGCATAGTGCCTTCCCATCTCCAGAGAACGGCTGCATACATTATCTCATTGCTCATTCAGCAGGTACTCAATGTTTCATCCCGTTTCATCCATCACTTACACACACACACACACACACACACTTTCTGGATCATTTCTGCAGAGATCTCCTTTACAGTGGCCTTGATAAAAGCTGACTGTGACATTTTATTAAATTCAGCCCCCATTAAGTCTTGGCATTGTTTGAAGCACTATCAGATGATGCTGAGCTCAGTAAGGGCACTTGTTCTTATACCTTCTATCTTCAAACAGCAAGTCCCAGTCTTTCTTTTTGGGAGATGGAACTAGAAACTAGCTTCTCTTTTCATTGGTATGTGATACCAATTTCCATGCTTTCATTTTCTTTCTTGGGGGCCAGATACTAAGTAGATGAAAATGATTCGCTGTTCTTAACTCTAACACCTCTGAAATGAAGCCTGGGGGAAGCTAGTGATAACTCTGAAGTTGTAACTTCTCTCTAGGTTGTTTGGAAAAATAACTCTACCAACCCTCCAGCAACAAGACTCGGCTATTATCACATTACAGAACATCAGTGGCTGCTAGGACATGGTGAAGAGACGAGGCAGTGTCAGCAAATGTGCCATTCCAGCTCTGACAACTAGGACATACTCAATTTTACAACTGGATGATTTATGTTTAATAATACTTTTTTAAAATGTCACTTACTAGGCAACTACTATACACCAAACACATGGCTTTGCTTTTGCTATACAGTAACTCATTTAATCCTAAGAACAATCCGTAAGATGTATATTATTATCTCCTAAATCTCACTTCTATGTACATTAAAAAAAGAAAAGACTGAAGACCAGGTAAATCAGGCAACTTATTCAAGTCCACACAGCTGGAAGATAGTAGAGCTGGGATTTGAACCCAGGTAATCTCTCTTACATTCTTCTTTTTGGTTTGTCGGTTTCATGAAGGAGAGATAGAACATATGGGGTTTTGTTAGGAGACATAGGTATCTGAGTATATATGATAATAAGTAGAAGAATTATAACTTAAGCTCAGGTATAGCTTACTCCAAATTGTAGGTTCCTTCCACTGCCAACAAAATGATCCCCTTTCCAATCAGTGACATGTTTCCTTAGGGTGAAAAAACCTTTAAAAATACTCTCTTTTGGAGAATTAAAAACTTTTCCCAAGTTGATCTGAGGTACATATATATTCTAAAACAGTGGCAAAACTCAGAAATGAACGACTATGCATTGTTCTAATCTGTTAACCTCCTACTTAGTAAATCTCGATGCAGACACAAGAACAAGGTCTAAATACCCTATCGCTGTTAGATGTGTTAACTCTTTTAGGCTACTAGTGATTATTGAGGAATTTATTGACTTAAACTTCATTAAGGTTGTCCTGGAGATCTGAAAGAGTTAATACATTTCTAGACATACTTATTTTTATTAATAAAGGGTATGCTGCCTGAAAATGATTGTCTAGGGCATCTGGAATTTATATTTTAAATTAGAGAAAGTCCACTGGCTTCTGGAGAGTATATGGAACCAAGGAAAAAGAAATTTCATCTTATATGAAATCCTCAAGGACACTTGCAAATGATTCTTTCTAAAAAGATGTTAAAAGGAATGCTTATTACACTTTGGCCTCCTACTCTAATTTCTCTAGCCTTCCCTAAGGTTGAATGAGGAATAAAATGGCATCCTTTTTTCTTAGGGCTATTAGGGCTTTTCATAGCTCCCCATACATCAAGATTACAGACTCTATTCCGCTTCTTCCACATTAAACATTTGATTTTAAATCTGTGCATTTTGGTCCATCAAATTTGGTTAATTAATTTATTTATTACTATTTTTTTTTTGCGGTATGCAGGCCTCTCACTGTTGTGGCCTCTCCCGTTGTGGAGCACAGGCTCCGGACGCACAGGCTCAGCAGCCATGGCTCACGGGCCCAGCCGCTCCATGGCATGTGGGATCTTCCTGGACTGGGGCATGAACCTGTGTCCCCTGCATCGGCAGGCGGACTCTCAGCCACTGCGCCACCAGGGAAGCCCTGGTTAATTTATATTTCACAGTAAATTTCCTGCTATATTTGATAAGTTAATTCTTAAGACTGAGAAAAAAAATCAGGGTTTCTAAATTCATATTCAAAGAAAATATAATTGGTGACCTAGGAATATAATCCACTCCCTGACACCCAAAACAATTAACGGGATGGAATCAACAGTACTGGTGAACAGGTGAACTTTCAGCAGGAGGAAAGAGGGTAAATATGCTTGTGAAGGGTAATAACTTATTAAGGAAAGGTTAAGAAAATGAGGGAGAAAATGCCTTCTAAGACAAATTATCTCATTTTAAGGAAGGCCAATTCTTAAGAGTAAGGTGTTACTATTTTGGTAGAAGGCTTGGAAAGTAAAGGTTTTCAGTAATCAATCAATGAAAGGAATGGAGAATTAATTTGGCTAAATACAAATAAATGAAAAAAATTAGGCTCAAGGGCCAAATTCCTAACTATACTTTCAGGCTCAAATGTCAACTCAAACGTCTTCCTTATAAATTCTTCCCTACCTTCTCTAGGGAATTAGTAGTTTGTGCCTCTGGAGACCTAAAGAATATATTGTACAATTATCTGTTATATCTCACAACTCATTTACAATAATTGTGACTTCCACCTCTACCCAGGAAGAATTAGTCACTAGGGAAATTACCTCCGACCATAGATAACTAGAAAATCAGACAAAATATATAAACTAACAATTTTCAGTCATTTGGTAATAGCTATCCCTGTGATCTCCAAAAGGAAGGAAATAAATGAGGTGAGCTCAACAACGTCCCCAGCTTATTGCTTGGAGGCAGTTTCTAGAGAGAAGAAATATGGAACCCAAACAGAGCTCAGTTTCTTCCATACATTGAGAAGATAGAAAATGGAGTTTAGGGTGACCTAGGCAGGTAGAATCTGCCGGCAGGATACCAGAGAGAGATAGAAAGAGAAAGAACACCCCAGAGATCTGAAAAGCACCCTCCTTGTTCTGGCCAATTCTCTGACTGTATAATAATCTAGGCATGCATAGGTTGAGGGTCCATGAGACCAGAGAAAGAATCACCAAAAAGTAATAGACTGAACAATTCCCAGGGCTCACATAGAGCTGGGAATATTTCACATTTCCAGCAGCCAGAGTAGAGAGACCTTATATTATTGGGGCAGCAGGTAAAGGATAAAGAAGGATATTGCTCTAGTTATAGGGTAAATTAACACTAATTATCCATAGATTTAGGAAAGCCTTACCTTAAAAAAAAAAAAAGATTAAAAGCAAGCCTCAAAAGCCCTAAACCAATTCCATGTAACTTAAGAGTTGTCAGAGAAAATCCAATAGCCTGAAGGAATACAGCAACCTCAGAACCCAACAGCATTAAGTACAAAATGTCTAGCATCCAAAAAAAAAAAAAAAAAAAAAAAATTACCAAGCATGCAAAGAAGCAGGAAAAGATGATCCATAATCCGGATAAAAAATTAATAGATACAGAGCCGGAATTATAGAGGTTATGAAGTTAGAGGAATGTTTGAAAAGCTAACACAAAAATATGCTCCATATACTTAAAAATGTAGAGAAAAACATGAATAGGATGAGGAGGATGAGGAAGGAAACAGAATATATAAAAATAAAAATTAGATACCTGAAGTGAAAATGCACTGGATTGGAGTAACCATAAATTAAGATGCTACAGAAGAAGAAACCCGGTGAATATGAAGAAATAGTGTGGAAACTATTCAAAGTGAAACACAGAGATTTAAAAGGACTGAAAAAAAAATGAACAGAGCATCAATGGTATGCTGAATAATATCAAGTTTGCTCTAACACATGTGCAAATGGAGTCTATAAAGTGGGAGAGGGAAGAAAAATTATTTGAAAAAAGTGACCAATAATTTTCCAAATTTAATGATAACTATAAATCCTCAGATCTAAGAAGCTCAACAAACCCCAAGCAGAATGAACATAAGAGAAAATACCAATTCACCTGATGATCAAAACTAATCCAAAAAACAGCAGGAGAAAGGGAAAAAAGGAGCAAAGAACAGAGGATAAATATAGAAAGTAAACAGCAAAATGGCAGATTGAAGCTCTAGCTTGTAGAAATAATTACATCAAAGGTAAATGGTTTAAACTCTTCAATTAAAAGGGAGAGATTAATGGACTGACTAAAGCAAGATCCTACTATATGATATCTATAAGAAACTGAAATTAAATAAAAGATACAATATTAACTCCCCATAAACTGTGAACTCTTTAAGGACATGGGTTATATCTAACTCAATTTGTGTTTCTAGTGCCCAGTTCGGTACTAGTACTCAAAACCTACTCAACAATATTTGTTCAAAGAGTGCTTGTATTTAAAACTTCTTATTTCATAAGACATGCAAGGATCATTCCAGGAAAGCCTTGGTGAAATATTCACTTTCTCCATATTAATAGATTCTTAAAAACGGGTTTTATGACAACTACTTAAAAAAAAAAACACTTATTTTAAGAGGACATTGCATGATTTCTGATTGTTTTATGGTTAATTTATCTATTTCATCTGAAAACTCCAGAATTTGGTTAATCTTCTAAGTCAGGTGTTAGCAAATTTTTTCTGTAAAGGGCCTGATGGTAAATATTTCAGGCTTTGAGAACCATACATTCTCTGTAGCAACTACTCAACTCTGACACTGTAGAAAGAAAGCAGCCATAGACACTACCTAAATGAATGATATGGCCATGTTCTGATAGAACTTCATTTACAAAAACCAGTAGTAGGCCAGATTTGGCCTATGGACTGTAGATTGCTAAGTCTCATTCTAAGCACAGGATGATTGCTCAAAGTCTCTGTGGCTATGTGTTATCTATTCCTGGAATGAGGCACTTATCACTACTCTAGAAAGCTTTGATCAGTGCCAGTAGGAGATGCACATATCTCCTTATACTTACCCTGTATCTACTTTTCTTGGTTAATGCAAATAGAAAAGATAAGATCTCAGACACTGACAGGTAATTTACTTCCTATAACCAGGCTCTTCAAAGCTGTTTTGTGCTTTCATTGTATTGTCACAGCCTATACAGCTAGTAACTTTGAAAACAATCCTAAACTGTTAAAAGTGTCCAAAGTCACCACTGTCAATTTGTACTTTCAGTGAGGTTGAAGGTTTGATCAATTGTATTCAGGATATGTAATACACATTGCAATAATCTGCTCAATTTGTTTTTTCCAAATACCTTGCATTGGCCTTTTGCTCAGCATGTCACAACTTCCTTTCTTACCTTTTGATAATTTTCTCATCAACTTACAATTACTAATAATGATGTATTTTATGTTTGCCTACTCTTCGTGGTGTTCTATGTAAACATTCTTACAAAATAAAGACTTAATGTTCCATTAATGACCATTTGGTCAATAAAATGAGCATGTTGTCAAAACTGGCACTGTATCAAATAAATTACATGAATTCTATTTAGGGCAACTTATTCATTTAGGAAAAATGGTACCATTCATAAAGGAAAATTATACATTTGGTGTCAACATGCCTGTCTAAGGTACAGATTAGGAATTCAGGATTTAGATTTCTGATTCTGTGTTTTATTAGCTGCAGTATAAGCCTAGACAAATTATTTAGCCTTTAAGATGCTATTTTCTCATCTATTAAAGGTAAAAACAAGGTATACTTCATCAGGAGTGATATGAGATTTAATGAAGTAATGCATGAAAAGCTTAGAACAGAGTTTCATAATGAAGCTTATTCATGAACATTCAGTTCATGTTTAGTATTATTTTTATTTTGTGTGCTTGAAACACAGTAAGTGTTCAGTAAGTGAGAAAAATATACTTGTACATAACCTAGAACACATGCCTTACCAATTTTTTTTCTATAACCTCCAGAGTCTAGTATTGTGTCTGATAACTACTAGGCACTCAAATATTGTTTGTTGAAATTGAAATGAATGAAGTCCCTGCATATGGGATACTTTTTCCCACATTATAATGGCTTTGCCTTGTTAAACAATTTATCACTTCCATTACCTAAGAGGGTCATTTGAAATCTCCAACTTGATTCCACTTAAATTTATATTTTTATACTGTAATATGTTAGACGTTTTGTATATATATCATATAACTTATATAAGTGTAGTTAACTATTCTACCCTTGAACTTAGGTACTATTTTTCTAACTTAGAAATGAGAAAAAATAAGTTCCAGAAAAGTTATCCCAGCCACCATGTAGGAAAATTAGGTTGAAACTTAGGTTTGACACGTTTGGGAATTCATTTAAACCACTGTGCTGTTGTATCTCTCATAAGTACAAGTTCCTACAAATTGCTAATGATTTCAACAAGAAGGGGAAGAAAAAGTTCCTATTTCTCATGCATCTAAAACATCTCACTTATTAAGGAGTCATGACATTTCAAGGCAGATATGATAATTCTATTTTTCAGATGAGGAAACTGAGGCTTAACTAAGCAAAGGAACTTGCCTAAGGTCATACATTGCTTTTCTTCAGGGAATTAAAAAAAAAATACAAAGAACAGCTTCATTTACTTTAACTGTTTTATGGAAAGTGTCTCTCTCTTCCATTAGGCATTTAGCCAAGGCAATAAAGGGCTTCATGCCACAGACACGGTTGAAGCATTAGAAACATGCCTTTCCCAAATTTTTTTTTTTTTTTTTGCGGTACGCGGGCCTCTCACTGTTGTTGTCTCTCCCGTCGCGGAGCACAGGCTCCGGACGCGCAGGCTCAGCGGCCATGGCTCATGGGCCCAGCCGCTCCGCGGCATGTGGGACCTTCGCGGACCGGAGCACGAACCCGTGTCCCCTGCATCAGCAGGCGGACTCTCAACCATTGCGCCACCAGGGAAGCCCGCCTTTCCAAAATTTGATAATGTCACATAAAGACTGCTGGATGGGACAGCCGTATACAACCCTGTACCAAGACATCACAGGGCCACTCTACCAGGCTAAGAATCATATAAAATGAAACAGAACATGTATTCTTTACCACGTGCCAGATATATGCAGGTACATATGAGCTTCACAACAACATGTGAGGCAAACTTTATCCCCTCACCTTACTTATAAGGGAACTGAAATTAAGAGAAACTAACTTGCTCTAAGTTTCTCACTGGTAAATGATAGGGCCAATTTTTTTCATTCTTTTGCTAAAACACTATAAACAAAATTTCAAATGGACAATATAAATAACTATGATAATGCTGAAGGGAGAGTTTTGTCTATTCTCTTCAAGAAAAGAACCTAAACTCTTACTGGGAAGAAGAAACTCCTCTTTCCTGGCGAGCATGCCCTTCCTCTTATGCATGTTGAAGCTGCTTGAAATACACAATCCATTCAAAGACTTAATTTTTAACAATTTCATAGATCTGAGTTGCCTCTCACATGGTGAGAGGTGTATTTTTTCAACTTTATTAGGTACTTAGAATCCCAATGAAAACTTGAATTGTTATTCATTTAAAAGAAGAAAAAAAACCTATGTAATTACATCTTTATAATCCACCCTCTCTGAGAAACCTTCCCAGTTCCTCCTGATTGGAAATAAAGTAGCAAGGTAATAGTATAGTGTTTGTGGAGTCAGATTGACAGACAGGCATACCTGGGTCTAAGTTCTGGCACACTACTGAAATCCCTTCTCCACATAAGATTTTTGGGAAAATTGAATGTGAAAAAGAAGGCAGAATACCTACTCCATTGTGTGGTACGCTGTGGGGTCCTGGAAGACAACCTCTTCTCCTCTGTACTACTTTTTTTTTGAGCCATTAGTGTTTTACTAAGGGGTGCATAGGAAATAGTTAAGAGAACTACATGTATCTTTGCATTAAATATGCATAACATTTGAATAAACTTTGAGTAAATTTGTCAAAATAGTTTAACATGTGCATTAAATTAAATTAATTAATTAATGAATTTCAAAAATAGTTCACCCATTTCTCTTAACCCCAGTCCCCTGCCTCTGGCAACCACCAGTCTGCTCTCTGTTACTTATTAAGCTTAGTTCTGTTTTGTTTTTTAATTTTTAGATTCCACATATGAGAGAGATTGTATGCTAATTTGTTTTTCTGTCTGACTTATTTCACTAAGCATAATGTCTTCCAGGTCCACCCACATTGTCAAAAATGGCAAGATTTCTTTCTTTCTTATGGCTAAATATTATTCTAGTGTGTGTGTGTGTGTGTGTGTGTGTGTGTGTATCACTTTTTTATCCATTCATCTGTTGATGGACACTTAGGTTGTTTCCATTATCTTGGCTATTGTGAATAATGCTGCAATGAACATGAGGGTGCATATGTCTTTTTGAATTCGTGTTTTTGTGCTCTTTGAATAAATATTAGACGTTGAATTGCTGGATCATATGGTAGCTCTATTTTTAATTTTTTGAGGAACCTCCATACTGTTTTCCATAGTGGCTGCACCAATTTCCAATCCCACCAACAGTGCGCAAGGGTTCTTTTCTCCTTGCCAACACTTGCTATTTCTAGTCTTTTTGATAATAGCCATTCTAAGAGGTGTGAGTTGATATTTCATTGCAGTTTTGATTTGCATTTCCCTGATAATTAATTATGTAGAGCATCTTTTCATGTGTCTGCTGATCACCTATATGCCTTCTTTGGAAAAGTGCCTATTCAGATAGTCTGCCTATTTTTTAATTGGGTTGTTTCTTTTCTTTTCTTTCTTTTTTTGCTATTGAGTTGGTTGTATGAGTTCTTTATATGTTTTGGATACTAGACCCTTATAAGATAAATGCTTTACAAATATTTTCTCCTATTCAGTAGGTTGCCTTTTCATTCCAGTGATGGTTTCCTTTTCTGTACAGTAGATTTTTATTTTGATGTAGTCTTGTTTATTTTTGCTTTTGCTTTTGGAGTCCGATCCAAAATATCATCGGCAAGACCTAGTTATGGAGCTTACTGCTTACGTTTTCTTCGAGGAGTTTTATGGCTTCAGGTCTTAGTCAAGTTTTTAATTCATATTAAGTTTTGTATATGGTTTAAGATAATGGTCCAGTTTCATTCTTTTTCATGTGGCTATCTGATTTTCCCAACACCATTTGTTGAAGAGACTGTCCTTTCCCCATTGTATATTCTTGGCTCCTTTGTCGTAAATTAATTGACCATATATGCATGGGTTTATTTCTGGGCTCTCTACCCTGGTCCATTGATCTGTATGTCTGTTTTTATGCCAAAACTATGATGTTTTAATTACTATAGCTTTGTAATATAGTTTGAAATCAGGGGTCTTCTTCTTTCTCAAGATTGCTTTGGTGACAGGGTTCTTTTCTATTAGCATGAATAATATATATATATATATCCACTCTCCCCTACAAGAATATCAGTTTCTGGAATGCAGTGACTAAATCTTAATCAACTATTAGGTCTCTATAAGTGTTCAAGAAATTATTGGTGAATTAAAATTATAGGAAGTAGGCTCCTGTAGCAGAATAAGGGAACCAAGACACAAAACAAAATATTGGACTTTGACTTAGCTAGTAAGTGCTAATGAAGGCTGCTGTAATCATATGTGTGGGCAGGTGGTAGAAAGAGGATATCTGGGAGTCTATTTTATGGAAGGCCAGCCGATGGAGAAATGTGCCCACTGCATCCTCAGTCAATCTTCACATTTTCCATTCTGGCTGTTTCACAAATCCACTTGCCCCCTTATGCCCAAAGAACCAAAGTCTATGGCTTTAGCTTTAAGGAGGTTAGTGATGTGGGGCTAATTAATTTCTACTGGTCTCTTTCAGCCCTTGGTTCACATCATTAAAAAGAAAAACATCACATTACTTTTATGATATGGCACCACTTTATTATTCATAAATAAAAAAAAATCAGAAAATATGTTTCTCCTAGTCAAGAAACTATTCTACCTATATTCATACCTATATCTATATATTTGCATGCAGCACACACAATCTTTTATACTAGCATAGAAACTTTGCTTAATTTATTGGTGAAAGTCACTATACTACTAAGATCAATTACTACTTTTTAATTTACGGTTGAACATGTTTTGCCAGTATCTCTCTCCAAAAAAAAAAGAGTAAATAATATTCCTATACTTCTTATGGTCAACTCACCTAGTTATCTAATATAAAAGTCCTGATAGCCTATATTAAAATTTTGTACTATTATATGGAAATTTTTTGTAAATGTACCATAAATTTACATATTAGAAAATAATCTTTCCTGCATGATATATGGGGAAGATTTATTTCATTTCCTACCAGCTAGGCTCTCATTTTGCACTGTTACAAAGAAACCCTATTTCATAGAAAAAAGGTAGACCTTTTGAGAAATCAGTGTTCTAAAATGGCTTTATTTGAGAATGCTGTAGGAAAGTCTGTATTTTCCTCTCTTCTTAGGTGGCAGAACTTTGAGATTTACCTTCAAGGATTTTAAGAGGTAATTTGTGTAAAGTATATTTACATTTAAATTAATCTGATAAAATGCAAATGGGGACAGGGGAAAATTAATGATTTAGATTCATATTATAAAAAGGTGCGTTGAAGTATTGTTTGATAATGATTGGATTCAATCCAATTAGAATTTTAAAAGTTCAGAAAGTATCTGAAGTATGTTTAGCAAATTCATAGCTTTATAATAATAATACCATAATTTCAGTGTTGCTTTATATTTCACAAAGTCATTATACTGGACTACATATGCAGATTTTAACTATTCATAACAAAGAATGGCTTAAATAGGACTTCCTGAAAAGGTCCTTTTGCTTATAAAAAGCTGTGATTTTTGTATTTAAATAAATGAAATTTGTATTTAATAAAAGCAGAATGTGTAAATTAGCTTTCACTGTCTTTGCCTTACAGCAGATTGAAAATTGTAGAAATCTGAAAATTATAGCTTTAACTTCCCATGAACTATCCTTGCATTGCTTCAATTTGTGGTTGCTTAGAAACATTATAGGCAAAAGGATTGATTCTTTCCAGATGCTACTAGTCTAACCACACTTTATGCTTTTGATTTAAGGCTATTCTGTTTAATAGTGTTATAAATACATGTTTCTCTAAAAAGTCACAAACGTACAAATCAAGTTCTGTTAGTGGTGCGTCTTTGGAATCTATTCCTTATTCACACATAAAAAAAGCCTTTTCTGTGTTCAGCTTCCATAGGCTTTACTAAAGGCAAAGTTATGCTGAATGACCTGTGCTATTACAGTTATTTATCTGCAGAATTTATTTCCAACTAGTTTCCAACTATGTTTCTGATCGAATACTTTTGATAGCACTAAGTCATTCACATTCACTTACCAAATGCTCATTGAAGAGACACTTTGGCCTTTTACAAAATAATCAGTAATCTTACTGAGTACTCAAAAATGTAGCAAAAGATGAAACCACAGAGTTGCTAGCATATTTGAACGATGACCTGAGCTAATAACTACAGATTCCACTTTGGCCGACACTTCAGAAAAACAGCTGAAGAGAAGACACACACACAGAAAGAGAGACAGACAGACAGACAGACAGACAGGGAGAGAGAGACTGAAGCAACTGAGGCCTCAAACTGAACTTTTATCAGTTGTGGAGGAGACTCATGCAAGACCAATGCTTAAATTCTGTCTCACTGACTCTGAATGTTCTCAATAATGTCACTTAATTTCTCTGAATTTTGTTTATCCCAAATAAGAAAGAGGGAAATTTTAAAAATACCTATTAAAGTGCTTGTAAGGAAAAGTTCTGAAACAATAATGGAGGAAAACTGTTTGTCATATTGTCAAGAAGTAAACGATAGTTGAATTGTCACATTGTCACTAAATTAAAAAAAAAAACTTATTTTTGGGAGGTTTTTGTTTTTAAAAAGCCTTTAAAATCTCCAAATCCCCAAAAACTCCTTACAACTTTCTGTCTTTCTCTAAAGTTTGAACAAAATATGTGTACCTTCCATTAAATCTCTATGAATCAAGATCAAAGGTAACCCTGGGCCTAATCTCACAACATGGATTCAAAATGGAAACCCAAGGATGATAATTTTTACATACCAACATTGTGAAAATTTACATCAAAAGGTCCTTTGAGCTTCTTGATGCTTTAGAAAAACACATTTGTTCCATATTCATAAGGTTTGACTACTGTTTTCTTTTTTTTCTTTCTTTTTTTTTTTTTTTTTTTTTACAGGCAGAGAAAGTATCCTTTGTTTCAACCCAAGTTCACCAAGCTGAATCAAATCCCAAATAGATAGTTTGACGCTTCCCTTCTAAAATTATTTGTTTAATGAGGACAAGGATATCTCTAAGCCCCCATCCCTCACAGCCCTTCCTGGGTATTCTTCAGCTCCCTAAACCTCAACATGCCCCAAACGAGGCTCAGGTAGCTTTTCCCTAAAATCTGTTCCTCCAACTGTTCTTGATTCAATACCATTGTAATCTACCCAATTTGGCTACTTTAGAATAATTCCTCATTATTTCTCTCTGTAACCCATGATGCTCAACTGTTCCTCTAGTCTAAATGATTCTATGTTGTAAAGCACTCCTGAAACTGTCACCTTTTTGGGTATTCTAACTACCACTACCTGGGTTCAACTCTGGCAATACTCTCCAAACTCATTTTTCTGCCTACAATCTTTCCCCACCTTCATCTTATCCCTCACAAACCATAGAAGTGGTGACTACATAAAACTGCATCAAAACCTTTGCTGGGTGCCTATAAACACTGGAGTTTATAAGCCCAAGCTTCTTCTCATGGCACCCGATCTTCCCCATCTTTACCCAATACTATGGAGTATCATCTCCTGCCATTCTCTCTCATGCACTCTCTACTCCAATCACACAGCACTATATATCCCTTGTGAACCCCACATGCTGTTCTATACTTTCCTATTTCTACAAATGTAATTGATTCCCTACGTTTGAATTGATATACCCCATTTCTCCAGTTGGTGGACTAGTATTCAACCTTCAACATCCAAATCTAAAGTTACCTCCTTGGAAAAGCTCTTTCTAGCTTACCCAGCAGAAGGACCCTCATTCTTTTCAAGTCATCCAAAGTACATCCTCTATATTTCCAATGTAACATTTTTCGTAATCAACTACTACTGTTTCTGTGCATAATTCTCCAAAGAGACTGTGAGCCCATAAACGAAGGGTCCCTGTCTTACTAATATTTATTTTCTTAGCGCTTGAAACTATATCTGGCACATAATATTTGACATATGTTTGCTGAGTGAATGAGTGAATGACTGACATAATTATCAGGCAGTTTTTCTTTACCAATTGGTTCTTTGAAACAGCATACATAAAACTTATCAAGTGACAATGCTGTTTTGTCTGATGACATGATATGCTGTGTTAATCTCATTTTACAAAACACACATTGCATTTTTACATCTTTTATGTACATATACAAGACTTTATTAATAAAGCATTTAAAATTAGACTTTATGTACATGTCTTTCTGTCTATATACTGAATATTACAACTGTGTCACACAGCTTCATCTTGTTTAATATTAAACTACAGGTTACCTTTGGAAGAACTAATAGAATTTTTTTTTTAATTATAGACTTAGCTACCCATAATTTAATACTAATAATTATTGAGGCTAGATCCTTTCTACCTAAAACAACATATCTGCCCCAAGTTTGTCATTTACATAATACATTTACCTTTTCATTAGACTACTCATATTCATTATAGATTATCATACATGGTTTGTGACCAGCCAGAATGTGTCCTTCTTGGTTGTTAAACACATTAATGCAGAGCCTTTCTTTGGGTATAACCTAATTAGCAAAATCTTTTTCAGTGATTGTTTGTGATTATTTCCATAATTGCTATTTCATACAAACTTGACCCATTTACCTTTTAAATAAGCTTTTCATACTATGATGATGTCTTCATTTTGTCCACATAATAAGATATTGATAAATTGAAGGTCAGGAAGAGAAATAGGCATGTTAATGAATTTTTTCATAAAGTATTCTTTCTAAGTTTGCTTAAAGTACCATCAATCGTTTCTTTGGAGGCTAAGAAATTCGCTTCTAGAAGCTTTAACTCTCTCTCTTTTAATTCTTTTTAGCATAACTTAAAAAACAAATCACTACTTGACTACTTTATTACACATATTAATCCTTTGTTGAGTAAAGGAGATTAGGAATAAGCTTGTTATTTATCTCAACCCAAATTCTATGGATGAGGGCAGGGGGGTTGGGGGGAATGAAATACTAGAAAAAATATTAGAAAAATAATTATTGAAATGTAGGATCACATTGACCTTAAAGGATAAACAAGAAGTTCAAAAACAATGAAAATACTAAGGATAAGCACCACCAAACCAGCTTTACAACAAATGCTAAAGGAACTTCTCTAGGTAGGAAACGCAAGAGAAGGAAAAGACCTAAAATAACAAACCCAAAACAACTAAGAAAATGGTAACAGGAACATACATATTGATAATTACCTTAAATGTAAATGGATTAAATGCTCCAACCAAAAGACACAGACTGGCTGAATGGATACAAAAACAAGACCCGCATATATGCTGTCTACAAGAGACCCATTTCAGATCTAGGGACACATACAGAATGAAAGTGAGGGGATGGAAAAAGGTATTCCGTGGAATATCAAAAGAAAGATGGAGTAGCAATTCTCATATCAGACAAAATAGACTTTAAAATAAAGACTATTACAAAAGACAAAGAAGGAAGCTACATAATGATCAAGGGATCAATCCACGAAGAAGATATAACAATTGTAAATATCTATGCACCCAACATAGAAGCACCTCAATACATAAGGCAAATGCTAACAGCCATAAAAGGGGAAATCGACAGTTACACAAACATAGTAGGGGACTTTACACCACACTTTCACCAATGGACAGATCAACCAAAATGAAAACAAATAAGGAAACACAAGCTTTAAATGATACATTAAACAAGATGGACTTAATTGATATTTATAGGACATTCCATCCAAAAAGAACAAAATACACTTCCTTCTCAAGTGCTATTGAATATTCCACAGGATAGATCATATCTTGGGTCACAAATCAAGCCTTGGTAAATTTATGAAAATTGAAATCATATCAAATATCTTTTCCAACCACAATGCTATGAGACTAGATATCAACTATAGGAAAAAAAAATCTGTAAAAAATACAAGCACATGGACACTAAACAATACACTACTTAATAACAAAGAGATCACTGAAGAAATCAGAGAGGAAGTCAAAAAATACCTAGAAACAAATGACAATGAAAACACGATGACCCAAAACCTGTGGGATGCAGCAAAAGCAGTTCCAAGAGGGAACTTTATAGCAATACAATCCTACTTCAAGAAACAAGAAACATCTCAAGTAAACAACCTAAACTTACACCTAAAGCAATTAGCAAAAGAAAAACAGAAAAACCCCAAAGTTAGCAGAAGGAAAGAAATCATAAAGATCAGATCAGAAATAAATGAAAAATATATGATGGAAACAATAGCAAAGATCAATAAAACTAAAAACTGGTTCTTTGAGAAAATAAACAAAATTGACAAACCATTAGCCAGACTCATCAAGAAAAAAAGGGAGAAGACTCAAATCAATAGAATTAGAAATGAAAAAAGAGAAGTAACAACTGACACTGCAGAAATAAAAAAAATCATGAGATATTACTACAAGCAACTATATGCCAAAGGCATGTTAATGAATTTTTTCATAAAGTATTCTTTCTAAGTTTGCTTAAAGTACCATCAATCGTTTCTTTGGAGGCTAAGAAATTCGCTTCTAGAAGCTTTAACTCTCTCTCTTTTAATTCTTTTTAGCATAACTTAAAAAACAAATCACTACTTGACTACTTTATTACACATATTAATCCTTTGTTGAGTAAAGGAGATTAGGAATAAGCTTGTTATTTATCTCAACCCAAATTCTATGGATGAGGGCAGGGGGGTTGGGGGGAATGAAATACTAGAAAAAATATTAGAAAAATAATTATTGAAATGTAGGATCACATTGACCTTAAAGGATAAACAAGAAGTTCAAAAACAATGAAAATACTAAGGATAAGCACCACCAAACCAGCTTTACAACAAATGCTAAAGGAACTTCTCTAGGTAGGAAACGCAAGAGAAGGAAAAGACCTAAAATAACAAACCCAAAACAACTAAGAAAATGGTAACAGGAACATACATATTGATAATTACCTTAAATGTAAATGGATTAAATGCTCCAACCAAAAGACACAGACTGGCTGAATGGATACAAAAACAAGACCCGCATATATGCTGTCTACAAGAGACCCATTTCAGATCTAGGGACACATACAGAATGAAAGTGAGGGGATGGAAAAAGGTATTCCGTGGAATATCAAAAGAAAGATGGAGTAGCAATTCTCATATCAGACAAAATAGACTTTAAAATAAAGACTATTACAAAAGACAAAGAAGGAAGCTACATAATGATCAAGGGATCAATCCACGAAGAAGATATAACAATTGTAAATATCTATGCACCCAACATAGAAGCACCTCAATACATAAGGCAAATGCTAACAGCCATAAAAGGGGAAATCGACAGTTACACAAACATAGTAGGGGACTTTACACCACACTTTCACCAATGGACAGATCATCCAAAATGAAAATAAATAAGGAAACACAAGCTTTAAATGATACATTAAACAAGATGGACTTAATTGATATTTATAGGACATTCCATCCAAAAAGAACAAAATACACTTCCTTCTCAAGTGCTATTGAATATTCCACAGGATAGATCATATCTTGGGTCACAAATCAAGCCTTGGTAAATTTATGAAAATTGAAATCATATCAAATATCTTTTCCAACCACAATGCTATGAGACTAGATATCAACTATAGGAAAAAAAAATCTGTAAAAAATACAAGCACATGGACACTAAACAATACACTACTTAATAACAAAGAGATCACTGAAGAAATCAGAGAGGAAGTCAAAAAATACCTAGAAACAAATGACAATGAAAACACGATGACCCAAAACCTGTGGGATGCAGCAAAAGCAGTTCCAAGAGGGAACTTTATAGCAATACAATCCTACTTCAAGAAACAAGAAACATCTCAAGTAAACAACCTAAACTTACACCTAAAGCAATTAGCAAAAGAAGAACAGAAAAACCCCAAAGTTAGCAGAAGGAAAGAAATCATAAAGATCAGATCAGAAATAAATGAAAAATATATGATGGAAACAATAGCAAAGTTCAATAAAACTAAAAACTGGTTCTTTGAGAAAATAAACAAAATTGACAAACCATTAGCCAGACTCATCAAGAAAAAAAGGGAGAAGACTCAAATCAATAGAATTAGAAATGAAAAAAGAGAAGTAACAACTGACACTGCAGAAATACAAAGGATCATGAGAGATTACTACAAGTGATTATATGCCAGGAAAATGGACAAATTCTTAGAAAAGCACCACCTTCCAAGACTGAACCAGGAAGAAACAGAAAATATAAACAGACCAATCACAAGCACTGAAATTGAGACTGTGATGAAAAGTCTTCCAACAAACCAAAGCCCAGGACCAGATTACTTCACAGGTGAACTCTATCAAACATTTAGTGAAGAGCTAACACCTATCCTTCTCAAACTTTTCCAAAATATAGAGGTAGGAACACTCCCCAACTCATTCTATGAGGCCACCATCACCCTGATACCAAAACCAGACAAAGATGTCACAATGAAAGAAAAGTACAGGCCAATATCACTGATGCACATAGATGCAAAAATCCTCAACAAAATACTAGCAAACAGAATCCAACAGCACATTAAAAGGATCATACACCATGATCAAGTGGGGTTTATCCCAGGAATGCAAGGTTTCTTCGATATACGCAAAAAAATCAATGTGATACACCATATTAGCAAACTGAAGGAGAAAATCCATATGATCATCTCAATAGATGCAGAAAAACCTTTTGACAAAATTCAACACCATGTATGATAAAAACCCTCCAGAAAGTAGGCATAGAGGGAACTTACCTCAACATAATAAAGGCCATATATGAACAACCCACAGCAAACATTCTCAATGGTGAAAAACTGAAACAATTTCCTCTAAGATCAGGAACAAGACAAGGTTGTCCACTCTCACCACTCTTATTCAACATAGTTTTGGAAGTTTTAGCTATAGCAATCAGAGAAGAAAAAGAAATAAAAGGAATCCAAATAGGAAAAGAAGAAGTAAGGCTGTCACTTTTGCAGATGACATGATACTATACATGGAGAATCCTAAAGAAGATACCAGAAAACTACTAGAGCTAATCAATGAATTTGGTAAAGTAGCAGGATACAAAATTAATGCACAGAAATCTCTTGCATTCTTGTACACTAATGATGAAAAATCTGAAAGAGAAATCAGGGAAACACTCCCATTTACATTGCAACAAAAAGAAAAAAAATACCTAGGAATAAACCTACCTAAGGAGACAAAAGACCTGTATGCAGAAAACTATAAGACACTGATAAAAGAAATTAAAGATGACACAGGGCTTCCCTGGTGGCACAGTGGTTGGGGGTCCACCTGCTGATGCGCGGGCCCCGATCTGGGAGGATCCCACATGCCGCGGAGTGGCTGGGTCCATGAGCCATGGCTGCTGGGCCTGCGCGTCTGGAGCCTGTGCTCCGCAGTGGGAGAGGCTGCAGCAGTGAGAGGCCCACGTACCGCAAAAAAAAAAAAAAAAAAAA